>NC_090438.1:166161351-166461351 GCF_031143425.1 Pleurodeles waltl | reverse complement strand
CAGGGCTTGGTATTGGGATGGGTGGGTTGTGATGGTGGGGTATATGTGAGGTGATGGAGTGATGGGAATGAGGGTATGGGTGGGGGTATGTGATTGCATGCAGGTAGGGTGGGGGATATAATGGTAAAGATTTGACTTACCAGAGTCCAGTCCTCCTGCTACTCCTGCAAGGCCCTCAGGATGCATGATCGGCAAGACTTGATCCTCCCATGTTGTTAGTTGTTGGGGAGGATGTGGGGGTCCACCGCCAGTCCTCTGTACAGCAATCTGGTGTCTTGAAACCACGGAACGCACCTTCCCCCCTAGGTCGTTCCACCTCTTCCTGATGTCATCCCTGGTTCTCGGATGCTGTCCCATGGCATTGACCCTGTCCACGATTCTCCGCCATAGCTGTATCTTCCTAGCAATGGACGTCTGCTGCACCTGTGATCCGAAGAGCTGTGGCTCCACCCGGATGATTTCCTCCACCATGACACTTAGCTCCTCCTCAGAAAACCTGGGGTGTCATTGGGGTGCCATGGATGTGGTGTGAGTGATATGTGTGAGGTGATGTGTGGGGTGATGTGTTGGGGTGTATACTGTGATGTGCGTGGATGGTGTATGAGTGATGGTGTTCTGTACCTCCGATTGAGTGTGTGCTCTTTGCTTGTCTCTCTGTGCTTGGTCTCTTTTTTTTCGTTGTAAGGGGTTGTGGGTATTGTGGGTGTGTGTTTTATAGTGGTGTGAGTGTGTGGGTGTGGTGTGTGTATGTGTGCCAGGTGTGTGCATATTGAATTGTCCAATGTGGTGGTGTTTTGTAAGTGTGTGTGTATTTTGAGCGCAGCGGTGTGTACCGCCAATGGTTTACCGCGGTTGAAAGACCGCCGCATTGATTCATGGGTCGTGATACTGTGGGCGTATTCCTGTTGGCGTGACGGTGTGGGTTTTGCTATCACCATTTTATCACTGACTTTTGGTGTGGTCGACTTGTGTGGGTGTCTGTATTGTGGCGGTATTCTCTGTGTGGGTCATAATACCTGTGGCGGATTATCGACGCGGGCACGGTACCTTGGCGGCCGTCAGCACGGCGGTAAGCGGGATTTACCGCCAGGGTTGTAATGAGGGCCTTATTGTTTATGCGCATCCCAAACCAAAGAAAAAGGATTCACAAAGCTAATATCCAAGATAACAGAAGTAAGGTTTGGAAACCCAACATGGAAGATAATTGTGACAGGGGCATTTTAATACAAACTTAATTTATACTCTGAATGAAGATGTAAATTTAGCCATTTTAGCTATAGCTTCATACACATTATTTTAGCAAACTAGGCCTGTCGTTGTGCATTTTAACTTAGATATGTTTTTATTCTAGCTTCATTATATTTTTTTAATAACAGCCACATTTGGGGTCTTGTTTTATTTTCTCTAATCTAGTTGCTCCTTGCCTAGGTTTTCTCAAGGCTACAGTTAGATAGGTTGCCGGCAAAAGTGGTACGCTTTGTCTCCACTGTTCACAGAAACATACACACTCTCACGTGGGGATCCTTTCTTGAACATCAGCTATTTTATTATAAAAACACAAATTTGACCCATGTACGTTAGAGGGTGATTCCGGCCGGATGAGCACGACTGTATACTGATTGCTGAGTGCTTCGCTGCAAGCTGCTTTTGTAGACTACAGGCCTCTTGCTCAGGTATGAGGGATGATATCTTCCCAGGCAGTCCAGGTGATTCTGCCACACAAATCCAGTAGTCTCATTAGGATAATGAGAACCTATGCGACATCTCATTACTCCAGTATTTGAGGAAAATTTGCAATTAAATATACCACGTCAAGTGGCCACTCCCATCAGAAACTTAAATTGACTGTAAGCCCTCCATTGCACATTAGTGCACAAGTGGATGTTGGCTTAATAAAAACAACAAATCTAAAATGTTTCAGACGCACAACTGCCTTTCTGGCAAAAAAGTGTCTAAAGGCCAGTACTATGTTTGCAAGTAGTCAAACGGAAGCATGGATGAAATTTACATTAAGATTATTGCTGAACACTCCCTCAGCAAAAAACAGTAAGTGGCAAGTAGATAAGTGGTACAGTGGCCTTTCGGACAAATGTTAAACCCTAAAAAGGGAACTAAGAAAGGGTGTCAGCAACTCAAAGAAACCAAACACTCATCTGCTGTCATGGGAGAAAATTAAAAACTTGAGAAAACAGTACAGAAAACAGCTCTGGAAGGAAAGAAATCCAAAACAGACACATTTTGGGCAAATATTTAGTAGTAAGTAATCAAACTCTAGGTCATATTGGGAGATAATAAATGGTCCTGGCAGACCTGCTGATATAATAAACAACTCAACTGTCCCAGAGGAAACTTGACCACTTGTGGAACTTGTTCACTGATGGCCCATGTCTTGAGATATCAGAGGGAGTTGAATGTATAAGACTCTCTATCAAAGAAAGGGTCTTCACCTCTGTAAGATTTGGAACTGCATCCCAAGAATACAGAGGTGTCAGAGGTTGAAGAGAGTAGTTGTAACACTGGCAAAATTGCAATAAAAGATATCAGTAGCGCAAAAGGAATGGGAAACAGCGAGCCTAATACATTCTTGGATGGTTTGCTTGAGCATGAGGTCCAATATTATTCACCTATCGAGGTAGCAAAAGTAATAACAGCGGGATGGAGAGATGGAGTGCCTGGGCCAAACGGTATCCCACGGGCCATTTTCAATCTAAATGCTAAGTTCTGGGCAAATCTTTTATCTCTGCTATTAAATAAGCCGAATTAGCAGGCACCATCCCAAGGAGCTGGAGATGGTCGATAATGAATCCAGTCTTTAAGGGTGGGGATCAGTCCAATCCTGCCAGCAATAGGGTCATAGTGCTAATGGACTCAGAAGCTAAGCACTACGCATCTTTAATCTTAGCAGACCTCATAGAGTTGTCAAACATGAGTAGCCTGGTCCCAGTCAATGAGACAGGGTTCCGAAGAGGGTTTGGTACAATCACGAACATCTTAGCTGTTACCCTAGTAGCAGATAAGTGCAAGCGCTTCTGGAAAAAGTTGCACCTTTTGCTTTATAGACTTTAAAGCAGTGCTTGACTGCATAGACTATGGGTTCCCTGTGGAGAAAATGAAGGTAGTGGAACATTCCAGCTAGAATGCTACGAGCCATTGAACAATTGTACACGGGAACCTGGATACAAGTTAAATTGGTAGACGGTACAAGGCTATAGAGGAAAATCCCCACGGACAACGGCCTAAAACAGGACTCTATGTTGGCCTCACATCTGTTTAAATTGTACATGGCAGATTTATCTCCAAGGTTAGATGAGGTAAATTTGCATCCGCCACTTAAGTCTATCACACCTCTCCTATGCAGATGATGTTGTATTGCTTAGTTTAACAAAAGTTGGACTCCAAAGATCACTCATTGAATTAAAAAAATCTGTTAGCGGTAGCAATCTTGAAATAAAATGCAACTAAAACAAAAATAATGATAAATAAGGATTAGACCAGGGCCATCGTTAAAAATCAGGCTGGGTGATGCAGCACTAGAGAAGGTTAACAGCTACAGGTATCTGGGAGTGTATGTAGACAATAGATGAACTTTCCTCTAACAGCACAATATATGACAAAGAAGTTGATGCCCTGATTTATGCTTTTTGCACACTTGCCAAGAAATTGGACTGTCCTTCTTTTAAGCCACTGCTGGCAGTTATAGCGGCCAAACTGCTACCAACCGTGGCTTATGCAAGTATCACTATGCATGGATAAGATGCATCCCTTCTGGACAGATTGCAGATCAACACGTTTAAGTGTGTGTTCAGACTTCCTCAAAATGCCTTTTAGCGCAAGTCTGCCTGGATTTTGGACTCACACAATAAACACTAGGGACAAGGTACACCACAATAAAGTCCTAGTATGAAATCAGACTAAGCTAAGGAAGCGTGTTAAACCACTCTTTATGGTCAGCTTTGGAAAAGATCCTCAATCCACTCACCATAAATACCTCTATACGTCAATCAAGCTGCCAAATCCAACAGAGCTCTGGAATAAGAATCTGACCTTCTCAGGATTCAAGCAAGTCGTAAAACAAAGTAGCTAAAATGCACTCTTAGCTAGATGACAAAAACAGATTCAGTAGCCATATGCATGCCTGGATAGTCCTTCAAAACTATGACAAATTGAAACTGGCCCCATACTTAAGTGTGACATTTCCAGCATACATAAAAAGAAGGATGATGGCAATTCGAATTGGCCAACTCCCATTATTGGAGGAGCAACTGTCCTGGAAATATAGTGGCCCTACTTCATGTACATTATGTGATCCGAGAAGGAGGAATTTATACATTTGATTCGTATATGTGTAACATAAAAGTTTTAATGTTAGGGGTATATGAATATGTAGGGCAACAATAATAAAAGGTCTTGATCCTGCAGACACTCAGTTGAACTGCAAGGTGATGAAATATTTGTTGTTACATGAAAAAGCAATTTAATTTAAATTGGAATGACCCGCTATGCAACTCCCATTGGTCAGATGGGGTAAAGACGATTGCATGGCAAGGCCAATCAAAACTTAAATATGGTTACTATGAGCAGTGAACTGTTGGTATGTTTTTAGCAGAATATTTTGAAAAGTAATCCCAGGTAAAATGTGGGCTATATTGTATGTCATTGTTGGTCAATATTGTCTACAATTTTTTTAAAATTATAATTGCTAATGATCTAGGTGGATCAACAGCAACACTGCACTTCATTGATGATAATTCTTGCCTATTATCAAACTAATTATGGCTGTTTTACAGAACATTCAAATGCTGTAATTGTAGTATATTGATAATATTTTTCATTTAATGATTCAGGAAGTTCCATTGTGCTTTTCTGGTGGTCACCGGAGGATCTGTGGTATTTTATGAAATTTAATTTATCAATCATGCATTTTATTTATCATTAACTGTTTCTGAATTTTTTAAGTAACATTGTTACGGTTTTAATTAACCTAAACAATGAAGAATTTGACTGACTGACCAACTGACTGGCTGACTGTCGTCTACCCCACTTTTACATAACAAACCCTATGCCGGAGCACGCTCAAAGAGTTTGACACTAGTCTTTTGTGAGCCCAGGCAAGGCGGGGCCAGGGCAGGAAGGCAGGAAATTCCAAACCCTGCTGGGGATGGAAACCTCCAGATCCTTCGCCTACTTCAAAATGGGCACACGGTATAAATAGTAGACCCTCTGACCCACTGCTCACTATACCTCTGGACTAGTGGAAGAGTCAGAAGGACTGCTGTACTGCTCTACATGAAAGACTACTACTCTGATATCCTGCTGCCTGAATGAGGATGACTGGATGTGCATCTTGATCCAAGACCCCCCCAGAGTGACTCCACGGGCTATTTGGCTGGCCTGCTGAGCAGAGCATCGGGGACAAAAAAAGCTCCAGCCATCCTGAAAAAAAGCACCTGGGCTCTACTTTGCTGGTAGTTTTTCCCTATAAGTGGTACCACCAAAGCCCTGGACTCTTGGAAGTGGGCTAGAAGGTGCTCTGCCAGCCTAGCTGAGGTGCTAGCATATCCAATGTAGTGCAATGCGTTGCCTCACAGCCCCTCTGAACTGTTGCTGCATGATACATCACAACATTGGACCTTGCATTGCAGCCCCACAGCTCCACTGTCGCAGTTTGGTGCATCTTTCCCAAAGACCTCGCATCGCAGCCCCATAGCTCCTCAGAACTGCCCCTGCACAATGCACCTTGACACAAGACCTTGGATCATGACCATGCAGCTCCTCCGAACTGCTGCTGTGCATTGCACCTTGACACAGGACCCCGCATGGCAGTCCCACAGGCCACCAGAATTGCAGCTGCATCTTCCTTGCAGGATCTCGCAACACTCCGCATTCCAGAGTTAAAGTACTTTGTTCAGTGGACCTATCAGATATCTTTATCTAGCCACCACTCCATCGCGGTCAGCATAAACTTGGGACTTTTTCTTGGTCAAGCGCAACCATATAATCACAGTTGCCAATTTGTGTTTCTAGGCACTGTTTTCACTCTAATCTTTAAAACCGCATAGGTCCGGTCCTACTGATTCTATTTTTGTTGCTTTGCTCTCAAATAATGTATTACATTTTACTTTATTGTTATAGATTTGGGTGGGATTTTTCTCGTGTTGTGTTTTCACTTTATTACTGTTTGAAGTGCTGCATAAATACTTTATCAATTGTCTCTAAATTAAGCCTGCTGCTTAACCAGAGGGTTGAGCACAAGTTAATTTGGGGTTGCCTGTGTCTTAACTATAACAGAAATTGTGCGTCCTTGATCCTTTAGAGCTGCAATTTTATCAGTAAAACCTCCTATCAGACTCGTTCCAAGGTTATGCTGTCCGGGCACTTAGATCCGATTCACAGGTTGAAACCTTTAGGCCTACAGTATATTTATACTTTTTTAGGGCCGCATTTGTGCCGCTTTTTGATGCGAAAGTGGCGCAAACGTACAAAATACAGGGGCATATTTATACTCTGTTTGCGCCGAATGTGTATCCAAAATGTTGACGCACATTCAGCGTAAACCTTGCCCCATATTTATACTTTGACGCCTAACCCCGCGGATGTCAAAATTCCTCTGTGTGCGTCATTTTTTGGATGCAGGAAACCGCCTTGCGTTAATGACATGCAAGGTAGGCATTCCCGCCCAAAAAATGACAATAAGGCCTGTGCGCCTTATTTATACTCCTGCGTCATTTTGACGCACAGGAAGGGACGGGCCCTAAAACACGACTGGTGAGGGCAGGCGTTAAGGGACCTGTGGGCTCACTTCCATGGTCTCTGGCCATGGAAGCAGTCCACAGGTGCCCTTCCCTGCCGCCAGGGACACCCCCTGCCACCCTCGTCCACCCCTGGAGGACACCCATGGATGGGGGGACCCATCCCAGGTAAGTACAGGTAAGTTGAGGTAAGTATGATTTTTTATTTTTTTGAAGTGGCATAGGGGGGCCTAATTTGGGCCTCTACATCCCACTGTGCCCATGGCCATGCCCAGGGGACAGAAGTCCCCTGTGCATGGCTATTGGGCCAGGGGGCATGACTCCTGTCTTTGCTAAGACAGGAGTCATTTCAATTGGGGTTGTGCGTCAAAAAATGGTGCAAGTCCGGTTTGAGTCATGATTTTTGACTCAAACCTGACTTGCACCATTTTTTGACGCACAACCCCCATTTTCCTCTACACCGGCGCTGCCTGGTTTGAGTCATTTTTTTTTTACTCTGACCCACCCCCAGCACCGGATAATGTCAATCCTTAAATAAGGCACCCACATTGCACGTAGGAATGGCGTTAGCCGGCTGGAGCATTTTTGACGCAAACCAGCACCGGTGCTGGTTTGCGTCAAAAGTATAAATATGGGCCACAATTGTATTTTGTACATTTGCGCCGCTTTTGCATAAATAAATGATGCAAATGCGGCGCTAAAAGAGTATAAATATGTGCTGTATCCCCCTGAACATAATACTGTTTGCTTAAGATGACTCCCGTCATTCTGGTATGTGAAGCCCATATCCCCTTTCTGTTACAACATACTTTCTGGGAACCATTCATTGCATCTCCGTTGGATAGAGACAAGAGTTTGTGGAGGATCTGTTAGGTATCAAGCGAGCCTGTTCTTGCACACTGGACACTCGTATTCCACATTTCCAAGGAGACATATCTCACCTTTTAAGGAAAGGGACAGAGTCTATCATTAGCTTCCCATCCCCAACGTAATAAAGTTAAAAAAAACAAAAAAAAAACTACAAAGGACACAGACAATTCAGAAGAAAATGTCAATACAAGTGTTATGGATATATTCAAACAGCATCGCCTAATTTGGAAACTGACATTGTCAAAAGCATATAAATAATTGAAAAGATGGCTGTAAAAGCACATTGCATGATGTGAGC
This sequence comes from Pleurodeles waltl, assembly GCF_031143425.1. NCBI lineage: Eukaryota > Metazoa > Chordata > Amphibia > Caudata > Salamandridae > Pleurodeles > Pleurodeles waltl. The sequence goes on along the minus strand of NC_090438.1, from coordinate 166,453,434 downwards.
TTGAAAATTCCAGCCTGTCATGATAACTGACTGCAGGGATAGTTATTTAAGATGGGCAGAATCAATAGACAGAATAGAAATGGAAAAACAAATACAAATAGACCACTCCATGAAGGCAAGCATGATCGGTTACTAAACCTCTGAGATAGGAGCATGATGAGTTGGCAAGCTAGCCGATTAGAAGTCATAAAAGGAAAAGAAAGATTTCAAGCAATATACGAAATAACAAAGAATGTTCATTTTGAAGAATTATTTACAAAGAAGCAAACATTTTATATTGTATTGACAATTAGGAAGAAACCATTATGAAAAAGACATGAATGTAGAACAACCCATGAGAGTTACACTAATTTAAATAATTAACTCATTCAAACCCTATTGCTAGGGGCGTGGCTTGGCCACCGGGCAAGATGGCCGTCACTCTGTGAGGCTCTGCTGGGGCCGGGCAATTTATCTGACATAATCTATCCTATGGGCGGCGGTGAAGGAGTGGGCCCCTGGGGCTTCCCCCCAGGGACTCAGACGACGTTGTTCGAGCCGGGTTTGGCTGCTGCTGGCACCCGGGGGGCGGAGGAGTGCCGAGGGGCCTGGCGCCGGCGGTCTACTGCGCGCGCCGGCTCCCGCGGTGTGCGCGGAGAGAGGGGAGGCTGCGGCCGCCCCCCCCGGTCGAGGGGAGAGAGGACGGGAGCGCGAGGGACTTCGGGGGAGCCTGATCGGCGGTCGTGTCGGACCTCGGCTCCCTCCCCTCCCCCTTTTTCTTGCTGACTGGATCCTGGTGCGTGTGGCGGCTGGGGGCCCCGACCTCGTGGGCCGCTCCCGACCCCCGGCTGGAGTTTCCCTCTGAGCTTTCAGATCCCCGGGCCCCCGGCAGGAGAGAGCGGGGCCCGGTTGATAATAAGCGCTTACTGAGAGCGCTGTGACTGGAGGAGGAGAGGGCCTGAATTCGGGGCCTGCTGAGGGATCTGCCTGGTGGTCTCTGATATTGCCCCGGCTGCCTGCACACGAACTCTTCTGGTGCCCTGCGGATCGCTTCTGGAACCCTGCACTGTGCTAGTAGCACAGAACCAGGTAAGGGGTGGATTGGGATTGGGTCGGGGGTCAGAGGCCCTGGCTGGTACGGCGCTGTGCTCCTGAGGTCCCTTCTGGCTCGTGGAGCTTAAGTATCCTGGTTTTGTAATCTGGTGGCCGGCCGACCCCCTCCCCCCCACCCCCCCTGTGTTGTGTCAAGCCCCCCTGCTGCTGGTGGAGATTATGGAACCCATACATGGAAACGGATTGACTTGGGAGAGGAGGTGATCGCCAGGTGCTCCCGGGGGCCGCCTGGTAGCCTGGTGAGGTAAACGAAGCAACTGACCAGGTGATTTTTTGGGGACAGAGACTTGCTATCTTGGATAGGTACATTTGGTCCGTGCTAGTTGCACTTTACGTGTAATACTGCAAGATAGGCAAGGCAGATAAGCGACAGGCTAAACTCTCCTTCTCTGGAGGAGAAAAACGCGGCGCCCCTTCCGCCTCCCAGTCTGGAGATGCAAACGCCGAGGAGGAGTGTCCAGAGATGTCTGTGAGATCCATGTTTATGGAACTCAAGACCAGCTTGGCGGGGATAGACGCTAAGCTGGATCATGTATCGGAGCGGCTTGACCGCATCAGAGCCCGGGTAGATGACCATGATGCTAGGTTTGAGACTCTGGAGACTCGCACATCTGAGATAGAGGATGCTCGCAGTGGCGATAGAGAACAGATTGCACAGATGGAGCGTCTCCTGGAGGTGATACGAAACAAGAATGAGGACCTGGAGGCCCGGTCCCGACGTAATAACATCCGCATCGTGGGGCTGCCGGAGGCAACAGATATGGGACGCATGGAGGACTTCGTCGAGACCATGTTACAGGAGCTGTTCGCTGGCGAGCTCTCTCGGCTGTTGGTGATTGAGAGGGCACATCGATCCTTGGGCCCTCGCCCCCCGCCTGGCACTCCCCCACGCCCAATCATTGCACGACTATTGAATTATAGGGACCGAGATACTGTGCTCAGGTTAGCTAGGGAGAAAAGTCCTCTAATGTATAAAAACTCCGAAATTAACTTCTTTCCCGATTATACCCCAGGTGTACAAGCTCAGAGGCGGGCTTTTCTACCGATAAAGCGTTTGCTCAGCCAGGCTGGAATCGGATTTGCTCTGTTATACCCAGCTAAATTGAGGGTGCGACATGAAGGCAAAGTGCTGTATTTCTCGGATCCAAAGCAGGCGAATAAGTTCGTAAGACGATTATCTAAGCAGCGGGGGTCGGGGACGCCGGGGGGGGGGAGCCCCGAAGACGCCTCTCTCAGTGACAATGATTAAGTGTTAGGTTCGGGACTCCATTACCTCTGAGGCTGCGGGGGCGTGTGGGTCCGCTCCGAGATCTGCCCCTGATGTGTAGCTGCTGCTTGCCCGTGGCCCCTCTCCCCTAGACCATCTGGGTGGAGAGTTGTATGGCAGGCTTCTGCCCCACGGATGATTCCGTTTTTTTTCTGTTACACGCCTGCAGTTTGGGCTTTAGGGATGGTTGGATGGGACATTATGAGGGTCCGATTGGGGGGCCTGGGTGGGAGGTGGGAGGAGGGGGCGAATTGGGAAATGTTCCTGGTTCCTTTTTTGTTAAGTTTTTGGCAGGTGGAGGGCTGTGTCCATGTGCGGAGTTGCATGACTTTGGTTCTGGATGGGGGATGATGTTTCTTCTGCTGTGAGATGCTTGACATGGAATGTGCGGGGACTTAATGATAATCGGAAAGCCCGGCTGGTGATGGCTTATGTTAAGCGTCATGGCATTGACATTTGTATGGTCCAAGAGACGCATCTGCTGGCATCGACAGTTGGTAGGCTGAAGGCTGGCTGGGTTGGGGAGGCTCACCATTCGGCATACTCTAGCTACGCTCGTGGGGTTGCAATCATTATCCGTAAGGGACTGCAGTGGCGCACACGCGAAATTATTGCTGACCCCAATGGTAGATACGTAATACTGAGTGGAGTGTTGTTAGACAGGGCTTGCCGGCTAGTGGCAGTATATGGGCCAAATGTGGATGACCCGGAGTTTTTCCTGGAGGTATGGCGCCAAGTAGAGTCGCTGGGAGCTGGGGCTGTGATCTGGGGCGGTGATTTTAATGTTGTTCTAGATGCGTGGCTGGACCGGGAGAGTGCGGCCAGGATGCAACATGTTTCTGCAGCAAGGTCATTGACAGCAGTAATGGATAGCGGCGCGCTGGTAGATCAGTGGAGGCAGAGACATACAGGAGTGCGGGAGGGTACCTGCCTGAATTACTTCCATAGTAGCTGGTCCCGTATTGATCGGTGGCTGGGCACTAGAGATGTGGAGGCCTGGACTAGAGCAATAGACCATCTCCCCCGTACGCTGCCAGACCACTCACCGGTGTTGTTAGACCTGGCGATACCTAGTGAGCTACAACCGATGGTGATGTGGCGGCTGCCCAGCGGTGCTCTCCGGGACGATACCTTCCATGCGGAGGTACGGGAGGCTATTCGGTTATTTTTTTAGGAGAACCAAGGGTCTGTGGACTCCCCTGGCACGGTATGGGAAGCATTTAAAGTAGTTATCCGTGGGGTGTGTCTAGCAAAGCAGCATGGGATAGTGAAAGCTTTAAGACGGGAGATGGCTGATATCGAAAGGAGGCTTGAGGACCTGGAACGGCGCTTAGAGGCGACATGGTCAAACGAGGTGCTTGCCGAAATCAGGCGCGAGGTGTCACTGTATGAGGAGGCCTCTCTTCGAGAGGTTTGCTTCCTTGAGAGACATGCGCTGGCTCGTAGGTATGGCGAGGGCGAGAGAGCCGGGAGGACACTAGCGGGATTATTGCGCAGCCCTTGGGCCAGCAGTTACGTCACTGAGATGTTAGATACCGAGGGAGGCAGGGTGACTGGAATGGGAGGTGTGATGCAGGTATTTACTAAATTCTTCTCGCAGCTATACGCGCCTCCGGTGGGACTTAGGGAGGCAGATATGAAGGAGTATTTTGAGAGCATTGCGTTAGTATAGTTTGAAGAGGCACATAGGATGTATTTGGATATGCCGTTCACAGTGGAGGAGGTGGTGGCGGCGATCCAAAGTCTACCTGGGGATAAGTCTCCGGGCACCGATGGTTTGACCCCTGCCTTTTATAAAGAATATGGGGTCCCCCTATTGGGAACTATATTTATGCTGGAGGTGTATGAGGAGTCTCTGGCGACGGGGTCGCTTCCGACCTCACTCTGGGAGGCTTTAATAATAACTATTTTGAAGCCTGGGAAGGACCCAACGCGATGCGATTCGTATCGTCCACTCTCCATGATAAACATTGACAATAAGATTCTTGCAAAAATGATAGCGACCCGACTACAGCCACTACTCTCAAGAATGGTGCTTCCAGATCAATCGGGCTTTATTCCCGGGAGATCCACGAGCCATAATTTGCGCACTTTCTTTGCGGTGCTGGGATCACTAGAGACAGGCGAGGATGTGGCTGCAGTGTTTCTTGATGCGGCTAAGGCCTTTGATTCTCTGGCCTGGGAATATATGTTTGCGCTTCTGAACCGAGTGGGTCTCAGCGCGCGTTTTGTGAATTGGAGCAGGTGGCTGTACACTCTGCCTACTGCCAGGTTCCGCCTTAACAGGGGTATATCAGCCCCATTCCAGGTCTCGCGGGGAACGCGACAGGGCTGCCCGCTGTCTCCGCTTCTTTTTGCGGCTGCTATGGGGCCTCTGGCGGCAGGACTGCGACAGAAATATAGTAATAGCGGCCTACAATTCCGGCAACGTCCTGTCTTGATATCTTTATATGAAGATGATATCGCGATATATGTGCGCAATCCCGGGCAAAATCTAGATATCTTACTAGATTAAATTGTTCGCTTTGGGAACTTTTCTGGGGTCACTATTAATTGGTCGAAATCAATGATCCTGCCACTAACCCCTAGTGTAGAGAGATTCGATTCGCGATACCCTTTGGTTTGGGCAGATGGGCCAGTACGTTATCTAGGCATACACCTGTGCCGCGACGCGGAAACGCTTCGGCTTGCTAATTACGGGACAGCGCTGACATGGCTAGAGGAAAAGGTGGAGGTCTGGAGAGCTCTGCCCCTTTCGCTGACTGGTCGCATTGCTATTGCTAAGATGGTGGTACTCCCTAAATTTTTGTATTTATTCGTGAATCTTCCCCTGCCACTCACTAAGGCTTATTTCCGGCGCCTGAGATCTGCGCTTGTACGGCTGGCGTGGGCGGGGCGTCAGCCCCGCATCACTTGGGAGAAATTGACGCTGCCATTTGAGCGAGGCGGATTGGCAGCCCCAGACCTGGAGTTATATTATCACTGTGCACAGGCACATTTCGCGTACTATTGGCTGAATCCGACCCGTTATATGCCACACCTTGCACCGGAGAGTGATTCTGTCTGGCCTGACGGCTTGGTATGCGCGCTTGGCAGGCGGGTTCCCCCCCGTTCTAGAGGAATAGATACGGTCTCCTGCACTGCAGGAGCATGGAGAGAGTTGATGCGGCGGGCTGGGATGTTGGCTCCCTTTGCTCCATCGCTGCCTGTTATGGCGGTGGTGGATGCCCAGATGTTTCTGGATGGAGGGGTGCGCGGGTTTCTACGAGACGCTGACTTGCTGGTGCTGGGAGACTGGGTGGTGGACGGCCGGCTGTTGGATGTCCCTGGTGCACTCTCGAACTGTGATGGCACCCCGATGCAGCGCTTTTGTGCTCTCCGTGTCTGCGCTTTGTTGCGGGATCGTTTTTTTGAAGAGCTGGATGCTCCCTCTGAGTTTCGGGCTTTGGAGGCACTCTGTAGCGCGAGATCCCCCTCCAAGTTGATAACCAAGCTGTATAATGCTGTGCAGGAGCAGGGGGGCGGCCTTGTGGTACCCGCTCAGGTTGCATAGGAGAGAGATGTGGGGGAGCCCATACCGGAAGCGATGTGGCGCAGCTGCTGTGCTCATATGAGGATATTGTCCCCGAATTATAGACTGCGCTTGCTGCACTTCAAGTTTCTGCACCGAATATATTATACGCCTAGGAAACTACATTCCATGGGACTGCTAGCGGACACACGCTGCGCCCGCTGCGGAGATCCGGACCCGGGTCTCTTTCACCTGGCATGGGAGTGTGCGGAAGTGTATAAGTTTTGGGAGGAGATAAGACGGTCGATTGTTGAAATGACAGAGGAGGAGATACCCCTCTCTCCTAAGATAGCGCTGTTGGGATATATGGATGAGGTGCATGGCCCACATAGACGTTTAGTGGGCCTACTCATGCTGCTGGCTAAGCGAAGAGTAGCAATGTGCTGGGGCCGAGGGAGAGCCCCCCGCAGATCGGATTGGTTACGAGATGCGGCTTTCTGCCATGACCAGCTGTTAGTATACTGGGAACTCATGCCAGAGAGATCCCGTCCCAAAGATATTTGGAGCCCTTTGAATGAATACCTGGCGGCGCAGACTGAGAGTGCTGTGTGACTGATGTCCCCTATCTGCGCGTTTCAATCCCCCCCCGAATAATGCGAGGTACCTTGCTGTGTGATAGCCCTGCACGATGTGGCTGTGTCCTCCACCTGCCTGTTTTTAGAGGTTTTTGTAATCGGTATCCTTTTGCAGTTCTTCCTGCTCGACGTTGTTAGATTAATACCATTGGGGGTCTCTGCCCTTTCCCTGCTACAGGGTGGTGGACTGTTGCACTCCTCCGATACGGAGGGCTTTTTTTCTTTGTTTTCCTTTTTCCTGGATCGGATCCCTGGATATCAGTATACAGTGAGAGAAATCGGCAGAGTCACCCCTGCGATATGGGATACCACAGTAGTTATATGATGTGTAATGACTCTCACATATCCTTATCCTCCCGTCGAGAGATCTGCTGAATTAATGTTTGTTTCTTTGGTTTGTGCTTAACTGAATAAAACAATTAAAAAAAAAAAAAAACTATTGCTAATTGCACTTTAAACCCTGAAACCTAACCATAACCTTAAACATAACTTTATAGACAAGTTAGACCGTAATGCAAAACCTTATCGAAGAACTTCAATATAACACCTCTCCTTGCCTCCCTCAAAAACTAACTCAGTGTCCAAACCTTAATCTTACCTAATAAACCTGCCTTACCTTCAACTTACCTTACCCAAACCTCAAACAACTGAACCCTCATTTTAAAATTTAATATAATCCCAACTTTTCTGTTAGCCCTGTTACAACAGGTAACTCTAATCACAGGCTAAATTTGTCACCAACAATCGGCATGCCAGCAACGTAGGCTTTTTAAAAAAAAATATTTTGTTATATTTTTTCTTTCAAAAAGGCTCCAAAACTCCTACAAGCTAATGTTTATATATTGCTTGTATATGTTAACATCTTTCATTGTATGTGGACATTATTTTACAATTTTGCTCCTTCACTGTTGGTGGAGCCTTTGAAACAATGTGAGTTCATCAAGAGGCCAATAGATTAGTGCTGGAGCAAATGTTAAGTTTGAAGGGAATATCTTGTTCCACTATGATAGAGTTTTGGGCAGATTTTTAGGACCAAACCGTTCAATGTGACGTAGTCTCCACATTTGTAGCACTGCAGCATTTGTGGAATAGTTGACTGTACCCGTGTCCTCTGGGTTTAGTTGAGCAGTTTTATCCTCAACTATAGTTAAACAGTGGTATGAAGTTTGGATACTGTTTGAAAGGGGTGGCCCCTCTCAAGCAGCAACCACAAATCTTCTCAGTCACAAGCAACCCTTGTAATGATGTTAAGTAACTATGCACTTTTCAGTAAAATTTGAATTTGAATTTATTTTACAGACCCTAGGTAATGCCACTTTACTAGTGACTTTCAAGTAAAAATGTAATTGGGGATAAGTCGAAATTATCATGTTTTAAGGAGTGAGCACATGCACTTCAGCACTGGTTAGCAGCTCTAAAGTGTGCAAAATCGTAAGGCCAGCAAAACAAGATCAGAAAAAAATTGAGGAGGAAGGAGAAGAATTTGGGGGAAGACCATCCATATGCTGATAAGTCTAACAATGGCTTTTAGTCTGGATTAGTTTACCAGGAGGACAACGGTCTTACTTTTTCAGTGCTGTATGTTCTAAAGTCCACAGTCAATAAGAATGTGCATTCTAGTTCAATTACGCCAGAGAGATTTATTCTTTGATGTTATTTTATACATTTTTATGTAGTCAAGGAACGAGAGTACAAAGATTGATGTAACTAAATGGGATTAATTATGTCTTCTGTGGAGGACAATGTGGGCTGTATCCCTTTATTCCCTAAAACATCTACCATGAAAAATAATGCAGAGTGACTTCCTCAAGGAATCAATTTTTCTTTACAGAATGTCAGTGTCTGTCTGTTTTAGCATTCAGTCCTTCTAGAAAGGCTTCTTAGCTCATCGCAAGGAGTGGGTACCACTACTATTACTGTAACATGAATATTGACACAATTTATTAATGGAAGATTTGCAATTACAAATGTATATGTGTTTTTATTCTGCTTTCATTTAGCCATATTAATTTGCTAGGCCTCAATCTTGCAGAAGGTGAGAAAGCTGTTTTCTTTTTGCTAAAGTGTCATTTCCCTATAAATGTCGTTCCCATAGAATACTAGTTTGGAAATAGATGTCCTATTGTTTTATGCATAGAGAGCCTGAGAAAGTAGCCTTGAGGTCAGTACACTGAGAAACTAAGAGCATGGACATTATAATTTGTTGCAAAGTCATGCAGTAGAGCAAGTCCCTTGATGTACTGATTGGACAATTAATTCTTCTGATCCACATGGTGTGACCCATGAACAAATCATCATTCACTTTGGACTTTAATTTACCATTCCGCAATTGGATTTGGGTACACACCATTTGGACTTTAGTAGAGATAATTTGGACTTTGAGAGGTACAGACCTCTTTGCCCTTGTCCCTCACCTTCCTAAAGTATGCTGAGAGAAGTCTTAGATTTTTCTCCTGACCCGTGAGAAGACTCTTTACCGAACTTCTGACATGCCTATACGTTCCCTTTTTAACTAGTTTTTGCCAACTATAATTAGCTTCATTTTGCCCCTGATGTGTTTTTGCAAATTCTTTTGGGCCTTTATTTTCTTTTTACTTTTTGTCCCCATGATGTGTAGCCCAGCACATGTCAGTTAGTGGTTTTAGATTGCTTTCATGTTTAGGAGAGTTATACAGCATTTGTTTTCTGAGCATCAGGTTCTTCTCCTGTTGTTCTGCATTGCCCTTAGCGAATGTTTGAATGCTTAATGTTAGTGCGCCAAAACTTCCTTCATTGTTTAAGCCATCCTGTGCTGATTCTGTATCTGTATAATTTGATGTTGAGAATTATCTACATTAACCTGAGTATAATCTGGTATAAAACCCTTTAATTTTATTTCCAACTTGGGTTTTCCTGGTGTGACCAAATCGGCCATATTTTAAATTAAATGCTGATTGACCCCTTAGCAAGGGTGAAAAGATTTGCCAACCTCATTGAGAGCATACCTGAAAGAATCTAGTAAGTGCTATATACATAATCGGTAATCATGTATTGTAATGTTATGTAATACAAATGACTATGTTGGAGGACATCAAAAAATAAATGCAGACAAAGGCAAAGTAGTTAGTGAAACTAAGAGCAAATAATACTCTGATGTGGCATTATTGAACTATAAGTAATGTTAACCATTTTGTATTTGATATGCCATGTATTTTGTTGGTAGGCCTTCCTTGACTTAAAATAATAATATATTTTAGATCTGCTGCTCTTTGTGCAGCAACAATAACAAAACACTCAATGTAGCACCCACATGTACTATCACATCAACATTGCAAGACTGGAAACCAGAAAATGGCCACCATTGTGTCACCACACTCTGCCAACGCAGAGAGGTAATCTAGAGAGGCTTAGCATGGACATGGGTATGCATACTGTTTAATGCACCAGCAGCCATATTTGATTTTTTTGTGATATTTTATTTATATTTACTGTGCCAAGATGGCAGCCAGCCAGTTTCTAACAGTAAATAGCCTACACGCGATGCAAAAGTAAACAAGCATTGTTAAAGAAAATAGCTTTGTACTTCAGGACTGTTCTTGTTTTTTAAGTGCTCCGTTGCTTTGTAGTTACATTTGCACCGTATAAATGCCATACATACACACATATATAGCCTAGTAACGCATCATCATATTATTATCTGCAGCGAAATCTTCACTGTAAACTCTGCGCGATCAACTCAAACTAAGAAAAATACATTAGTGGCAGCGAACACTGACGCCTACATTTTTGCATAATTATACTATCCTTACAATTTATCCGCATTACATTTTCAAATTAGGTCTTGCATCTTATGCAAAACCCTGAAGCAAGTCATAATATAAAGCAAACAAAATATATGCAAATCTGCAAATAAACTGATTGATCTTGTGCAAATGGCTAATCTTTGCCTTGCATTGCACTTGGCTCAAGCAGTGACCCAAAAGACACATACAGATACCGTCGAAGCACGGACACCACATGCATAAAGCATGAGGAGACTAAAGACTGATCAAATACTCATTATATAATTCAGGCCCTTCTTCTTTGGTATAGCAATTGAAAATGTTGATTATTCCTTCAGCTGATGGGAGCCTGCGTCCTCTTTGGTGGTATAAACGACTATTTTCCTTCACTAAGTTAAGCAAGAACAGTAAAAACAACATTTCGAGATGCAGAAAGTCTGGTTTATGGTTATAGCAGTTTCATTTTACCATTACCAGTTGTCCTGAAGCGTTCATGTGGTGTGGACTGCAGTTTGTGCAGCCGATTTTCTGCAGAACGTATGTCTTGTGGCTTAATTACATCCCACAGCATCTGTGTCACAGCATCAGCGTTCAGAACATTTTAACGATCAGGTGAATAATAGTGACTCGTACTGCTACAGGAGGCTTTCTAATGAATGCCTTCGTACCCTCCCCTGAGAGCCCCAGTACCATTTTTAGGTCTGATTAGAGGCACCTTTAGCTGCCTGCCAGAGATCAAAAAGTAAAAGAGAGGCCAGGTCAATACACTTTTATTAGACTTCAAATACAAATCATACAAGAGTACATGCCATAAAATAGCAGTGTTATGACAAATTAAATGTACATAAGATACATCAACTATTAATTTGGATTTAAAAACAGACAGGAATACTTAAAACGACACCAAATAAAGCAGTAAATAAAATTACCATTATCATCATGAAATAACTGAGACCTATAGACACGATGACTTGCATAAAAGTTACCAGACAAAAAACGAGAAACAAAAAGGCATAGTTTAGGTGCAGCTAAAAGTTGTAAGTAGAGGTATACAGGTCTAATCTCTCTAAATTTTTCAGGAGTCAAAAGGGGCCTTGGATGTTTATGGCGAAGCATGGAGAACTTCGAACAAATCAGGACTATATGCATAGTACCACAAGTTGAGGTGTTATCACAAATACAACAAGCATTTGCAATGCAATGTGTCTCGATATTTGCTCGAGATAGGGCTATCAGCATTGTAAATTCCTAACTTGACTTTTCCTGCCACATAATTTGAAAATGAAAAGTAAAACAGTTGACAGAAGCAAGTCAATTCAAAGCGTCTCGGCCGCCATAAGCGTGACCGCACAAGTTATTAGCACCCTGGGTGAATGTCTAGAAAGGATTGCGGCTGGGATGAAAGGCAAACCAGAGGAGGGGCCATCACACGCCATAACAGGAGGAAGCGTGACGAAGTGTGATGGCCAACACAAATGTTCACTTAGTGAAATCCCCTGGGAGCAGTGCTTTAAATGGGCCGGCACTTTTCTATTTTGAGCGAGAGAGTACCGGCACATCTCAAGAAAAACGTAATACTTTTAATTGGGGAGTACCGGCACTTCTCAGAAACAAGCAGGTACTCTAGCACAGAGTACCTGCACTTTATTTTTTCCATTTTAAGCACTGCCTGGGAGGTAACTTAGCACATAAAGGAGGGATACTTCACAAAATGCACCAATAAAAATGAAGCATTTAAGACAAGTACAACAAAGAATGAATAGCAAGAGTGGTGTGTTTAAAAGCCCACATGGAGATTACAACAGGCCAGAGCGCTTGCACACTCAACCCTAAAAAGGCAGATTACATTGTTTAAACCAGACCCTTTTAGGGAACACGAGCTGGTGGAATATATCCAGCCTCAAATCTGTCAAGAGGTGGCAATGCTGATTACTCATGTCCAAAAGAAGGTAAGGCTCAATCCCGTCAACAGATTTGATCATTGTATATTTACACATAGACTGCATTATTAAAGCAGTGTACTCCCTTTCGGCTGCCACCCTCTGGGAGAAAGCCTGCTTAACCCAAGCAATATTTCTTTTCACTATGCCCCTGGGATCTGTAAGTAAACCAGATCTCCCTAATTCATTAAAAACATTAAAAAAATTCTTAATGTATTGGAGCCACGGGATCTGTGCTACATTGTCTAATGACATGCAATCCTGCAGTATGAGCCTATTCAAATGTAAGTTATCTTTATGCCATACATAACACCACACTAAAAGCAGGCGAATATGTATAAGATCTGTAATAAAAGACATGGCTAATCTTCATGGATAATTTCAGTCGGAATTCCCTGTCCCACTGCCAGTAAACTCCTTAGAAACTTGTTTTCAATCATCTGCACATGATCATAAGATGCATACCCCCAAATCTCACAGCCAAAGGTGGCAGTCGGAATTCATTTAGCCCTATATATCTAGCATGAGGTTTGCGGACTTATGCCCAATACAAATGGCAAAATCATGTAGCCCAGAGATGGTTCTTTGCAGAACCACCTCATTCTTCTTGATTGGAGATTTGCGGTTGAGTAACAATCCCAAGTAAGAATAAGTTTCCACCCTCATTAAGACCTGCCCCTGTGTTGTCAAACGAAATAATTTTTTGTTCTTAAGGCCTACCACCGTGTATTTCTCTATACATTTCTCTTGTTCACACTCTAGTTTCAATTAGACATGGTAAGTAATTGCACTAATATTAGGTTTGGGTGGCCGGACAGCTCAAGGAATGATAATCCTATCCCTTCATGGCGAAGCCCAAAAGTCACTAAATTAACCTGAGCTCAATCTCCTGAAAGCTACGGCACACATCAGACAAGTTTAACTTAGGGCACTATGTAAACTATTTAGGCAGTCCCAAAACAGCACTTAAGTCAAAACACCAAAAAAGTATATTTTAATAAACAAAATGACATCCAAATGGCTAATATCCAACAAGGGGAACTGGCGATATGAGTTTTTAAAGTCTTAAGTGAAAATAGCACCAAAAAGGGCTAGCACCAATGCTGGTCATGGTAGACTGGGGCCTAGGGGCACTTTGATGCCGATCGCAATAGATTCAGAGGTCAGATACACCAAGCAGGTCACCACGGTAAAGGAGTTTACCTTCCAACAGCGTGAAAAATGGATATCAAAATCTCTCAGTAGGGCAAGCTAGCAGGCTGTATCTGGGAGTGTCTTACAGAAGTTGAATAGGAGTTGTACAAGATCCTGCTCAAGTTGTTGTGTTGGCAGGAAAAGCTTTGAGAAGGAAAAGTCGGATTTCACACCCAGGGCCATTGTCATGTTGGTTGAATACTTTAGGTGCCTTGGCCTGGTCGAACTTTCTATCTTGTACCTTAGTCTATGAAATGAAACTTTAGTTTCTCCAGTGGGACAAGGTAGAAGGCTGTATCTGAAGTGAGGTCCACAGGGTCATAGATCTTCTCACCTAAAGCCTCCTGGAATAAATTTGTTACTACAGAAAAAAGATCCTAGCCGGATTAACTTGTTTCTTCACTCCAGCGAGGTTGTTTCTGCAACAGATCAGCTTTGCAGGTTCATCCCGGTCCTCCAGTAGCTTCAAGTCAGAATTTTTCTACTTCTCAAAACTTTGCAATGCTAAGCCTCTTTTCCCTCAGCTCTTCACCTAAGGCTTCCATGGAGCTCTTAGGACTTAGGTACTTAGGTACTTGGTCCAAAAAAAGCTTTGTGCAAAGTTCAGGTCAGGTCCACTTGTGGGTGGGCCACTGGCTATCTAGAAAAAAGTGTTTTTCTCTGTTCGACGGGTACCTATACTCACACAGGACGCAAGCCCTCTGACCCTTGGAGTCCACCACTTTGTCCTGTGCACGAAAGAGATCTGATAAGTCCTTCAGTGCTCCTCCTAGGTTACATCAAGAAGAATCCAAACCTCTTCTGATCTTCTGCTGGTCCTGAAAGTGTTGTCAGGAGGGTGACACATTTATGGATGGCACAAACTAGCTCCTGGCATCTCCTTTTTGCCCTAAATGATCCTTCTGCAAGGGTAAGACAACACCTTCCCACACCAGGCTATTGTTCCTGTTCTGGGAGTAATATTCACACCTCATTATGGCCAACCACTGGTAGACCAGCTTCCAGCAGGCTAATACTAACTAGCCAACTGGAGGTGCAGGCAGGTAAATGTTTAATATTTATAATTCTGACCGTGCTATTACATTGGATTTTAAATAAATGTTAAACAATCTGTGAATGATCTTTCTAGCCTTTTCCTCTCAAAAGTTACAAATTAAATTTATAATCTGTACTTTGATATTTTCTAGGATTCAGTTACGGCTCGAATAGTGAAAGTGGCACAACATGTCAACTTGAATTTTGCACAGGTTCCACTTTAAATATCAAGTACTCCACCTTATCAGCAACAAGGTGTACTTAGGGATGACATTATCACTTAAAACTAGGTTTTCATGCCTGTGAAAAAGGGTTATTTTGACAGGTGTGACAGCAGATTCTTAGGCTGCTGTAGCATTACACATGGTAGGTGCTTGAAGAAATGTTTTACAAGCCCACACTATACATAGTACAATAGGTGCTGCAGACCACAGGTTGCATTTAACTTCCAGGTCACAGATGGATTTTCTTCATCACTTATTAGGGACTTTTAGGCATGTTAAATATGTGAGGAATAAGCCAATTTAACCATGTTTAGAGGGAGAGCACAGAAAGTGTATTCCTGTTTAGCAGTTGTAAATGTGCATAGACTTCTAAGTCCAGCAAAAATAGGTCCAGAAAAAAGTGAAAACTCTAAGGTGACCATGCAAAAAAGGCAGAATTGCTACAGATAGCTTTGATTTTGTATATACTAAACAACTGCATGTAGTTTTCCCAACAGACACCTGGCAATGCAGCTCCTCTGCCCCATAAATCTCAGCAGCTACCACCCTGGGTATCCTATTCTTCATTAAGATCGTCAAGAGAAACATGGTGGTTACCTCAATCACGTTCAACAGTCGAGAGATCTCTTTAGGTGACGTCATCCTTTTAAATTATAATTCAGCACCACTATCTTCTTCTCGAAGGACCTTAATCTCTCACCTTCCAGACCCCAAAACCTACCATCTCCCAGCTGGATTTCCTACCCCCCTTATTCTCCAATTTGCTAAGTTTACTATTTTGGGAGGTTTAAATGTTCACTTTGACAGTCCTTCCAACACTGATGTTACCGCATTTGTAGACTCTGTAAGGCATTTAAGACTATCCATAATTTCTTAAAACACCTGCTCACAAAGCAGGTCACTTTCTGGACTCTGTTTATCAAAATCTTGCTACAGTCACGGATTCCATCCCTCTTCCTTTCACATGGCCTGACCACTTTGCTGTACCCCAATAATAAATTAGACAATCACTGCAGTCCCTGCAGAACCCATTCACGCCGTCTTGGTCTAAAATGAATTCTACAACTCTCTCTAGCACCCTTAGACCTGACCTGAAGGTTTCTTACATATATTACCCCAGCAGTCAGTGTTATTAACAACTTGCTTTAAGTTGTCCTGGACACAAATGCCCCATTAAAATAACACACCTCTCATTGGAGCTTACCTGTGGCACCCAACTGCAAAAAGCTTGAACACTACTGGATGATTGTTTACAATACCTGTGCCAAAGTCATTCATAAACTGTCAGTCCAACTTTACCAATATAGCCTTAGAACCCGCCGTAGCGGGCTCTACCGGCTATTAAAGGCCCGCTCCCGAGTTAAATGCCCGAGCCGAAGGCGAGGGCATTTAACAAGGGAAAGGGCCTTTAATAGCCGGTAGAGCCCGCTACGGCGGGTTCTAACGCTATTAGAACATTCTGCCACTCAGGGCAGAATGTTCACTTAAAAAAAACAAATTGCTCACGGAGCAGGAGGGGATTAGAATCCCCTCGGGCTCCGTGAGGCTTTGTTCACAGCTGCTGCTGTGAACAAAGCCCATTGGAATGTTGGCGCTGCGGGCTTTTACCGGCCAGTAAAAGCCTGCAGCACTCCATTGTTTTCAATGGAGCTGCCAACTTCCAATGTTCTAATACCTTTTTCACAATGGTTTTTCCAATTTTTATGTCAATAAAGTTGAATCTTCTTCCAGTTCTTCTTAGGAAGACTTCTACATTGTAAAATAGCTACTTCACCCTCAGGTGCGTGGTAAGTCCATCTCACACTCTTAAGAGCTTTATTCTAATCTGTCCTCATTTTCTATTAATAAAACTGTCACTATATATTCAGTCCTACCTCCAACCTTTGGCGTTCACTATTTCGACCTATCAATCCACAAATTGCCAAAATTCATCACATCTTGAACTGCTCCTTAAACGAAATTCCCAATGTGATGTCTTCCATCATATCTGGGTCCCCTATCCAACTCTTGTCACTTGCACATTTCATCACTGGTTCCTAACATCCTGTGTCTGATACTTACTGAGTTCTGTACTTTCTCCTTTCAAACTGCTACCATCCCTTCCCCTTGAAGAATGCACACATCATTATTCTTTTGAAAACCCTTCCTTAGATCTGAACACTCTCAGTAATTACCAGCCTTATTCCCCTCATTTCTTTCAGATTTCAAATAATACTCCTTCCATCCTACCATTTTTATGCAATTCATGTTAACTTTGGATTCATGTTGAGCCCCACATTATTCAATGTGAGTATGTCATCCATAGCCTCCCTGGTATTTTCTGCTGGGGATGATATTATTCCATTAGCCGAAGACACCCAGATTATCTTCTTAGTTTCTAATGACTAGCGGCAAACGGTCTAATTTTTACACTTGAATGAGTACAGTGGCAAGAGGGATGTAGGCAAATTGTCTTATGTTGAATGGTAATAAGACTGGGGCACTGCTCTTGGGTCAGCAGCCCAACACCTGGTCTCCAGCCTTGTGGCCTCAGTAATTGGGACCAATCTACACTGAAGTCAGCTCAGCACAAAACAAGAACTTCATGTTTGACAATAACCCTTCCTTTTCCGGGCAGATCAATCATGTTTCTTGAGTCTGTTTTCCCTTTTCCGCATGCTGAGGAAACCTACTCTTGGCAGTTTCTGTCAGGAAAACTCCTTGGTCATTTCATGATTGGACTACGGAAACTCAATTTATCTGGGTCTCCTAGATTATCTCACTAATTGACTTCAGATAATTCAAAACTCTGCGATCCATTTGATCTTAAATATGGCAGCTATTTCCTCTGTCTCATCCCATGTTTTGACCACCCAGAGCCCCCTGAGTCACTGCTACTCCGCAAGATTTCCTAGGGCCCCTGAACATTGTAGTCATGCACAACACAAGGAGCTAGTGTGTCAACCAGTAGGAGCAGTCAGAAACACATTAGTCACCTGTGCAGCTTGAGGTAAAAAAATTGTCAGGCCTAACATCATAGCATTTAATTTATCAAGTGTTTAAAGGACCATCTGTTCACAGAGTTCATCAACAATCCGATTTGGCCCACTTGCACTAGGTTACCTCCCTTGAGAACTTTTTGGAACTTCTTTGTGGCCATTTTGAATCCAGAGCCCATAAAAGTCATGCCCATCAGCTACGTTTTGCTTGGCAACAGGGAATCCAGCACAAGCAAGCTCTTGTCAGTTGTCACATTTACTTGCACAAACCTGTCCAGCTTCCTGGAACAACTTCAGTCTTGATTCTCCAGTCATCCCATTAGACAGCATCCCAGCATCCCAGGTCTTCACACATTTCCAGCACTACTAATTCCAGCAAAAGAAAAGTCTCAGATGAGTACAATTCATCGTAGGCTACAATATGGGACCTAACATCTTGCTTAACTAGAAATATGAGAGACAAATATTAAATTTAAGAGAACATTTACGAGTGCTTGTATAAGACTAAGCATGATTATTTGAGAAGGCTGCTGTGACAGGAACAGTACCTTACAACCAGATAAAGCTAACAAATCCTTAGTACAATTGACAGTGCAAGGTTGTAGGCACTCAGAGACTAAAGTGCCTTTGACAGAGCTCGGATCTGCAGTCGTAAAACCTTCAAGGTTGGACAGTCATACTTGACCACCAGCTAAAAGAGACTCGAAGAAAAAAAAGGTACGGGGAAGGAGGTTGCACACACAACCAAGGCCACAAAGGGGATTGAGCATCCAATGGGTCAGGGGAGGTAGTAAACATTGTATTTTATCCTTGCTGTGATACACCCAGAGAATGTAATCAAAAGAACAGAGTCAGCAAATTAAAAGCAGTGAGGGATATCACAAAGCAGAGCAGTGTGAAGGAACACAGCAGCACAACCACTTGCAGATGCAGTTGTCACATCTTCTCTTTCATTCCATTTCCCTCCTTCCCCCCAGTGTTGTCTCAGATTAAGTGCATCCAACACTTTATCTGGAGAGTGCAGTTGGGCAGCGGAGATCAGGTATCATTCATCGCTCCTGCTGGACCTAGGATCTCAGGTTAGCCAACCAGCCTCTGACAGACCATCTAGGAGAGTAACAATGGCTTCATATCTAGAAGCGCATGGTATTCAATACACATTGCATAGTTCACCGAGCATAACTTAGTGCAACACAAAACATCTGTGTATGTGGAACTCATTTGTGATAAATACACATTTAAACTGAAACTGCTGTGAAGAATAAATAAATAATAAAGATTCTTTTATGTAGACAGTTTGCAATCTGTCAGGTGTAATTCCGTGAAAGAATACACAAGCAACTCGTACATATTTTCAATCAACATAAGTAAATTTACTTTAATTCATAAACATAAAACACAAACGACAAAGACATTTTTTAGGTGATTGCCAAAGTGAGATAGTGATAAGTGCACCTCAAGTGAAATAGTCTTTGTTATTGAATAATCCTGTGCAGGACTGGGGGAGATATTTGTGTGTGAGAACAACATCTCAACACCCAAAAATGACAGGATGTATCAGGCATGAGCAGGAGGGAATTCTACAGAGTAGAACACCTAGATCATACAAGGCAGGAAGATGAAGATGACATTCATGAGGAAGCAGATGAGGCAGAATTTCTCCTCAGTAGGGTGACTACTAAAAAAAGCTTTTTTTATCCTCCAAATTACATCCAGAGAAGAAAGCAGCTCTTTGTAATGATATCCTGGGCAGCATGATTATGGTTACTCTACAAGAAGACTGTAGCAGAATTATGAAAACTTTAGCAGGGTATGAAGAGGTGCACTGAGAAACCCCTTTTGCAAAACTGCCTGGAGATTAGAAATGGGTGAGCCAAAAAACTAACAGGGAGAGATGGACCAGAGCTTAGCCAATGGTCTATCATGGATCTTAGAGCCCAAGCACGAGCCGGGCCCTTAAAATGTGATTTCTGTAAATCATACAACAAACATTATGTAAAATATGACAAAGTCTCTCTAAAATTAAAAATGTGTATTTATTTAACATACAGAAGCTTTGACATTGACACATTATAACACTGGCAGATTAAAACTGCACATAGAATACAATGGCAGACCTGAGACTTGTTTCGAGAGCTACCTAAGTGGGTGGCACAATAAGTGCTGTATGTTCAAAGGAGTGAGCATAAGCACTTTAGCATTGGTTAGCAGTATTAAGGCACAAAGAGTTTAACCCCTTGGCTGTCAGGCCTTTTCCCCCTCCTGTGTCAGGCCTTTTCCCCCTCCTGTGTCAGGCCTTTTTTTGGCTATTTGGGGCAGTTTGCGCTTAGGCCCTCATAACGTTTTGTCCACATAAGCTAGCCAAGCCAAATTTGCGTCCTTTTTTCCAACATCCTAGGGATTCTAGAGGTACCCAGACTTTGTGGGTTCCCCTGAAGGAGGCCAAGAAATTAGCCAAAATACAGTGAAAATTTCGTTTTTTTTTTTAAATTGGAAAAAGTGGCTGCAGAAGAAGGCTTGTGGTTTTTTCCCTGAAAATGGCATCAACAAAGGGTTTGCGGTGCTAAAATCACCAGCTTCCCAGCTTTCAGGAACAGGCAGACGAGAATCAGAAAACCCAAGTTTTCAACACAAATTTGGCATTTTACTGGGACATACCCCATTTTTACGATTTTTTGTGCTTTCAGCCTCCTTCCAGTCAGTGACAGAAATGGGTGTGAAACCAATGCTGGATCCCAGAAACCTAAACATTTCTGAAAAGTAGACACAATTCTGAATTACGCAAGGGGTCATTTGTGTAGATCCTACAAGGGTTTCCTACAGAAAATAACAACTGAAAAATAAAAATATTGAAATTGAGGTGAAAAAAACAGCAATTTTTCTCTGCGTTTTACTCTGTAACTTTTTCCTGCAATGTCAGATTTTTGAAAGCAATATACGTTACGTCTGCTGGACTCTTCTGGTTGCGGGGATATATAGGGCTTGTAGGTCCATCAAGAACCCTAGGTACCCAGAGCCAATAAATGACCTGCACCCTGCAGTACGTTTTCATTCCATACCGGGTATACAGCAATTTAATTGCTGAAATATAAAGAGTGAAAAATAGCTATCAAGAAAACCTTTGTATTTCGAAAATGGGCACAAGATAAGGTGTTGAGGAGCAGTGGTTATTTGCACATCTCTGAATTCAGGGGTGACCATACTAGCATGTGAATTACAGGGCACTTTGCAAATAGACGTCTTTTTTACACACTCTCTAATATTTGGAAGGAAAAAATGTAGAGAAAGACAAGGGGCTATAACACTTGTTTTGCTATTCTATGTTCCCCCAAGTCTCCCGATAAAAATGATACCTCACTTGTGTGGGTAGGCCTAGCGCCCGCGACAGGAAATGCCCCAAAACACAACGTGGACACATCCCATTTTTTGACAGAAAACAGAGGAGTTTTTTGCAAAGTGCCTACCTGTAGATTTTGGCCTCTAGCTCACCCGGCACCTAGGGAACCCTAGCAACCCTGTGCATTTTTGAAAACTAGAGACCTAGGGGAATCCAAGATGGGATGACTTGTGGGGCTCTGACCAGGTTCTGTTACCCAGAATCCTTTGCAAACCTCAAAATTTGGCTAAAAAAACACATTTTCCTCACATTTCGGTGACAGAAAGTTCTGGAATCAGAGAGGAGCCACAAATTTCCTGCCACCCAGAGTTCCCCCAAGTCTCCCGATAAAAATGATACCTCACTTGTGTGGGTAGGCCTAGCGCCCGCGACAGGAAATGCCCCAAAACGCAGCGTGGACACATCCCATTTTTTGACAGAAAACAGAGGTGTTTTTTGCAAAGTGCCTACCTGTAGATTTTGGCCTCTAGCTCAGCCGGCACCTAGGGAAACCTACCAAACCTGTGCATTTTTGAAAACTAGAGACCTAGGGGACTCCAAGATGGGGTGACTTGTGGGGCTCTGACCAGGTTCTGTTACCCAGAATCCTTTGCAAACCTAACAATTTGGCTAAAAAAACACGTTTTCCTCACATTTCGGTGACAGAAAGTTCTGGAATCTGAGAGGAGCCACAAATTTCCTTCCACTCAGCGTTCCCCCAAGTCGCCCGATAAAAATGATACCTCACTTGTGTGGGTAGGCCTAGCGCCCGCGACAGGAAATGCCCGAAACGCAACATGGACACATCACAATTTTTGACAGAAAACAGAGGTGTTTTTTGCAAAGTGCCTACCTGTAAATTTTGGCTTCTAGCTCAGCCGGCACCTAGGGAAACCTACCAAACCTGTGAATTTTGTAAAACTAGAGACCTAGGGTAATCCAAGATGGGGTGACTTATGGGGCTCTGACGAGGTTCTGTTACCCAGAATCCTTTGCAAACCTAAAAATGTGGCTAAAAAAACAAGTTTTCCTCACATTTCGGTGACAGAAAGTTCTGGAATCTGAGAGGAACCACAAATTCCCTTCTACCCAGCGTTCCCCCAAGTCGCCCGATAAAAATGATACCTCACTTGTGTGGGTAGGCCTAGCGCCCGCAACAGGAAATGCCCCAAAACGCAACATGGACACATCACAATTTTTGACAGAAAACAGAGGTGTTTTTTGCAAAGTGCCTACCTGTAGATTTTGGCCTCTAGCTCAGCCGGCACCTAGGGAAACCTACCAAACCTGTGCATTTATGAAAACTAGAGACCTAGGGGAATCCAAGATGGGGTGACTTATGGGGCTCTGACGAGGTTCTGTTACCCAGAATCCTTTGCAAACCTCAAAATTTGGCTAAAAAAACACATTTTCCTCACATTTTGGTGACAGAAAGTTCTGGAATCTGAGAGGAGCCACAAATTCCCTTCCACCCAGCGTTCCCCCAAGTCTCCCGATAAAAATGATACCTCACTTGTGTGGGTAGGCCTAGTGCCCGCGACAGGAAGTGCCCCAAAACACAACGTGGACAAATCACAATTTCTTTACAGAAAACAGAGGTGTTTTTTGCAAAGTGCCTACCTGTAGATTTTGGCCTCTAGCTCAGCCGGCACCTAGGGAACCCTAGCAACCCTGTGCATTTTTGAAAACTAGAGACCTAGGGGAATCCAAGATGGGATGACTTGTGGGGCTCTGACCAGGTTCTGTTACCCAGAATCCTTTGCAAACCTCAAAATTTGGCTAAAAAAACACATTTTCCTCACATTTCGGTGACAGAAAGTTCTGGAATCAGAGAGGAGCCACAAATTTCCTGCCACCCAGAGTTCCCCCAAGTCTCCCGATAAAAATGATACCTCACTTGTGTGGGTAGGCCTAGCGCCCGCGACAGGAAATGCCCCAAAACGCAACATGGACACATCACAATTTTTGACAGAAAACAGAGGTGTTTTTTGCAAAGTGCCTACCTGTAAATTTTGGCTTCTAGCTCAGCCGGCACCTAGGGAAACCTACCAAACCTGTGCATTTTTGAAAACTAGAGACCTAGGGGAATCCAAGATGGGGTGACTTATGGGGCTCTGACGAGGTTCTGTTACCCAGAATCCTTTGCAAACCTAAAAATGTGGCTAAAAAAACAAGTTTTCCTCACATTTCGGTGACAGAAAGTTCTGGAATCTGAGAGGAACCACAAATTCCCTTCTACCCAGCGTTCCCCCAAGTCGCCCGATAAAAATGATACCTCACTTGTGTGGGTAGGCCTATCGCCCGCAACAGGAAATGCCCCAAAACGCAACATGGACACATCACAATTTTTGACAGAAAACAGAGGTGTTTTTTGCAAAGTGCCTACCTGTAGATTTTGGCCTCTAGCTCAGCCGGCACCTAGGGAAACCTACCAAACCTGTGCATTTATGAAAACTAGAGACCTAGGGGAATCCAAGATGGGGTGACTTATGGGGCTCTGACGAGGTTCTGTTACCCAGAATCCTTTGCAAACCTCAAAATTTGGCTAAAAAAACACATTTTCCTCACATTTTGGTGACAGAAAGTTCTGGAATCTGAGAGGAGCCACAAATTCCCTTCCACCCAGCGTTCCCCCAAGTCTCCCGATAAAAATGATACCTCACTTGTGTGGGTAGGCCTAGTGCCCGCGACAGGAAGTGCCCCAAAACACAACGTGGACAAATCACAATTTCTTTACAGAAAACAGAGGTGTTTTTTGCAAAGTGCCTACCTGTAGATTTTGGCCTCTAGCTCAGCCGGCACCTAGGGAACCCTAGCAACCCTGTGCATTTTTGAAAACTAGAGACCTAGGGGAATCCAAGATGGGATGACTTGTGGGGCTCTGACCAGGTTCTGTTACCCAGAATCCTTTGCAAACCTCAAGATTTGGCTAAAAAAACACATTTTCCTCACATTTCGGTGACAGAAAGTTCTGGAATCAGAGAGGAGCCACAAATTTCCTGCCACCCAGAGTTCCCCCAAGTCTCCCGATAAAAATGATACCTCACTTGTGTGGGTAGGCCTAGCGCCCGCGACAGGAAATGCCCCAAAACGCAACATGGACACATCACAATTTTTGACAGAAAACAGAGGTGTTTTTTGCAAAGTGCCTACCTGTAAATTTTGGCTTCTAGCTCAGCCGGCACCTAGGGAAACCTACCAAACCTGTGCATTTTTGAAAACTAGAGACCTAGGGGAATCCAAGATGGGGTGACTTATGGGGCTCTGACGAGGTTCTGTTACCCAGAATCCTTTGCAAACCTAAAAATGTGGCTAAAAAAACAAGTTTTCCTCACATTTCGGTGACAGAAAGTTCTGGAATCTGAGAGGAACCACAAATTCCCTTCTACCCAGCGTTCCCCCAAGTCGCCCGATAAAAATGATACCTCACTTGTGTGGGTAGGCCTAGCGCCCGCAACAGGAAATGCCCCAAAACGCAACATGGACACATCACAATTTTTGACAGAAAACAGAGGTGTTTTTTGCAAAGTGCCTACCTGTAGATTTTGGCCTCTAGCTCAGCCGGCACCTAGGGAAACCTGCCAAACCTGTGCATTTATGAAAACTAGAGACCAAGGGGAATCCAAGATGGGGTGACTTATGGGGCTCTGACGAGGTTCTGTTACCCAGAATCCTTTGCAAACCTCAAAATTTGGCTAAAAAAACACATTTTCCTCACATTTTGGTGACAGAAAGTTCTGGAATCTGAGAGGAGCCACAAATTCCCTTCCACCCAGCGTTCCCCCAAGTCTCCCGATAAAAATGATACCTCACTTGTGTGGGTAGGCTTAGCGCCCGCGACAGGAAGTGCCCCAAAACACAACGTGGACAAATCACAATTTCTTTACAGAAAACAGAGGTGTTTTTTGCAAAGTGCCTACCTGTAGATTTTGGCCTCTAACTCAGCCGGCACCTGGGGAAACCTACAAAACCTGTGCATTTTTTAAAACTAGAGACCTAGAGGAATCCAAGAGGGGGTGACTTGTGGGGCTCTGACCAGGTTCTTTTAACCAGAATCCTTTGCAAACATCAAAATTTGGCCAAAAAAACACTTTTTCCTCTCATTTCGGTGACAGAAAGTTTTGGAATCTGAGAGGAACCACAAATGTCCTCCCACCCAGAGTTCCCCCAAGTGTCCAGATAAAAACGGTACCTCACTTGTGTGGGTAGGCCTAGCGCCCACGAAAGGAAATGGCCCAAAACAGAACATGGACACATCACATTTTTTCACAGAAAACAGAGATGTTTTTTGCAAAGTGCCTACCTGTGGGTTTTGGCCTCTATCTCAGCCGGCCCGGGGGGGGGGGGGGGGGGGGTAGAAATGGCCTAAAATAAATTTGCCCCCCCCCACCCCCTCAACCCCTCCCCGGGAGCAACCCTTGCTTACGGGGTCGCTCCCCTTGCGTGACATGGGCGCAAAAAAAATCCCCTGGGCCTAGTGGTTTCTGCCCCCTTGGGGGCAGATGGACCGAAAATCAACCAATCTGCCCCCAAGGGGGGCAGAAATGGTCTAAATACAATTTGCCCCCCAGGGGAGCGACCCTTGCCTAATCTCTAAAAAAAAAAACAAACAAAAAAAAAAACACAAAAAAAATTCGCCCTGGCACCTAGAAGTTCCCTGGGGGCAGAAATGGCCTAAAATAAATTTGCCCCTCCAGGGGAGCGAACCTTGTCCAAGGGGTCGCTCCCCATCTGTAAAACAAAGAAAATAAAAAATCCCCGGGGGCAAATCGGCCTAATCAAAATAGGCTGATCTGCCCCCCAGGGGGGCAGAAATGGCCTAAAATAAATGTTCCCCCCAGGGGAGCGACAATTGCCTAAGGGGTCGCTCCCCTTACATGAAATTGCAAGCAAGCAATCCGGCTTTTGAAACGCTCAGAGAGACTACAAAGGGAAGGAAATTCCTTTCCTTCCCTTTGAAGCCTCTCTGGGCCTCCCCCACGTGATCGAAAGAGAAATGCTTTGCATTTCTCTTTCGATCGCGCTGGAAGCTCAGGAGGGCCTCTGTGATTGTCAGCGCGCGATGAGCGCTGACGTCACAGAGGGAATGGGGGGGCGGGGTGGAATGGCTTCCCCTTCCATCCCTGCCTTGGGGGGGTGGGTGGGGAGCACATGGGGAGAGCGTTAGCGCTCCCCCCAGTTCCCGGGTGCAGGACGAGTTGATCTCGTCCAAGGCACCTGTGAACCAGTGCCTTGGACAAGATCACCTCGTCCAGGGCACCGTAGGGGTTAAAGGCCAGAAGGGGAGAAGGCAAAATGTTTGGGGAAAAACAACACAAAAGGCTGTCAAGTCTCTCTCCTTATTTTAATGCTTTGCTTTTACCTCTTTGTAAATTTTTCTTCACTTTGTATATAGAGTGAGCTCAATCCAAAGGGATTGGAGCCCTTCACATAAACACCATTTATATTACATATGGTCACATTCATTTTTGTAGGCTTGAGGAGATTAAGTGACTTGCCTAGAATCACAGGTTGTTGCGGTTTTGCAGGCGTCCTGGAGCAGTCAACGGTCGATCCTTGGCAGAAGTCAAAGAGGGAAGTGCAGAGGAACTCTGGTGAGCTCTTGCATTCGTTATCTGGTGAGAAACCCACAGGAGAGACCCCAAATATCCCTCAGAGGAGGATTGGCTAAAGAGAAAGGTAAGCACCTATCAGGAGGGGTCTCTGATGTCACCTGCTGGCACTGGCCACTCAGAGGTGTCCATTGTGCCCTCACACCTCTCCATCCAAGATGGCAGAGGTCTGGGACACACTGGAGGAGCTCTGGGCACCTCCCCTGGGAGGTGCTGGTCAAGGGAGTGGTCACTTCCCTTTCCTTTGTCCAGTTCCACGCCAGAGCAGGGCTGGGGGGATCTCTGAACCGGTGTAGACTGGCTCATGCGAGGAGGGCACCATCTGTGCCCTTCAAAGCATTTCCAGAGGCCAGGAGAGGTTGCTCCTCCCAGGCCCTTCACACCTATTTCCAAAGGGGGAGGGTGTAACACCATATCTCAGAGGAAATCCTTTGTTCTGCCTTCCTGGGACTGGGCTGCTCAGGCCCCAAGGGGGCAGAAACCTGTCTGAGGGTTGTCAGCAGAGGGAGCTCTATGCTGGAGCCCCAGGGATGCATGGAATTGTCACCCCAATACCAGAATGGTATTGGGGTGACAATTCCATGATCCTAGACATGTTACATGGCCATGTTCGGCGTTACCATGGTGACGCTACATATAGGTAGTGGCCTATATGTAGTGCACACATGTAATGGTGTCCCCGTACTCACAAAGTCTGGGGAATTTGCCCTGAACAATGTGTGGGCACCTTGGCTAGTGCCAGGGTGACCTCACAATAAGTAACTTTGCACCTAACCTTCACTAAATGAGGGTTAGACATATAGGTGACTTATAAGTTACTTGAGTGTAGTGTAAAATGGCTGTGAAATAACTTGGACGTTATTTCACTCAGGCTGCAGTGGCAGTCCTGTGTAAGAATTGTCTGAGCTCCCTATGGGTGGCAAAAGAAATGCTGCAGCCCATAGGGATCTCCTGGAACCCCAATACCCTGAGTACCTAGGTACCATATACTAGGGAATTATAAGGGTGTTCCAGTGTGCCAATAAGAACTGATAAAATTAGTCACTAGCCTGTAGTGACAATTTTAAAAGCGGAGAGCATAAACACTGAGGTTCTGATTAGCAGAGCCTCAGTGATACAGTTAGGCACCACACAGGGAACACATACAGGGTACACTTTATGAGCACTGGGGTCCTGGCTAGCAGGATCCCAGTGACACAGGCAAAAACAAACATGCATACAAGTAAAAATGGGGTAACATGTCAGGCAAGATGGTACTTTCCTACACTTGTTAGTCCACTGAAGTAACTTGGTTGTCGTTGCTCTCCTGAACATCAGAACTGATAACGCGTCCCGACCTAGGTACTTTACTTGCACAGGGACTCGTTTTAAAGATAAACCTTTTGACCCTGAGTGGAGACACCTCAAGACGAGATATCTATTGTGCATTTCAATCACTAGATCAATAACATCATCAATATTCGCAATAACTAATCAACCAAATTTGTTAATTGCATTAAGAAGAGCTAAACACAATATGACCTTTCAGTCATGAATAGCCACACTCGATTTAGTAAGGTTTATGAGATTTATTCCCTATTAGTTACAATCTACTAGCAAATTTATTAGTCTCAATACCAGAAAACACATCAATATCTTCGCAATGTGGCAACTTGAATAAGACTTAAGCAAAGCGAAGATCATGAACATTAGAACAAAGCACGACGTCAACATCAATCAACTTTAGCAGAGTAGTATTACTACGTTATTCAACAAAGCAAAGATCCAGTCATTTGTCTATTTGAACCCAATTGTCGGTGAACTCCTTAACTAACCTCAAATTAGCATCAGCATGTTGGGCTTCATGCAAAACAATTTGGTAACACAAATGGTCTCAATCAAAGAGCAGTTGGTACCTAGAAAGAAAAGGCAAATAGAAAATTACAATTTCTTTAATATATAGTTACCCTGCGTAATGGGTCAGCATACAGAATCAGTCTTCGTCCTCAGGAAAGCAGTCGATTCCCCATCAGCCGGGGTAAGCAGCAAAGTTCAGCAAGTCAGGGCAATAAGGAATACTTCCCTCATAAGGAGGAAAAGTAAGTTTCGGGCAAGGCCAAAAGATGAGGATGGTTTAAGGAATCCAGCAGCAAGGACTAAATCAGAATATCAGCGCAACACTAAGAGTGTCCATCTAATGTCTCAGTAAGAGACACGAAAATGGCTGAGTAAAGTGCCAGGATCAAGGCATGCAAATGGCTCGCGGGAAATTGGTTGATTTCTCCTTGTGATACGTCGTTAAATTGAATTCTACAGACAAGTCTCTAATTTCCAATTGGTCCGTATTTGGTGGACCATTATTGCCATCCAATAGTCTGTTGGTCACCTTACTAGAATTTTCACTTAAAACAGTTCTCATGCGGTTCATTGGCTCCTGTGATTTACGTCTCCAACGGGTAGAATGTCAGGTAGAAAAAGTAACACTCCTTGCTTTAGTCAGTAGCTCCATTGTCTTTACCAGTTGAGCGACCCTGTACCTGTTGCGAATTACACTGTTGCATTCAATAAGAATGTCTCCTTGAGCAAGTCGGGTCTCATGAGAAAGAATTTACTACAGTTACACACATCTCTAGCTTCTGGAAAAGTACAGCTTTATGTCCTTCAGGAAGACAGCACAGTGCACGTTAGAAAAACACATTTAATATGCGACCAGACAGCTAGGCACAGACCCATGTTAACTAAGGCCTAATGATGAATTCGACAAAACCCTAACAGATAACTCTTAATGCTAAAACAGAATCATACATTAGTACATTAATAATCCATTATTAGTCAATTCCATTTATCATCGTATACATTGATGGCCACTCCCCGTGGGCACATTTCAAACGTGTATGCTAATATTAGTCTGTCACGTTTCTATGCAGCTTCATTACACATTAGTTTGCAAGCAATTAATGTTAATTTTGATTATATAATTTTGATTATAAAAGCTACAGTCCAACAAAGTCGCAGGACTTTCGTCTACGGTCGAGTGAGGTGTTTGAACGATAAGCTTGTAGAGTAGAATACAGTTTTCAAACTGAGCTTCTCAAAGTTGCACGCTGTTCTGTTTTCTTTAGTGTACTTATAGAACGCCCAACAAGTCAGTTGATCTACGGCCGCAAAGGTGTATTCTTCTGATGCTTTATATTCATAGAGTCCAGGAACTCTTTGCATTCTCAATGGTGAAAAGGCAGGCCATTATCAGACTTCTAAATGCCATCTAGTGTCTCAATGACTCACTCACAAGTTGTGGATGAGAGATCTTTAACTAATGGAAAAGTTGAGTATTTATCCACAATCACTATCAGGTGATGTCCATTATCAAGTGGAATGAAAAAAGTTGATGGCTATTCTCTCGCATGCATGCTTAGAGAGTTCTGATATGTTCAGTGTGTGTTGAGTAACGTTTGTAGAAAGGCAGTTGCATAGATGAGAGGCCTTGAGTTCTCTTTCAACCCTCTAATTTAAATACAGAAACTAAACTCGGTCTCAGAGAGCTCTTTTTGTGGCAACGATACCACTATGACAGGTGAGCCACTTCAACTGTTTTCTGTTGCAGACTCTCCGGAATCAGGACTCTTGATCCTCACAGTATAACTCCCTCCTGAGTTATGAACAGTTCATCTTTGACATTTCTACATTTTTCATATTCACCATCATTGGTGTGAGGTCCAGTGTGTCGGCTACATGACCGATGTGTTACTATCTATACACCAAAAAAAGGGGTGAGAGGAAAAATCTCCATGTCCGCCCTATTAAGTAACTATGGGCCAGATGTAGCAAGGCTTTTGCGCCTCGTAAACAGCGAAAATTGCTGTTTGCGAGGCGCAAAAGCCACATCGTGATGCCCATTCCCATTTTGCGAGTCGGTAACCTGGGTGTTCCCTTCCTATTTGCGAGTCGCATCGCGATGCAGAATTGCTTTGTGACCGTGAATGCGGTCGCAAAGCAATTCGCAGTTACCACCAGTGTCACACTGGTGGTAAGCCATTCGCAAAAGGGAAGGGGTCCCATGGGACCCCTTCCCCTTTGTGAATGGCCTTGAAAACATTTTTTCAGAGCAGGCAGTGGTCCTATGGACCACTGCCTGCTCTGAAAAAATGAAACTGACACGTTTCATTTTTTTGTGTGTAATGCAACTCGTTTTCCTTTAAGGAAAACGGGCTGCATTACAAAAAAAACTGCTTTATTTCAAAGCAGTCACATACATGGTAGTCTGCTGTCTCCAGCAGGCCACCATCCCTGTGAGTGCTGCGACTCGCAAGGGGGTCACAAATTGCGACCCACCTCATTAATATTAATGAGGTGGGCCTTTGCTACCCCCTTGCGACTCGCAGATGGTGTCAGGGACACCATCCTGCATCCGGCATTGCGACTCGCAAATTGCGAGTCGCAATGCCAGAATTTGCTACATCTGGCCCTATATAACTAACACACCAAGGACAAGAAAAATTTGTGAATGCCTCCAAGATAAAATCTCTACCTATATATCAGGGACCACTAGGATATCTTATGGGTATCCAGTTTGATTCTTTATTTAGGGACATCCTGGAGAGAGGTAACATTTTATAAACTAATGGTGGTGGTATTGGAGCCCAATCACTCATTCACCCCAAATGGTCTGCTATACATCGACATGTTTCAGCCGCCTTTGTTGCTCAAAAGGGTCAATCGGCCTTCATCTGGACATTGGATCCCTTACAATGTACCCCCTACCTCTTGTCTTAGAATAGGGTTAGTCTGGACATAATCGTCCCTTATCAGTATATCACTAACACACCAAGGACAAAAAAATTAATGATTGCCTCCAAGATAAGATCGCAACCTATATATAAGTCACTACTCGGATGTTAAAATTTGTCACTCAGTCTCAAATCTTGCAGGCAGAACTGCGTTCTCGTCCTTTCTTTCTTCAACAATGAACAAGATTTGAGACTGAGAGCCAAATTAACAGCACAGTACTCATTTTAAAATACTTTTATGAATTTGCTGAAAGAGTGGAATATATGAGGTGATTCTCCTTGGGAAAATAGAGGAGTAAGAAACACCCTCTGGATAAGGATACGATTTGGTGACTATCATTAAATTTTGATATTAGTATAATCCACTATGAATGCATGTACGGAATGAATATGGATTTGGGAGAATATAAAATGGTCCTGAGGAAGGTGGTAAAAAGGAATAAGAAAAACCACTGAAATGCGTCTACGCAAGTTGAATTGCTGTACTCATTGGAACTGGCCAAGAATAGAAGAGATATTGGTTGCATGAATCAATTGGCCACTGTATACCGGATTTGGGACAGCAAAAAGATAATAGACCAGGGAGGGTGTCTTGTGTGTGGTCTCCCAATTTCGTTAGGCCAGAGATTGTACAGAGGTCCCCTGTCAGGCCTGTTGGCTTTTTAGGATTGTCTGTTTTTAATGTTTTTATTGTGTATAGGATTACTTATTAAATATGAAATTTTGATATTCCTTTATCAAGATTAATCATTTGAGTGAATGAATTTATGAGAAGAGAATAGAGTGGTGGATGGCAGGATAATTCCTCCAGGGGGCGATTTCCCTCAATTACTGTGATACGGTGCCCTGTTCCCTTGGGTGGATAGGTTACGGGGGCTCTCTCGCTCCCTTTTTGGAGTTCTTTCACACCATCACCAGCAAGACATTTTAGATTTTTTATCATCTTTTTGTTGTCAGTTTCTTCAAGTGCATCAATGAAATCATCAAATGTCTCCATCCAGGCAAACAATCTATCACCAATATTTTGCTTTTTGGCAGTATTGAAAGGCGGTGGTGGTTTCAGGAAGGCTGCAGCATGGTAGCTTGTTGTGGGAGTGGCTGACATTGAGGATAGAGCTCTTTCAGAGGCTGCCTGCTTTCCACTAGGACCTGTGTCATTTGTGGCATCGCTAAGTCCCTGCGATGGATTGGCCTCTGGGTCACCCTGGACAGTCTAGGACTGTGATCTCCTTTTAGGTCTCCATCGGAGCACTTTCAGTTTTGGAGACTTCTAAAGTTGTTCTGAGCTACCACCTAGCAGCTTTAGTGGTATGTTGCTTCATTTATTGGACAGCACAGTAAGAACAACCCCTGTGCTTCTTCTTAGGCCTCCTCACCTGGTGCTGAGGTCATAAAGCTCCACCTATCAAGACTCTGGTAAATTTAATGACAGAATGCTTCCATCTTACTTGTTCAGTCAGCCAGCACTTCTATATATTTCGTTAGTATTTGACTACATCAAATATTTAGCACTTCTTTTCTGTATCTGTTCAGAACCGACTTTAGCAGCAGCGCTCCATATACTGTACAATTTTATCTTACGTGACAGTGCGGTACCTTTATGTATGGCCTGACCAGCAGGTTCTCGGCCAACTGCATGCAGATTGTTTGCAATGCTCTTGTTGTCTTCAACTGCTTCACAGCGACTGGAGCTGCGCTTGGACTCCACATGCATGAAGTGTCGATTCTGTACTTCAACAGCAGCACATGTGGCACTCATTCCCAGTTTGCTTGGACCACAGCAAACTCTCAGTGACAGCATAATCGTTTTTTGGGTTAATTAACCCCTACCTCATCGCCAGTTGTGGCGC
Organism: Pleurodeles waltl; assembly: GCF_031143425.1. Taxonomy (NCBI): domain Eukaryota; kingdom Metazoa; phylum Chordata; class Amphibia; order Caudata; family Salamandridae; genus Pleurodeles; species Pleurodeles waltl. The sequence continues at coordinate 166,420,193 of NC_090438.1, read as the reverse complement.
CCTCCCCAGCCTGGGTACCCGCCAATGACTATGCCACACATAGAGCTGAAAATTACACATCTTTATTCTTCTGTGTGTGAGAACAAACTCAACATTCTAACCCAAGCTTTAATTGCACTCCGCTCTAACAACAATATTGCACTTCTACAGAGTCCTTTCAGGACTAAAAGGAGCCAACAAGGTTGTGTTATTAAAATTCCCAAGACACTTCAAAGAGCATAGAGCAACTGGCTTTTAGTGAGGAATAGGTGGCAGATTTATTGCACTGAAGTTGGTATGCATAGTCCAAGGACAGAACAATGCAGACCTGCGGGATGACAGGTTTTGTAAGTTTTGCACAAGAATCAGACACACATCAGGGCAAGCCTCCATGAAAAGGAAGTGATCCTCAAGAATGAATATGTGAGATTTAAAGTTTAAAAATGCAAAAGCACTTGAGCTTAGGGGAGGGAATCAAACTATGGGTTGTCTCTGGGAAGCTGGTTGCAATGTATTTTGTTATGTGTGTTCTCACTGATGTGTTTGCATTTTCAGTGTGGTACGTGCTTTATTTCTTGTTGCCCAACTCCTTGCCAGAAATTGGCCCATCAGTCTTGTTGTTCCATTGGTCTTGTAGCAGAGCAGGTAAAAACCTTTTTCTTCATTTGCCTCAAGTTTTCCTTTAGTTCTTTCCTGTATGGTCATCTTCCTTCTAGTTTTTGCCTTACTATGGGTTTGTCAAGGTGAAGTGGCAAAAGTCTTCTCTTTGGTCACAAGCACAAATGTCCGTGGGAGCCATATTTCGTTAGACTATTAGTGTACCTAGTAGGAGGTTCTACTTCTAGCCTTGATAAACAGCTTCCTTTCTCTAGGGTAGGTCATACTCAACAGGAAAGGATGGGTGAATGTAAGACATTGAGGGACAGATTTAACAAAAAATGTGTCACGCACTGTCATTTTCAAAACTTAGGGATGTACTGTATTGAAAAGAATATGGTGCACCCCCGTGTTTCCCCCTGCGCTAAAACTGTATTTGCTGCGTGTGCTAACACAGCAACCCTGGATGGCTGCGTAGAGGAGGAGATTGTTTTGTGCAGGAAGGAAAACCTTCATGCACAAAAGCAATCTTAAATAGCGATTTTCTCTTTCTATGTGTGCTGCGGAATGCTGTGGGTGAAGTGGCCATATTTACAAGGTGGTGTTAAGCCACAAAAAGTGGCTTAATGCCACAGTGAAAATTCAGGGCATAGCGCCACTGGAGCGTTACTAAAAGTGACACCTGGTGGTGCTAGGGGGCTCTTAAATATGCCCCTGAATATCTGAGTTTGGCCCAATGAGTGGAAGTTATCTAGGGCATCCATATTTCTTTTTTGTTAGAAATGTTCAAATTCCTTTCTCACCAAAGTGAAAGCTCTATTGTGGTATGAATCTTTCAAGCCAAAGTGTATTTACTCTGGGTCTCATTGCGAAACACTCCTTCTGAGCTTTATCTACTAATTGGTTTCTGGCAGACTTCCAGTGTAACAGACTTTACTATTTTGTGATATTCAGCATCTATCTACGATGGACTGCAGTCCACATCAATTCAGAGCAATGGTGGGGAAGCTTGCTTGAAACATAAGCAGTATCGTACAGAACTGTCTTTCATGGGGACCAATTTTAGCTGCAAGGTTGTACAGACCCCACAATCTGATTTACTGCTGCAGAAAAGCTCTGACCGGGAGAAACCATAATCTTCAGCCCTGCTGCAACACACCTTCATTAGATCAGCTTTGCAGGTTTGTCTGGAGGTCTTCATAGGTAAAAATCTTTTAAGTCCCAAGTTTTCTCAGGCTGTTAGGAGGAGTACACATTCACACAGTCCAGGTTTCCTGGATCTCAGGAACAGCAGTTGGGAGTCAAGACTCACTTCAGCAGTAGCCACCAGCACGGTCCAGCCCAGGTCTAGTTTCCACTGGTCAGCTGGTTAATTGCAGGAAAAGGTCTCTTAATGCTTCTTGTGTCCCTATTGCTTTAACAGGAGGTTAGTCTTCTGACCCTTGCAGTCCACTTAGTTTTCCTGAGTAGAACAGAGAGCAAATCCAGTCATTTCAGTGCTCTCTCAGGTTGCAGATTGCATGTTCTAACCTCTTCTGATGTTCCTCAGGTCCAGGAATGTGCTAAGTGGTGGCTTAGAGATGCCACATTTATGCTTGGCACGGGTTAGTATGTGGGAATGACTCCTGGATACATCAATGAGGTAGAGTTCTAAGGCAAAGCCTAGCAACTTTAGACATTTTCAGAGAGGTGAAAGTCAAAGAACAAATGAAGAAGGACTTCTTGAAGGGGTCACATTTGAGCCTTTCTCTTTGGGGGGAGATTGCAGACCATTTAAATAATGTTGGCTCCAAAATTTAACGTTCTCTTTGGTATGATCCTTCTTCAGGTTCCCAATAGGCTCCTGACTGGCAGAAAAACAGATATTACATAAGACATTGGGAGAGACCATAAACCAATGAGGCATGTTGTTACAAATGGGGTCTTTGGGTGACAGTCAGGTTACCCCCTGTTCAAGCAAGGACCCTCACTATAGTCAGGGTAAAAGAGAATCACCCTCATCTAACCCCTGCTTACCGCATTGGTAGCTTGGCAGAGCAGTAGGCTTAACTTTAGATTGCTAGGTGTAAAGTATTTGTACCATCACACACAGTAACTCAATGAAAACACTACAAAATGACACAATGAAATATTTATCTAAACAAAACAAGACCAAAACGACAAAAATCCGACATATACAAGTCAAGTTATAAATTTTTAAAGATTAAACTCAAAAATAGTGCTTAGAAACAAAAAATGCTTCGATGAGGTGTTAACACGGTAGCGTAACGGAGTCGTTCCCAACAATCTGACACCATTGGCGCCGGACACGGAGTTGCGTGGACCCCCACGTACAGTACCTTGGTAAAGAAACGAGCCGATGCGCAAAGTCGGGGATCGCGGTGTCTGTGCAAATTGTTGAATCCACGCACTTCGAGCTGCGTCGGTCACAACGTGGTGCAGCGACTTCCACAGAGTCACAGACTTCAGCGGGGCTGCAGCGATGTCGGGCCTGCGAAGGTTGTCGCTTTCCAGCGAAGATCACAGAGTCGGTTGCAGGCGGTGTCACCGGATTCAGCAGTGGCGTCAGTCCGAAGTCGTCCGAAGTCGATTTCCTTGGATTTCCACCAGCTTTACTCTCAAGGGCCCAGGGACCGGTTAGGGCACCACTTGTCAGAGCAGGAGTCTCTCCAGAGACTCTAGGTGCTGGCAGAGAGAAGTCTTTTCTGTCCCTGAGACTTCAAACAACAGGAGGCAGGCTCTAAATCAAGCCCTTGGAGATTTCTTTACAAGATGGAAGGCACACAAAGTCCAGTCTGTGCCCACTTACTCTGGTAACTGCAGGATAGCTCCACAAAGCACAATCACAGGCAGGGCAGCACTTCTCCTCAGCTCTTCTCCAGGCAGAGGTTCCTCTTGTTGTCCAGAAGTGATCTAAATTCTGTGGTTTTGGGTGCCCTTCTTATACCCAATTTCTCCTTTGAAGTAGGCCTACTTCAAAGTAAAGTCTCTTTTGAATGTGAAATCCTGCCTTGCCCAAGCCAGGCCCCAGACACTCACCAGGGGGTAGGAGACTGCATTGTGTGAGGATAGGCACAGCCCTTTCAGGTGTAAGTGACCACTGCTCCCCTCCCTCCTAGCACAGATGGCTCATCAGGCAATGCAGACTACATCCCAGCTCCTTTTGTGTCACTGTCTAGTGTGAGGTGCAACCAGCCCAACTGTCAAACTGACCCAGACAGGGAATCCACAAACAGGCAGAGTCACAGATATGGTATAAGCAAGAAAATGCTCACTTTCTAAAAGTGGCATTTTCAAACACAAAATCTTAAAATCAACTTTACTAAAAGATGTATTTTTAAATTGTGAGTTCAGAGACCCCGAACTCCACATGTCCATCCGCTCCCAAAGTGAATCTACACTTTAATCAGATTTAAAGGTAGCCCCCATGTTAATCTATGAGAGTGAAAAACGAATTTAGCAACATTTCACTGTCAGGACATATAAAACACATTACTATATGTCCTACCTTAACCATACACTGCACCCTGCCCTTGGAGCTACCTAGGGCCTACCTTAGGGGTGCCTTACATGTAAGAAAAGGGAAGGTTTAGGCCTGGCAAGTGGGTACACTTGCCAAGTCGAATTTACAGTTAAAACTGCACACACAGACACTGCAGTGGCAGGTCTGAGACATGATTACAGAGCTACTTATGTGGGTGGCACAACCAGTGCTGCAGGCCTACTAGTAGCATTTGGTTTACAGGCCCTGGGCACCTAGGGACTTACTGGTAAATCAAATATGCCAATCATGAATAAACCAATCAACCATACAATTCACACAGAGAGCATATGCACTTTAGCACTGGTTAGCAGTGGTAAAGTGCTCAGAGTTTAAAAGCCAATAGCAACAGGTCAGAAAAAATAGAAGGCAGGAGGCAAAAAGATTGGGGATGACCCTGCATAAGCAAAAAAAGTCCAACACATGTTACATGTTTGCCATCTGCTTCTGAGGTCTCGCTGGACGCTCCTCGCCAGTCCAGCATGAGTTGCGCTGTGTTAGTTGAGGGGAAAGCGCTCATCATCAGACAGTGCGGAATGCGGTGGTGCTACTGCCACAGTCAAAAGTATTGTGGCTGAACTACATAGACGCTGACGCTCACCCTCACGTGTGTGCCTTGGTTTGGTCAGTGGTGATTGTTTTGGGGCTGCTGTTCGCCGGTTGGCTGGTTGGCTGATTTGTGGGTCTGGTGGCGTATTCGGGCACATTGCAGCAATAGGGAATAGAAGGATACCTCAGAAGGGGGTGCAGTCAGTGGCCCTACAGCAACGTATCATCAACCGATCTCTGCAGAAATCAGATCATGGTACAGGCTCGACGAAGGGGGAACTTTCCACAGCCCGTACGAGTGAAGCGCAAGCACAGGATGTGATGGAATAGCAAGGCCTCACACAGGATAGATGTTGAGGGACAAAAAGTGGTGGTCCAAAATTACATATGGCCTTACCTGACTTTTTTTTCCGAGAGCCACTCTCTTCTTTCTGGGCACGAAGATAAGTCACAGGATAAAGATCAGTTAGTGATCATGTATGTGTTGTGGGCGATTGAGCTGTTGAGATGGAAGCACGACCATTGGTGGCTCCACAAACAGACTTACTGGAAGCTCAGAGTCCAGCATGGCAGCAGCAGGCGAGGACAGAGCAACAGTAGAATGTTCTCTTGTCTATCCACCTCAAGGATCCCAGGAGGCAGATCTTTTGGTCAAGATTCAGCTCAATGATCCTAACGATGGGTGGGGTGGGGCTCCCCAGGGACCGGCGGGTTGGACAAAGATGCAGGGATGAGAGAGCATGTTACTCAGCTTTTATTGCTTGACCAGCCAGAACAGCAGCAAGAGTATTATGTGCAGGCAAATCATCAACTCTTTCTCTGCTCAAACAGAAGGGGGAGAAGAAGGGAAGCAGAGTAGTCCCACAAGGGTTCATGAAGAAGGATGGTCCTAGAGAAGCTGCTTCCACTAAGGGAAGGAGAGCCGGGGAGCAGAGAGGTACAGATGTTCCTCTGGACCCTGGGGATAGATTTGACCATGGTAGGGAAGGAGGGTCATGCTTCACGTTTGTTGAAGTGGGATTACTCTGTGACACAGCAGGTATACATGGAAACCCGGGGTAATAATCGGTATTCTGTTTTCTGGATATCATGCTTCCAACACCGACTAATGTAGTGGAGAAGCTTTCTCTGAGCCTTATATACCAGTCTATTAAACAACATCAGGCAGAAACATGGAATGACAGCTGAAGGGCACAGGTGGCTACTAAGAAGCTGCAAGATGCAATAAGGAAGATCAGCAAAACGTGGAGTGAGATTGGGGAAAGGATTTCTGCTGTGGAGGATCGCACCCTGGTGCTGGAGTCTCTGATGTGATGGCTCTGAAAGGTCAAGCTGAAATGCATGATTCTCAACTGGTCGATGTGTTATGGAAAATAGAAGACTTTAAAAATAGACAAAGGAGGAAAAATTTGAGGTTCTTGGGCATCGGAGAGAAGGTGGAAGGTGGGGGATATAAGGTCCCTCATGATTGCCTCATTGAAGGGGGCCTTTTCACAACTGGATTCCTGGAACTGGCAGATAGAGGTACAGAGGGCCCAATGCTCCCCCCAATGGCAAAAAGCACGCTCCGGCTCAAGATGGTGCCATTGGACATCCAAGAGTGATATTAGTCTATTTTGTGTTGAAAACGCCCGACTGGACACAAAACGTACTTTAAGAGTTAAACTTTTATTTACAAGACCTGACTTTTGCCACATGAAGGTAGGTCGGGAAGAGATGGAGCCTGCAGCAGTTGATAAAGCCTTTCCAGGACGCATGTGGGGAGGGCTTTTTGCTCAGCCCGGCTCACCTGAAGGTTAACTTTCTGGGTTCTTCGTACACATTTGCCTCCGATATCAAGGCAAAAGAATATATGAAGGATTTAACATTGGGGCACTAGGTAGGTTTCTGTCAGTATTTCTGTAGTACCCTATGAGCCAGTTTCTTGTTGGAAAGAGACAAACAGGGAAGGCGCAGGAAAGGGGCAATATGTGGCTTTTTGGTGGGTGTTTTTATTGGTAATGTGGCATTCTTGATGGGATCTTTCTTTTAGTTAAATTCTGGATTCTGGATCTTAGATTATGGGAAGGTGGTAATTTCCATAAGTCAAGGTTCTTGGGGATCCCTTTCTCAGGGCGGGAGGAGGGTCTTTCCAAGGTACTCTACATACTATTGCACTACTCTACCAAGACTAATCACCTCTGGTATCACACAATTGGGACGAAGGTCTAGTGTCAGGTGACTGGGGAGGGGCAGTATAGAGGATGATCTTGGGAACTGTTGTTCAGGGCTAGGAGGCCTGACTGCTTCAAGTTGCTAAGGCATGAGGGACGTAGGTTGGGGGAGGGAGCTTTGGGGGTGCGGTCATTCGCTTTCAACTCAAGAGGAGTAGATTTTGATTTTTTTTGCTGCCCGCTGGGTTGCTGATGGAGCATGTATGAGTGTGTCTACGCAAATTACAATAGCCTCTGCTAGTGGCATGGGAAGTTCAGCTGCTTTAATGTGGCCGAACTCCGTATTGCGTCTGTGTGTTGAATGATGGGGCTGAAAGGTGGAAAGTAGCCATTGATCTTAAAATCCTATGGGCAGGTATTCTCTGCCTACAGGAAACACACATAGAAGAGGCTAGAAAGAAATTGTCAGAAACCTTAGGGTACTTTTGAAAGTCAGTAGTACACAGGCACAAGGACGCAGGGAGTGGCGATCTTGGCTCGGAAGAACCTAGTTTTTTTTTAACATAGTCTCACTGACAAATACGGGTGGTATGCTACTGTGGTATACCAAGATAATAAAACATCTTTTACCCTGTACTCTGTCAATGGCTCAACACTAGATGACCCAGTCATTTTTGAGGGGCTCACTGTAGAACTGGCTCTATGGCCAATTCCAATTATAATATGTCCGGATTTCAATATCAGCCTGACAGGTGGCCTCTCTGATATCGGGATTGAGGCATATAGTGGCAGGAAGCCCAAGGTGTTTAAAGCACTAGCTTATTTGTGGAAGGATCATGGGCTGATCGATGTGTGGCACAAGGTAAAGGGCCCAGATCTAGGTTATACTTATTTTTCTACTCCTCATAGGAAATATCTTCAGTTCAATTATTTCTTAATCACGTGCAATTACCTGAAAGACTGCAAGTCAGAAAAGTCATGTTTGACTATAACCCGCTTCTTTTAGAGATCCATGTGAAGGGTCAGACGATGAGGGGACCAACTGGTCATTTGAGAGAGCTTTCCTGAGCCATGAGGATTATATCTTCCATATGAACAGCTGGATCCCAGATTTTTTTTATTCTAATAGAGTAAGTGCTTCAACTGGGATAGTCTGGGACACGTTTAAAGCTAGGGTCAGAGGAATGATGCTCAGCTTCAGTTTGAGTCAGGAAAAAAAACTGAATTGTGTAGAGTATTGGGGGAAGTAGAGGCTTTCCTTATTTTGGTGACTGCAGCAGAGGGTGGACCAGAATAGGGCACAGCATCGAGTGGCGGTGGCCAGGACCGCAATGAATGATATTTCAACTAAAAAAGCAGCTGAGAAATATCTAGCCTGGAAACAGGAATGCAATGAATTCAGTGAGAGGGTGGATCACCTGTTGACAATTCGTTTGAGACAGAGGGAGAACCAGGGTGAAATTGCTGATATCAGAAAGGACCAGAGAACCTGGTTACTGGACAGTGAATGATTTAGGAGGTTTTTTGAGCATATTATGAGGGGCTGTATATGGAGGAAGAACAGTAGAATGTCAGCAATGGCTGGCAATATTTAGAGTCCCTCCCAGAAAATACTGTAGGAAATAAGGATCATGACCTTTTGAATGCCCCAATGGTAGACAAAGAAATTGGGTCTGCCCTTATGAGTCTGGCAGCTGGGAAAGCGGTCAGCCCCTATACATTCCAGCTGGAGTTCTACAAGGTATTTTATTCTGCTATCGACTTTGACCTAGTGGAACTTTTTCTTGGTGTAAGGAAATGCCTCCTTGGCATGGTTGCCCCCTGACTTTTTGCCTTTGCTGATGCTATGTTTACAATTGAAAGTGTGCTGAGGCCTGCTAACCAGGCCCCAGCACCAGTGTTCTTTCCCTAACCTGTACTTTTGTATCCACAATTGGCAGACCCTGGCATCCAGATAAGTCCCTTGTAACTGGTACTTCTAGTACCAAGGGCCCTGATGCCAAGGAAGGTCTCTAAGGGCTGCAGCATGTCTTATGCCACCCTGGAGACCTCTCACTCAGCACAGACACACTGCTTGCCAGCTTGTGTGTGCTAGTGAGGACAAAACGAGTAAGTCGACATGGCACTCCCCTCAGGGTGCCATGCCAGCCTCTCACTGCCTATGCAGTATAGGTAAGACACCCCTCTAGCAGGCCTTACAGCCCTAAGGCAGGGTGCACTATACCATAGGTGAGGGTACCAGTGCATGAGCATGGTACCCCTACAGTGTCTAAACAAAACCTTAGACATTGTAAGTGCAGGGTAGCCATAAGAGTATATGGTCTGGGAGTTTGTCAAACACGAACTCCACAGCACCATAATGGCTACACTGAAAACTGGGAAGTTTGGTATCAAACTTCTCAGCACAATAAATGCACACTGATGCCAGTGTACATTTTATTGTAAAATACACCCCAGAGGGCACCTTAGAGGTGCCCCCTGAAACTTAACCGACTATCTGTGTAGGCTGACTAGTTTTAGCAGCCTGCCACAAACCGAGACATGTTGCTGGCCCCATGGGGAGAGTGCCTTTGTCACTCTGAGGCCAGTAACAAAGCCTGCACTGGGTGGAGATGCTAACGCCTCCCCCAGGCAGGAATTGTCACACCTGGCGGTGAGCCTCAAAGGCTCACCTCCTTTGTGCCAACCCAGCAGGACACTCCAGCTAGTGGAGTTGCCCGCCCCCTCCGGCCAGGCCCCACTTTTGGCGGCAAGGCCGGAGAAGATAATGAGAAAAACAAGGAGGAGTCACTGGCCAGTCAGGACAGCCCCTAAGGTGTCCTGAGCTGAAGTGACTCTAACTTTTAGAAATCCTCCATCTTGCAGATGGAGGATTCCCCCAATAGGGTTAGGATTGTGACCCCCTCCCCTTGGGCGGAGGCACAAAGAGGGTGTACCCACCCTCCGGGCTAGTAGCCATTGGCTACTAACCCCCCAGACCTAAACACGCCCTTAAATTTAGTATTTAAGGGCTACCCTGAACCCTAGAAAATTAGATTCCTGCAACTACAAGAAGAAGGACTGCCTAGCTGAAAAACCCCTGCAGAGGAAGACCAGAAGACGACAACTGCCTTGGCTCCAGAAACTCACCGGCCTGTCTCCTGCCTTCCAAAGATCCTGCTCCAGCGATGCCTTCCAAAGGGACCAGCGACCTCGACATCCTCTGAGGACTGCCCCTGCTTCGAAAAGACAAGAAACTCCCGAGGGCAGCGGACCTGCTCCAAGAAAAGCTGCAACTTTGTTCCAGCAGCTTTAAAGAACCCTGCAAGCTCCCCGCAAGAAGCGTGAGACTTGCAACACTGCACCCGGCGACCCCGACTCGGCTGGTGGAGACCCGACACCTCAGGAGGGACCCCAGGACTACTCTGATACTGTGAGTACCAAAACCTGTCCCCCCTGAGCCCCCACAGCGCCGCCTGCAGAGGGAATCCCGAGGCTTCCCCTGACCGCGACTCTTTGAATCCAAAGTCCCGACGCCTGGGAGAGACCCTGCACCCGCAGCCCCCAGGACCTGAAGGACCGGACTTTCACTGGAGAAGTGACCCCCAGGAGTCCCTCTCCCTTGCCCAAGTGGAGGTTTCCCCGAGGAACCCCCCCCTTGCCTGCCTGCAGCGCTGAAGAGATCCCGAGATCTCTCATAGACTAACATTGCGAACCCGACGCTTGTTTCGACACTGCACCCGGCCGCCCCCGCGCTGCTGAGGGTGAAATTTCTGTGTGGACTTGTGTCCCCCCCGGTGCCCTACAAAACCCCCCTGGTCTGCCCTCCGAAGACGCAGGTACTTACCTGCAAGCAGACCGGAACCGGGGCACCCCCTTCTCTCCATTCTAGCCTATGTGTTTTGGGCACCACTTTGAACTCTGCACCTGACCGGCCCTGAGCTGCTGGTGTGGTGACTTTGGGGTTGCTCTGAACCCCCAACGGTGGGCTACCTTGGACCAAGAACTAAGCCCTGTAAGTGTCTTACTTACCTGGTTAACCTAACAAATACTTACCTCCCCTAGGAACTGTGAAAATTGCACTGTGTCCACTTTTAAAACAGCTATTTGTGAATAACTTGAAAAGTATACATGCAATTTTGATGATTTGAAGTTCCTAAAGTACTTACCTGCAATACCTTTCGAATGAGATATTACATGTAGAATTTGAACCTGTGGTTCTTAAAATAAACTAAGAAAAGATATTTTTCTATACAAAACCTATTGGCTGGATTTGTCTCTGAGTGTGTGTACCTCATTTATTGTCTATGTGTATGTACAACAAATGCTTAACACTACTCCTTGGATAAGCCTACTGCTCGACCACACTACCACAAAATAGAGCATTAGTATTATCTATTTTTACCACTATTTTACCTCTAAGGGGAACCCTTGGACTCTGTGCATGCTATTCCTTACTTTGAAATAGCACATACAGAGCCAACTTCCTACATTGGTGGATCAGCGGTGGGGTACAAGACTTTGCATTTGCTGGACTACTCAGCCAATACCTGATCACACGACAAATTCCAAAATTGTCATTAGAAATTGATTTTTGCAATTTGAAAAGTTTTCTAAATTCTTAAAAGACCTGCTAGGGCCTTGTGTTAGATCCTGTTTAGCATTTCTTTTAGAGTTTAAAAGTTTGTAAAAGTTTGAATTAGATTCTAGAACCAGTTGTAGATTCTTAAAAAGTATTCCAACTTTTAGAAGCAAAATGTCTAGCACAGATGTGACTGTGGTGGAACTCGACACCACACCTTACCTCCATCTTAAGATGAGGGAGCTAAGGTCACTCTGTAAAATAAAGAAAATAACAATGGGCCCCAAACCTACCAAAATACAGCTCCAGGAGCTTTTGGCAGAGTTTGAAAAGGCCAACCCCTCTGAGGGTGGCAACTCAGAGGAAGAGGATAGTGACTTGGAGGAAAATTCCCCCCTACCAATCCTATCTAGGGAGAACAGGGTCCCTCAAACCCTGACTCCAAAAATAATAGTCAGAGATGCTGGTTCCCTCACAGGAGAGACCAACACCTCTGAAATCACTGAGGATAGCCCCAGTGAAGAGGACATCCAGTTAGCCAGGATGGCCAAAAGATTGGCTTTGGAAAGACAGATCCTAGCCATAGAGAGGGAAAGACAAGAGATGGGCCTAGGACCCATCAATGGTGGCAGCAACATAAATAGGGTCAGAGATTCTCCTGACATGTTGAAAATCCCCAAAGGGATTGTAACTAAATATGAAGATGGTGATGACATCACCAAATGGTTCACAGCTTTTGAGAGGGCTTGTGTAACCAGAAAAGTGAACAGATCTCACTGGGGTGCTCTCCTTTGGGAAATGTTCACAGGAAAGTGTAGGGATAGACTCCTCACACTCTCTGGACAAGATGCAGAATCTTATGACCTCATGAAGGGTACCCTGATTGAGGGCTTTGGATTCTCCACTGAGGAGTACAGGATTAGGTTCAGGGGGGCTCAAAAATCCTCGAGCCAGACCTGGGTTGACTTTGTTGACTACTCAGTGAAAACACTAGATGGTTGGATTCAAGGCAGTGGTGTAAGTAATTATGATGGGCTGTACAATTTATTTGTGAAAGAACACCTGTTAAGTAATTGTTTCAATGATAAACTGCATCAGCATCTGGTAGACCTAGGACCAATTTCTCCCCAAGAATTGGGAAAGAAGGCGGACCATTGGGTCAAGACAAGGGTGTCCAAGACTTCAACAGGGGGTGACCAAAAGAAAGGGGTCACAAAAACTCCCCAGGGGAAGGGTGATGAGACAACCAAAACTAAAAATAGTAAAGAGTCTTCTACAGGCCCCCAAAAACCTGCACAGGAGGGTGGGCCCAGAGCCTCTTCACAAAACAATGGGTACAAGGGTAAAAACTTTGATCCCAAAAAGGCCTGGTGTCATAGCTGTAAACAGCATGGACACCAAACTGGAGACAAGGCCTTTCCCAAGAAAGGTTCCACTCCAAACTCCCATCCAGGTAACACTGGTATGGCTAGTCTCCAAGTGGGATCAACAGTGTGCCCAGAGCAAATCAGGGTCCACACTGAAGCTACTCTAGTTTCTGAGGGTGGGGTGGATTAAGCCACACTAGCTGTCTGGCCGCCTAACATGCAAAAATACAGACAGCAACTCTTAATTAATGGGACTAGAATAGAGGGCCTGAGGGATACAGGTGCCAGTGTCACCATGGTGACAGAGAAACTGGTTTCCCCTGGCCAATACCTGACTGGAAAAACTTACACAGTCACCAACGCTGACAATCAGAGAAAAGTACATCCCATGGCAATGGTTACTTTAGAATGGGGAGGGGTCAATGGCCTGAAACAGGTGGTGGTCTCCTCAAATATCCCAGTGGACTGTCTGCTTGGAAATGACCTGGAGTCCTCAGCATGGGCTGAGGTAGAACTAAAAACCCATGCAGCAATGCTGGGTATCCCTGAACTGGTGTGTGTGAAAACAAGAGCACAGTGCAAGGCACAGGGTGAACAAGTAGAGCTGGAGTCTGGAAGAATGGCCCAGCCTACCAAGAGAACAGGAAAGTCAGCTGGGAAACCAACTGCAACACAGCAAAAGAAAGGGAACCTCTCTTCTCAGGAAGAAGTTCTGCCCTCTGAGGGAACTGAGCCTTTGGAGCTTGAACCTTATCAGGTTGAGCTCTTAGGCCCAGGGGGACCCTCAAGGGAGGAGCTGTGTAAGGGACAAGAAACCTGTCCCTCTCTTGAAGGCCTTAGGCAGCAAGCTGCTGAAGAGTCCAAAGGCAAGAAAAATGGAACGCATAGGGTCTATTGGGAAGATGGACTCCTGTACACTGAGGCCAGAGACCCCAAACCTGGTGCCACTAGGAGAGTGGTAGTGCCTCAGCTGTTCAGGAAGTTCATCCTAACATTGGCCCATGACATTCCCCTTGCTGGACATTTGGGACAAACCAAGACGTGGGAGAGGTTAGTCAACCACTTCTACTGGCCCAATATGTCCAACATGGTTAAGGAGTTTTGCCTCTCCTGCCCCACCTGTCAAGCCAGTGGTAAGACAGGTGGGCATCCAAAGGCCCCCCTCATTCCACTTCCAGTGGTGGGGGTTCCCTTTGAAAGAGTGGGTGTGGACATAGTTGGTCCACTAGAACCTCCCACAGCCTCAGGAAATATGTATATCCTGGTAGTAGTGGATCATGCTACCAGGTATCCTGAAGCTATTCCCCTTAGGTCGACTACTGCCCCTGCAGTAGCCAAGGCCCTCATTGGTATCTTTACCAGAGTGGGTTTCCCTAAGGAGGTGGTGTCTGACAGAGGTACCAACTTCATGTCAGCATACCTAAAGCACATGTGGAATGAGTGTGGGGTGACTTATAAATTCACTACACCATACCATCCACAAACTAATGGCTTAGTTGAGAGATTCAACAAGACATTAAAGGGCATGATCATGGGGCTCCCAGAAAAACTCAAAAGGAGATGGGATGTCCTCTTGCCATGTCTGCTTTTCGCTTACAGAGAGGTGCCACAGAAGGGAGTAGGGTTCTCACCCTTTGAACTTCTGTTTGGTCATCCTGTAAGGGGACCACTTGCCCTTGTTAAAGAAGGCTGGGAGAGACCTCTCCATGAGCCTAAACAGGACATAGTGGACTATGTACTTGGCCTTCGCTCTAGAATGGCAGAGTACATGGAAAAGGCAACCAAAAACCTTGAGGCCAGCCAACAGCTCCAGAAGTTTTGGTATGACCAAAAGGCTGCACTGGTTGAGTTCCAACCAGGGCAGAAAGTCTGGGTTCTGGAGCCTGTGGCTCCCAGGGCACTCCAGGACAAATGGAGTGGCCCTTACCCAGTACTAGAAAGGAAGAGTCAGGTCACCTACCTGGTGGACCTGGGCACAAGCAGGAGCCCCAAGAGGGTGATCCATGTAAACCGCCTTAAGCTCTTCCACGACAGGGCTGATGTCAATCTGTTGATGGTAACAGATGAGGATCAGGAGGCAGAGAGTGAACCTCTCCCTGATCTTCTGTCATCAGACCCAAAAGATGGCACAGTAGATGGAGTGATCTACTCAGACACCCTCTCTGGCCAACAGCAAGCTGATTGTAGGAGAGTCCTACAACAGTTTCCTGAACTCTTCTCCTTAACCCCTGGTCAGACACACCTGTGTACCCATGATGTGGACACAGGAGACAGCATGCCTGTCAAGAACAAAATCTTTAGACAATCTGACCATGTTAAGGAAAGCATCAAGGTGGAAGTCCACAAGATGCTGGAATTGGGAGTAATTGAGCGCTCTGACAGCCCCTGGGCTAGCCCAGTGGTCTTAGTCCCCAAACCTCACACCAAAGATGGAAAGAAAGAGATGAGGTTTTGTGTGGACTACAGAGGGCTCAATTCTGTCACCAAGACAGATGCTCATCCAATTCCAAGAGCTGATGAGCTCATAGACAAATTAGGTGCTGCCAAATTCTTAAGTACCTTTGACTTGACAGCAGGGTACTGGCAAATAAAAATGGCACCTGGAGCAAAAGAGAAAACAGCATTCTCCACACCTGATGGGCATTATCAGTTTACTGTTATGCCCTTTGGTTTAAAGAATGCCCCTGCCACCTTCCAAAGGTTGGTGAATCAAGTCCTTGCTGGCTTGGAGTCCTTTAGCACAGCTTATCTTGATGATATTGCTGTCTTTAGCTCCACCTGGCAGGATCACCTGGTCCACCTGAAGAAGGTTTTGAAGGCTCTGCAATCTGCAGGCCTCTCTATCAAGGCATCCAAATGCCAGATAGGGCAGGGAACTGTGGTTTACTTGGGACACCTTGTAGGTGGAGGCCAAGTTCAGCCACTCCAACCCAAGATCCAGACTATTCTGGACTGGGTAGCTCCAAAAACCCAGACTCAAGTCAGGGCATTCCTTGGCTTGACTGGGTATTACAGGAGGTTTGTGAAGGGATATGGATCCATTGTGACAGCCCTCACTGAACTCACCTCCAAGAAAATGCCCAAGAAAGTGAACTGGACTGTGGAATGCCAACAGGCCTTTGACACCCTGAAACAGGCAATGTGCTCAGCACCAGTTCTAAAAGCTCCAGATTATTCTAAGCAGTTCATTGTGCAGACTGATGCCTCTGAACATGGGATAGGGGCAGTTTTGTCCCAAACAAATGATGATGGCCTTGACCAGCCTGTTGCTTTCATTAGCAGGAGGTTACTCCCCAGGGAGCAGCGTTGGAGTGCCATTGAGAGGGAGGCCTTTGCTGTGGTTTGGTCCCTGAAGAAGCTGAGACCATACCTCTTTGGGACTCACTTCCTAGTTCAAACTGACCACAGACCTCTCAAATGGCTGATGCAAATGAAAGGTGAAAATCCTAAACTGTTGAGGTGGTCCATCTCCCTACAGGGAATGGACTTTATAGTGGAACACAGACCTGGGACTGCCCATGCCAATGCAGATGGCCTTTCCAGGTTCTTCCACTTAGAAAATGAAGACTCTCTTGGGAAAGGTTAGTCTCATCCTCTTTCGTTTGGGGGGGGGTTGTGTAAGGAAATGCCTCCTTGGCATGGTTGCCCCCTGACTTTTTGCCTTTGCTGATGCTATGTTTACAATTGAAAGTGTGCTGAGGCCTGCTAACCAGGCCCCAGCACCAGTGTTCTTTCCCTAACCTGTACTTTTGTATCCACAATTGGCAGACCCTGGCATCCAGATAAGTCCCTTGTAACTGGTACTTCTAGTACCAAGGGCCCTGATGCCAAGGAAGGTCTCTAAGGGCTGCAGCATGTCTTATGCCACCCTGGAGACCTCTCACTCAGCACAGACACACTGCTTGCCAGCTTGTGTGTGCTAGTGAGGACAAAACGAGTAAGTCGACATGGCACTCCCCTCAGGGTGCCATGCCAGCCTCTCACTGCCTATGCAGTATAGGTAAGACACCCCTCTAGCAGGCCTTACAGCCCTAAGGCAGGGTGCACTATACCATAGGTGAGGGTACCAGTGCATGAGCATGGTACCCCTACAGTGTCTAAACAAAACCTTAGACATTGTAAGTGCAGGGTAGCCATAAGAGTATATGGTCTGGGAGTTTGTCAAACACGAACTCCACAGCACCATAATGGCTACACTGAAAACTGGGAAGTTTGGTATCAAACTTCTCAGCACAATAAATGCACACTGATGCCAGTGTACATTTTATTGTAAAATACACCCCAGAGGGCACCTTAGAGGTGCCCCCTGAAACTTAACCGACTATCTGTGTAGGCTGACTAGTTTTAGCAGCCTGCCACAAACCGAGACATGTTGCTGGCCCCATGGGGAGAGTGCCTTTGTCACTCTGAGGCCAGTAACAAAGCCTGCACTGGGTGGAGATGCTAACGCCTCCCCCAGGCAGGAATTGTCACACCTGGCGGTGAGCCTCAAAGGCTCACCTCCTTTGTGCCAACCCAGCAGGACACTCCAGCTAGTGGAGTTGCCCACCCCCTCCGGCCAGGCCCCACTTTTGGCGGCAAGGCCGGAGAAGATAATGAGAAAAACAAGGAGGAGTCACTGGCCAGTCAGGACAGCCCCTAAGGTGTCCTGAGCGGAAGTGACTCTAACTTTTAGAAATCCTCCATCTTGCAGATGGAGGATTCCCCCAATAGGGTTAGGATTGTGACCCCCTCCCCTTGGGCGGAGGCACAAAGAGGGTGTACCCACCCTCCGGGCTAGTAGCCATTGGCTACTAACCCCCCAGACCTAAACACGCCCTTAAATTTAGTATTTAAGGGCTACCCTGAACCCTAGAAAATTAGATTCCTGCAACTACAAGAAGAAGGACTGCCTAGCTGAAAAACCCCTGCAGAGGAAGACCAGAAGACGACAACTGCCTTGGCTCCAGAAACTCACCGGCCTGTCTCCTGCCTTCCAAAGATCCTGCTCCAGCGACGCCTTCCAAAGGGACCAGCGACCTCGACATCCTCTGAGGACTGCCCCTGCTTCGAAAAGACAAGAAACTCCCGAGGGCAGCGGACCTGCTCCAAGAAAAGCTGCAACTTTGTTCCAGCAGCTTTAAAGAACCCTGCAAGCTCCCCGCAAGAAGCGTGAGACTTGCAACACTGCACCCGGCGACCCCGACTCGGCTGGTGGAGACCCGACACCTCAGGAGGGACCCCAGGACTACTCTGATACTGTGAGTACCAAAACCTGTCCCCCCTGAGCCCCCACAGCGCCGCCTGCAGAGGGAATCCCGAGGCTTCCCCTGACCGCGACTCTTTGAATCCAAAGTCCCGACGCCTGGGAGAGACCCTGCACCCGCAGCCCCCAGGACCTGAAGGACCGGACTTTCACTGGAGAAGTGACCCCCAGAAGTCCCTCTCCCTTACCCAAGTGGAGGTTTCCCCGAGGAACCCCCCCCTTGCCTGCCTGCAGCGCTGAAGAGATCCCGAGATCTCTCATAGACTAACATTGCGAACCCGACGCTTGTTTCGACACTGCACCCGGCCGCCCCCGCGCTGCTGAGGGTGAAATTTCTGTGTGGACTTGTGTCCCCCCCGGTGCCCTACAAAACCCCCCTGGTCTGCCCTCCGAAGACGCGGGTACTTACCTGCAAGCAGACCGGAACCGGGGCACCCCCTTCTCTCCATTCTAGCCTATGTGTTTTGGGCACCACTTTGAACTCTGCACCTGACCGGCCCTGAGCTGCTGGTGTGGTGACTTTGGGGTTGCTCTGAACCCCCAACGGTGGGCTACCTTGGACCAAGAACTAAGCCCTGTAAGTGTCTTACTTACCTGGTTAACCTAACAAATACTTACCTCCCCTAGGAACTGTGAAAATTGCACTGTGTCCACTTTTAAAACAGCTATTTGTGAATAACTTGAAAAGTATACATGCAATTTTGATGATTTGAAGTTCCTAAAGTACTTACCTGCAATACCTTTCGAATGAGATATTACATGTAGAATTTGAACCTGTGGTTCTTAAAATAAACTAAGAAAAGATATTTTTCTATACAAAACCTATTGGCTGGATTTGTCTCTGAGTGTGTGTACCTCATTTATTGTCTATGTGTATGTACAACAAATGCTTAACACTACTCCTTGGATAAGCCTACTGCTCGACCACACTACCACAAAATAGAGCATTAGTATTATCTATTTTTACCACTATTTTACCTCTAAGGGGAACCCTTGGACTCTGTGCATGCTATTCCTTACTTTGAAATAGCACATACAGAGCCAACTTCCTACACTTGGGATACAAAAGGCGGGGTCAGTCCTGGAATTTTGGGCCACAGCTAAAATTGTAGTTTTCCCAAAGAAGGGAAACCTCCATTGGAACCAGAATCGTATAGACCCATCACTTTGATAAACAGCGATATCAAACTATATTATAAGGTGTTAGCCTCTAGATTTAGTCAGGTTATAGGTAAGACTGTTTCTCCATGGCAACATGGTATTATCCCAGGGAGAGGAACTTTAGAGCATGTCCTCCAAGTGATAACTCTATGTGACGCTGCAGCTGTCGCTGGAGACCCTATGGCTTTGATTTTATCAGACACAGAAAAAGCGTTTGAATCTCCGGGAGGTACCTGTCACAGGTGATGAGCTGGGTAGGAATAGGTCAGGGATTCATTAAGGCTGTGCAGACACTACTTGTCAGGCCTACAACTAGAGTGCAGGTGATGGGAGGCCAATCTAATCAGTTTCCGATCCAGCTTGGTACTAGACAGGGGTACCTGTATTCCCCACTTCTGTGTGCCCTGTAAAGTGGTCCCTTACTCAGGAAATTAGAGGCCAACTTACACATGTGTTCAGTGACTTTTTTTTGACTGGGAAACCAAAGTGCTCGCGTACACAGATGACTTCTCTATTGTCACACCTGGCCCAGAGGTGGCTTTACAGGAGGTGGAACTGGAGGCAGCGGTATTAGGGGAATTTTCTAGATATCTGCTGAGCCAAAATAAGACCAAGACAGTGATCAGTAGACAGTCAAGTTTTTGGAACCCGCGCATTGTTATACAGCTGTATATCTGGGAGTCACTGTCTCAGTTGACTTAGATCA
Source organism: Pleurodeles waltl (assembly GCF_031143425.1). Classification (NCBI taxonomy): domain Eukaryota; kingdom Metazoa; phylum Chordata; class Amphibia; order Caudata; family Salamandridae; genus Pleurodeles; species Pleurodeles waltl. The sequence goes on along the minus strand of NC_090438.1, from coordinate 166,400,334 downwards.
AGTGATGTAGGATAATCTGGCACCCATGATTGAGAAGGCCAAGAGCAAGCTTCAGAAGCTGGATAATCTTCACCTGTCCATAGTGGGGCGTAGCAATATAATTGAAAAAATATTGTTGCCTAAAGTTCTGTACCTCTTTCGTGTTATCGCTGTTGAATTCAAGGCCTGTTGGTTCAAATTATTGGATGAGTTGGTCTGTGTTTTTTTAAGGTCATATCCAAGGACAGAAAGGCCCTCAAGTTCCTGATGTTCTTTTGGTAGAAGGGGAGGTGGGCTGGCCTGGATTTTAAATTATATTAATGGTCAGCAGCACTGCAATATATGCGCCTTCTTGGGGTGGACTGCAGTATAGCTAATTGGGTGGGCGGTACAGCCCCCCTGGTTTATGCTTTATTGATTGGGGGAGAAGACCGTGAGTGTTTTCTTCGTCAGGTTGAACCCAGTTATTTTCAGAATGTGCGATTTAAGACACTTTAAATATCTGAAAAATCTGGATTTTTTATCTAGGAGGGGTGTTGTCCAAGGGTATCCTTTAAAGTAGAATTGTTGGAGCTGCTAGGAGATAGTGAGAAATGTTCAGTGAGTCAGATTTTTCGTACTTTGAACTCTCTCTCCCATGACAACCTTGAGAGACAGGAGAAGAAGTGCAGAGGAATTTGGGTTCCGAAGAGAGCTCCTTTTTGGAGTCTCTCAAGCTTGGCCGGACGGTACTATGCTCAGCCAGACTCCAAGCCCAAACATTACAAAACAGTCTTTGACTTGTATTAAACATCACCAAAAATTGCGAAGTAAGGGGGGAGCACAAGGCACATGTCTAGAAGCAGATCTAATTCACATGTTTCATTCTTGCCTGAAGTTAGTAGTACTCACAAAGGAGACTGTAACATTCTTATGGAGAGAGTTAAAGACTGAGATCACTTTAACACCTAAACTAACTCTTCTGGGCGTTCTCAAGAAGGTTGTTCCAGGGTAGTGCCAGTTTTCATTGTTTACAGTTATGGTGTTGTTAAGCTTACGTAAAGCTTCGGCCTGGCTCGATCGGGGCTCCCCATCTTTCTCACCATGGTTATCACGATTTCTAGCTGTATTTAGTCTGGAAAGAGATCACCATCTCCGTAAGGGCAAGAAAGGTAGGAAAAAGGGTGATCAAGTGTGGGCACTATTTTTGGGTTGACCCGACCTCCAAGGAGTATACTAAGATGAATTTTACATCAGAGAGCCTCACCACCCACTTACTGCTTCCCAATACTTTTTTCTAAACAACCTAGAATGGTAGTCCAGCATCTGGGGACGGGTCAGAGGTGTGGTAAAGCACTATTTGCATGAATAATGGCTGCTTTGTTTGCTTAATCTGTGGGGTATGGTGTTGCATGGAAAGCACTTTATGTATCATGTAACGGTCTGGATTTCATGGTACAAGGGGCTCAGTGAAATGTGTATGGCACTTCTGTGGGTGCATAATGGTTGCTAGTTTACTGGATTGGGCAAGTGGGTAGGGTAAAGCCCATTAATCACTTTAGACAGTGCACAATGGTCAGGTTTTCATGCTCCATCACTGTTTTTTTATCACTGGTTGATGTTAAATTCAATTATGGGCTAAGAGTATCGATGAATTGTATTGTAGGTTTTTGGAGCAAATGGTAAAGCTGTTTGTCAAACATGTATTTTCCTCTTGTGTTTTTAAAATGCAATACAAATATTTAAAAAGGGGAGCAGCCACAAACCTATGGCCAATTCACAAAGGTACTTTTTGGTATTCATAATGGTAAAGTTAGACCAAAAGTCTAATTTTACTACTTTTCGGTATCACCAAAGTAACATTAGACTTTTGGTCTAAGATAGAATTTTGGTCTAACTTTACCTTTGTGAATACTGAAAAGTGGTAAAGTTAAACTTTTGGGCTAACTTTATCTTTGTGAATTGGGCCCCTAGACATCAAACGGCCCATTTGTAAGCTGACACACAGCTGGGGGCCTGCAACTTCCCCCTATGAATTCATACAGTCTGATCTTACATCTAGCTATCCTTGTGGTACCCATAGGAGACACCCCCTTGAGTGAGAGTAAAACAAAGAATTCTGACCTGCCCATACATGTCCATACTTACACCCTCCGCCGTATTTCACCACTTCTAACCACGAGGGGGCCTAGAATTCATTTTTGACAAAAACTATTGTGGCTCGGTAAAAGACTCACCAAGTTTTGGGCACTCCCTCGTTACTGCATTGTAATACACCGCTATGGCACAACATTGCCCTCTTTGTTAGTGGTACACTGTTTTACTGGTCTCCTGTCCTTGGAGCATTGGAGATATTGCCAACTGGCCCACTGCCTATGAGCCATATTTGGAATACAGATGGTTGATTCCGCCCACACCGTTTTAGCAATTCTTCAATGCCTCCTTGTCCTAGGCCAATATTGTGGAGTTATTTGTGGATTATTTGGGGTTCTCATTAAATCCTTTCATTCTGGTCCTTCACTTAATACTATCAGGTCAGCCTGGCAACTGTTGCTGGGCAAGTACTACTCACTGAAGGAGTGAGCGGTGGTACTGTCAGACCACAATAGAGCTCTCAGGAAGACCAGATTGGTATGTATATACTTTAAGATACTGAATGACTGGTATGGTCACCTGGGAAACTCAAAAAGACTAATGTCCTGCCTCATCACTTCTGCTGGAAATGCGGCTTCGATCACTGTGACCTATATCATATCCTCTGGTCTTACCCCACTTAAGCCAATTACTGGGCAAAGTTTGGACCCACATATGCCATCACAGCCCCATCTAAATATTCTCATCCCCTCAGATCGTCATTCTCCAAGATGTATCTGACCTCCCAGACTTGATGACACATGAGCTAAAGGATAAACTGAATGCCTGTGAAGGAGAGAGGGGCTTTATTCTTGCAGGTGATGGATTAGACCAGTTCTTCTTCATATCCCCCATCGGTGTCCTCTCCCTGGCATACTGAGGACTAACTTACGGTCCTACTGTCAATGCTCTTTTCTATCTCAAGTGACTTTCTGGGAGGACTATGACCTTTAATGGAATCAGACTGCACATGCGGATATTCACCCTTTTTAACTCCTTCCCCCTCCACACTTTGGGATGCTGTTTTGCTGCTAATCACTGCCTCTGCAGATTGGCTATCCTGTTTAAAGAAAGTATACACTACATAGGTCTGTTCTGCAAATGCCAAAGCTGTATTTTTTCTCTCTGTGTTACAGTGTAAAGATTATTTTCATAAACAAATGTTGCGAAAATAAAGATGATGAAAGTCTTCAGCACCACTGAACCTGGGTTCTGAGCGCTGAGGTGTGTAATGATAGTGTCCCTAATACATCCAACACTAAAATCCAGTTTGAAGCAGTCACTGTACCCCCAAAAAACCCAGAGAAAGAAATCAGGTAGAACAAAGTAGGGGTTTCCAGCAACCTGGATACACGAGAATTGTTTTGGCATTTTATTTTCACCCTTTGAAGTGTGCCCCAAGTATTAACTGTAACACCCTAGCAGACCTGTCAAGCAGGATTTGACATCCAAGCAGGATGTGACTTTGCATTGTCAAAAAGAGGTCCACTTGGTCGAAAGAAAGGGCCCTGCCCAGGTGTCAGGTAACCATTGCCTGTGACAGGGGACAGATCTTTGAAGTTATTCCAGTTTATGGAGACAACCTCACTGGTTACCTGGTCCAGGAAAAACCACATCCTCACACGCAGACCCTTGTTCTCTGCTATGGGAGCAGTTTTCAAACCTCTTCAAATGCTAATTACTGGCTGGTGGAAATGGGAGAATAAATGTAAATGAGCCTCCAGAGGCCATAGGCAGGAACAGGGCAGCTTTCTGAATTGAACTGAATTTTTATTAACTATTAAAATGTGTTTTAATATTTTTCTAGCTGTGTCCTAAGTGAAATTAGCATTATTAAAGGCACTAATGTAACCCAGTGTTTTCCTTTGGGACAGCCAGCCTTCCTACAATGAAAATAGATTATGGGTGCTAGTCACTGTACAGCATGTTAAAATTACATTTCTACATTTCATACTTTTAAATACCATGCACCTGCCTTAGTGGATAATAAGGCCTACATAGAGGTGGCTTATTGATATTTAAAAGAGAGGTTTTGACCTTTCAAAAATGTTTATTTTGACATGTCGAATTGCAGTATTTAGACTGCCTCAGTTAGGCTGCAATGGTAGGCCTGAAGGTATATTTTACACTGCCACTGTAGCGGATGGCACACTAGGTGACATTTAACTTATAGGCTCTGGGTACATCTTGTACCATGTGCTGAGGACATATAAGTAAGTTACATATACCAATTAGGAATATGCCAATTTGACAATGTGTAAAAGGGGAGCAAAGGCATTTTATCACTGGTTAACAGAAATAATTTGCATCGAATTCTAAAACTAACAAAAATATAGTGTTCCTTAAAAGGCATTAATACAGGGTGACCACACAGAAAAGGGGAATTTCCTACACTATTGATGTCAAGGCAGTGGACAAACCCTTCTCTACCACACCATCCAAAATAGCAGAAATACATTGTACTACTTGTTTTAAGTATCCAGTAGCTATACTTGGCACAAATATGACTTGTTCACAAAACAGCTGATAGCTTGAAATTATTGCACGGCTGGTTGCTTGAAAATATTGCAGCGCACCATGCCTCCTACTGCAATTATTTTTAATTATCGTTATAAAATGGTCTAATTTAATGTGGCTACGCAACAGCAACCATTGATGATGGTCCTTAATAGTTTCCAGACGTTGATCATTTTGCACCCCAGATAATGCAGTTACATATGCAGTGGCTTCAAATCATTATGATGGTTTCCACATGAATAAAAAATCATATTTAAATTCCTGTTCCATGTCTGTAAATGCATAAATAGCTGAGAACCAGAACGCCTTGAGCATAGGATGGTGCGCAATGACTGTAGTCGAAAAGTGTGACCATAATTTGTTGCCACTTTCTTGGTAAGCAAAGCAGTGTTTTGGGGTCTTTTTGGGCAAAAATGTGTTTCTCACTCCTAAAAGAAATTAAGCTGGTGGGCTACTAAGAAAAATGCTGAAAACCTCCACAACAGCCTTCTTTAAGAATGACTCTTAATATTTTCCTAGACCTCTGTGCCGCTCCTCACTAAACACAACAATTTATTTCTAAATGTTTTGTGTGAGCTCTGACATGATGCAAAGTATTACGGATTTCATTATCATTACTCTGCAATGTCAACCGAGCACCCATGCACCCCTTTGGAAATCTAGGACAAAGTGTTATGCGCAGCGCCTAGTAATCATCAAATTGGTCAGAATAGATTGAACCAGACACCTGCTTAAAAATTAGCAAAACACTCTCATAAAGCATATAGGGTCAGCGATAATTTGGTGGTAGGTACCGCCAACAGGCTGGCGGTAATTATCGCCACATTATGACATTGGCGGGTTGGCAGAAGCCGACCCACCAATGTACTACTCTGACCGCCATGGTGGTAACAGCCGCCGGGTAGGAGATATCCACTCCAACCGCCACAGCGGTAACAGCTGCCGGGCTGGAGATATCCATCTCCAGCCCGGCAGCCACCATTGTTTCACCTGCAAGATTATGACCCTGCCTACAGCCGTGGTTTTCGTGTTGTTCGTAACGCCATAAAAACCACGGTGGTAGGCCGTTTCAGTGACAGGGAATTCCTTCCCTGCCTATGATAGGGGTCTTCCCTCACCTCTCCAGTTACCCCCCAACCCCGCCACCTCTCCAGTTATACCCCAACTCCCCCTACATCCACACCCCAACACACACACACCCTCGTTCATACATACATACATGCATGCATACATCCAATCACACACACAACTGCACACACTTCCAAACATACACACATTCACATTTCACAACATATACGCACTCACACGTCTGTACATGCACACACGCATTCAACACTCAACACACACCCGTCCCCTGTCAGAGACCTGATTTACCTGGATCCGGGGGGTCCTCTGGCAGGAGATGGGGCGCTGCTACCGCCAGCAGCGCCTGCCAGCAGAACACCGCCAGGCTGTATTATTTCTCATTATAGGGCTGGCGGCGATCTACTGGCTTGGCGCTGCTGGTGGTTGCAGCGCCACCTTACTGCCATCCGCCGGCATAGCCACAGCCGGATTGCTGCCATTCTTGTGGTGGAAATCCGTCTGTGGTCATAGTATGGCGGACAGCTTGTAGCCGCGGCGATGGTCTTTTAGCGGCCGTCGCCGCAGCGGTAGGCAGTTTTTACCACCAAAGTTATAATGAGGGCCATAGTGTCCTCAAAACTAATGTAGATTTGTACTGCGAACACATGTTGAGAAAATATTTCAACTCATATTAAAATGCCATTAGAATATTTTTTTAAAAACACAATCTCATTCATGCTATGCAGAGGGCAACACATATAGAGAAAATACAATTATCTTTAGAATTCTGCTGCTCAAGATATACAATGCTTGGAAGATTTTGGAGCTTTGGCCGATCAGGGGGGGTCAAAAGCCACTAGAAACCAGGGATTATATTGTTTGTAATAATTTCGGGCAGCAACCCCTTAGGATAGGGTCGCTGCCCTCGGGCAATAATTTTTTATATGTTTTGGCACCCCCCCCGGGCTAGATGGGCCATGTTTTTGGCCGATCTCGCCCTCGGGGGGGTCGAAACCCACTATACCCCAGGGATTGTGGGTTGTGTGTGTGTGTTTTGGGTCTTGGGGGCACCCCATGGGCAAGGGTCGCCCCCCAAAGGGGGGAAATTAATGTTGGCTATTTCTGCCCCCCTTGAGGACAGACTGGCCTATTTCTTTTAGGCCCATCTGCCCCCAAGGAGGATAGAAAACACCAATATAGCAGGGAGTTTACTTTTTTTTTTCCCTTTGTTGTTTTGTGCTGGGGGTGCCCCCTTTGGAAAGGGTCACCCCCCCAAAGGGGGCACAGACCTGTTGGCTATTTCTGCCCTCCTTGGGGGCAGATCAGCCTATTTTTCTAGGCCCATCTGCCCCCAAGGGGGGCAGAATCCACTTAGGCACCAGGGATCTTGTGTGTGTGTGTTTTGTGTGGGGGGCAGCTCCTTTGGCAAGGGTCGCCTCCCAAAGGGGGGGACATTACTGATGGCCATTTCTGCCCCCCTTGGGGGCAGATCAGCCTATTGTTTTTTTTAGGCTCATCTGCCCCCAAGGGGGGGGGCAGAACCACCAAGAAGTCAGGGAAATGTTTTTTTTGTTCCCCTTAGTTTTTTTGTGCTGGGGTGCCCCTTTCGCCCCCTTTGGCAAGGGTCACCCCCCAAAAGGGGGCACAGAGCTGTTGGCTATTTCTTCCCCCCTTGGGGGCAGTTCGGCCTATTTTTTTAGGCCCATCTGCCCCGAAAGGGGCAGAATCCACTAAGGCGCTAGGGATCTTGTATGTGTGTGTTTTGTGTGGGGGGCAGCCCCTTTGGCAAGGGTTGCCCCCCAAAGAGGGGCACATTACTGATGGACATTTCTGCCCCTCATAGGGGCAGATCGGCCTATTTTTTTTAGGCCCATAAGCCACTTAGGCACCAGGGAAAAGTTCTACATTCTTGGTGGCGGGGTGTTTGTCAACTGGCGAAGTATTTGTATTTGTGATTATAAAAGTTTATTTCTTCTTTTTGTTCTAATTGAAAGCTTTTGCTTCCTTTGCTGTGGATTCTTGCAGTTTTGGCAGTAGTTGTCCTGCGGTTTGCATAGTTGCATGTTTTAGGTAAGTAAAAGCAATTTACTCCAAAGGAGTATTGTTGACATGCATGAATGACATGTTTGTAGGGGGTGTACTAAATGCAGGATTGTGTGTGAAATTGTCCTTAGATTTGTGCACAATGATATTTGTGTTGTCTTATGTTTGATTTCCTTTTTATTTTTAGTGGGATATCATTGGTGATTGCTGTGTCTGTGCAGTGTAGTTGCTGGTGAATTTAGCTTTTTCAGGCACGTGAGTGGTATAGTTTTTTTAGTACATAATTTTTTGTGATAAAGCTACACTTTGTTTATTACTTATTTTAGACAGTGCTGGTTGTTGTTGGCAATCCATTTATTGTTAGAAAGGATCATGGCTAGCAGCAGAGTGACCGCTCAGCAGGTTGTTGGCATGCTTTTTGAGTCGTCTTCTGACCATGATTATGAGACTGACTCTGCATCTGAGGCAGAGGAGAAATTGAGAGATTCTGGCAGTGAGTTTTCTGTCCGAGAGGATTCTTCTGATGAGGAAGCTGCTCTCAGTGCAGATGAAGGGCCTGTTTTAGAGGAGGACATTGATGTGCCAAGAGTGCAGCAGCCTGGGGCTGAAGGGTTTCCCATTTGAAGACCTGACACCTGGATTGCCCCCAGACATGGAGAAGCCACAGTTACCTGCATTTACTAGTCTCCCAGGGTGTAAAGTCAATACGGAAAAAGTTTTGCCTGTCAATTTCTTACACTTGTTTATGGATGATGTATTTTTTGGAAGAGATTGTTGAGCAGACTAATTTGTATGCAGAGCAATATTTGAGGGACAACTCAGCCAGATTTGGGCCTCAATCTAGCCAGAAATCTGGAAGATATGAAAAAGTTTTTAGGTTTGGCTATTTTGATGGGGTTGATAAGGAAGCCGTCACTGGCTTCTTATTGGTCTACTAGTCCTTAGATGGAAACGGCTATATTTCCTGCTACTATTACTCATAGTCGCTATTTGCTTCTTCTTAGGATGCTGCAGTTTGTTGACAATGCTTTAGCCTTGCCACGAGATTACCCTGATTGTTACCGTCTTTTTAAGATTAGGCCTGTCCTTGTTCATTTTGTAGCTCAGTTTTCAGAGGTGTGTGTTCCAGACAAAGAGATAAGTGTGGACGAGTCTTTGGTCCTGTTCAAGGTGCGTTTGGTTTTTAAGCAGTACATTCCTAGCAGGAGGGCACAGTATGGAATAAAATTGCATGTGCTATCAGAAAGTAGTACAGGATACGTGTATAATTTCCGGGCCTACACTGGTAGGGATTCCAGTATTGACCCCCCTGGTTGTCCTCCCACTTTTGGAGTTAGCGAGAAAATTGTGGGGGAACTTGGTGGACGACTGTTTAACAAAGGTCACCATTTGTACGTAGATAATTTCTACACGAGAGTGCAGTTGTTCAAGGAGTTGTTTAGAGTGGATAGTGTTGCTTGTGGCACAATCCGTTCTAACAGGAAAGGCTATACAAGGGAGCTTGTCTGTAAAAAAAAAAGTTGAGAGGGGACAGTGCAGTGCCTTGCGGAATAATGAGCTGCTAGCTCTGAAATTTTCAGACAGGAGGGATGTGTACATGCTATCTACCATCCATGATGAGAGTACTGTTTGGGGTCAGGTTGCCGAAGTGCGCAAACCTGCGTGCATTTTGAACTACAATAAGCACATGGGTGGTGTAGATAGAGTACATCGGAGGTTGGAACCTTACACTGCTCTTCATAAGTCTTATGTGTGGTATAAAAAGTTGGCCATACATTTATTTCATTTGGCAACTTTTAATGCTTTTATTGTGTTCAAGGATTGTTCACCTAAGTCTACAATGAAATTTGTTAAATTTTAGGAGTCAGTGATATGGAGCCTTATTGTGGTGGAACAGGCAAGAGTTCCTAAAGTAGCAGTGGTGCAGGATGTGGCTAGATTAAAAGATCGCCACTTTCTAAATCACATTCCTTCCACTCCCAAAAAAGATCTGCCCACTAAGAAATGTAGAGTATGTGCCGGAAGAGGTATCCGGAGGGGGAGCCAGATTTACTGCCCGATTGCCCTTCAAAGCCTGGGCTGTGTGTGGCCGGCTGTTTCAGGAGTTACCACACCCAGAAACGTTTTGGGGAAATACTGTGAGCGTAAACTGCCTGTTTGATATTTTCAGATGTTTAGTTTCACATTTCTGTCATGTTTTCAGTTAGAGCTTTTGTGTTTGTAGTTTTGGACTTATTTTATAATTAGTTAGTGGTTTCTTTGTTGTTTATAAGTTTTAAAAACACTGATGGCAACATGCGTGGGGTGGCTCTTGGCTGTCGGTGTGCGTGGGGTGGCGCTTGGCTGGCAGTGCCAGCCAAACGTCAGTCCACACACTCCCATCAGTTAGTGTGATGGGCCCTTGAGTGACGCTGTCTGTCGATGCGAGTGTTGTAATGTGCTGGGCCCATGGCTGGCGGCATGAATGGTCTTGTGCATGTCATGTATGAAAGGTGTGTGAATGGACTGTAAAGCGGTTGGTGCCTTGACACAGCTTTACAGCTCTCGAGCTGTGAGTCACTGCTTCAGTTTTTTGGCCTTTCAGTTATTTACAGTGCATTTTATTTTTGTAAAATGTATTGTTCATAAAATTTGATCTACTGAACCATCACTCACCCTCATGCCAAATCCAACCAGAATGTGTGGTAAAAATGACAAAACCTACTCCGCTGTAATCAGGCGTCGCAGCCCACATGTGACACGCTAGGTGTCTCAGGTGGGACCCTGATGATGAAGCATGCCACCCACTTGGTTGGTGGGTGAGGGGTCTTTTTAACATAACCTAAGAGTGTTTCTTTTCACAATTTTAGTGTTAGGAACATCACAGAAGTACGTGGACACATCAAAATGATATATTGCAAAACTACCTGTGTTTGTGGGGGGGGCGGCGGCACCTATGTTTTTGGTCCTGGGTGCGGCCTTCATCTAGGGAAACCTACCAAACCCAGACATTCTTTAAAACTAGACTACCCAAGGAGTCCAGGGAGGTGTGGTTGTGTGGATCCCCCAACATTTTCTTACCCAGACTCCTCTGCAAACCTCAAAATTTGCTTTAAAAAGCATATTTCCTCACTATTCTTTGTAGGATCACCGCTCTGGCACAAATTCATACTCCCCAGTGTTCCCCTCAGTCTCCCAAGTAAAATGATACCTCACTTGTGTGGGTCCCCAAAGCAGAGTCAGCCTAAAGATGTAAAAAAGAAAAAATATGTGCTTATAAACTTGCTGTGCTATCCCCTCAATCTCTAGAGGTTTTTGGCCTTTTTCTGTTGCAGGCACCTGGGCCCCCACACAAGTGAGGTATCATTTTTATTGAGAGACTTGGGAGAACACTGGATGGAAGGAAATTTGTGGCTTCTCTCATTTTCCAGAACCTTCTGTCACTGAAAGTTGAAGAAAAAGTTTTTTTTTAGCCAAATTTTGATGTTTGCAATGGATTCTGGGTAAGAAAATACTGTCGGATCAACACAAGTCACACCTCCCTCGATTCCCTCGGGTGTCTAGTTTTCAGAAATGTTTGTGTTTGGTAGGTTTCCCATATATGGCTACTGAGCCCAGGACCAAAAATTCAAGTGCCCCCACGCCAAAAAAAAAGATTCTTTTGTATTTGATGATTTTGATGTGTCCACATAGGGTTTTGGGGCCTTTCCTTTCGCAGGTACTAGGCGTACCCACAGAAGTGAGGTACCATTTGTATCGGGAGACTTGGGGGAATGCTGGGTGGAAGGAAATTTGTGGCTCCTCTAAGATTCGAGAACTTTTTGTCACCGGAATGTGACAAAAAGGTGTTTTCTTAGCCAAATTTTTAGGTTTGCAAAGGATTCTGGGTAACAGAAACTGGTGAGAGCCCCACAAGTCACCACGTCTTCGATTCCTCTAGGTGTCTAGTTTGAAAAAATGCACAGGTTTGGTAAGTGTTCCTAGGTGCCAGCTAAGCTAGAGGACAAAATCCACATGTAGGCACTTTGCAAAAAACAGCTCTGTTTTCTTTGAGAAAATGTGGTGTGTCCACATTGTGTTTTGGGGCATTTCCTGTCACAGGCACTAGGCCTACCCACACAGGTGAGGTATCATTTTTATCGGGAGGCTTGGGGGAATGCTGTGTGTAGGAATTTTGTGGCTCCTCTCTGATTCCAGAACTTTCTGTCACCGAAATGTGAGGAAAAAGTGTTTTTTTGTTGCCAAATTTTGAGGTTTGCAAAGGATTCTGGGTAACAGAACCTGATGAGAGCCCCACAAGTCACCACGTCTTCGATTCCCCTGGGTGTCTAGTTTAAAAAAATGCACAGGTTTGGTAAGTTTCTGTAAAGATGCGAAAGTCTGTAGATGATTTTGTGAGTTCTTTATTGGAGAAACAGCCCATCAATCAATCAATCAATCAATCAGTCATTGAATTTATAAAGCGCGCTACGTACCCGTGAGGGTTTCAAGGCTCTGGGGGGGGGAGAGCTGGTGTTGCTGGTCGAAGAGCCAGGTCTTGAGGAGTCTTCTGAAGATGAGTAGGTCTTGAGTTTGGCGCAGATTGGTGGGGAGGGTGTTCCAGGTTTTGGCAGCGAGGTATGAGAAGGATCTGCCACCGGAGGTCTTTCTTCGGATGCGGGGGACGACGGCAAGGGTGAGGTTAGTGGAGCGGAGCTGACGGGTGGGGGTGTAGAAGCTGAGTCTGTTGTTTAGGTAGGCTGGTCCGGTGTCGTGGAGCGCTTTGTGAGCATGGGTAAGAAGCTTGAAAGTGATCCTTTTGTTCACGGGGAGCCAGTGAAGGTTTCTCAGGTGGTAGGAGATGTGGCGGGGTACGTTGAGGATCAGCCGGGCGGAGGCGTTTTGGATACGTTGGAGGCGTAGTCGGTCTTTTGCTGGGATGCCTGTATTGAGTGCGTTGCCGTAGTCCAGCCTGCTGCTGACGAGGGCCTGTTTCACTGTTCTTCTTGTTTCTGTCGGGATCAACTTGTGGATTCTGCGGAGCATGCGGAGTGTGTTGTAGCAGGAGGAGGAAACTGCGTTGACCTGTTTAGACAAGGTGAAGGAGGACTCGAGGATGAAGCCCAGGTTGCGAGCGTGGTCGGACGGTGCCGGCGGGGTTCCTAGTGCGGTGGGCCACCAGGAGTCGTTCCAGGCAGAAGGGGTGGGTCCGAGAATGAGGACCTCCGTCTTGTCCGAGTTCATTTTCAGACGGTTGTTTCTCATCCAATTGGCGATGGATTTCATTCCCTCGTGGAGGTTGGTTTTGGCGGTGTGGGGGTCTTTGGTGAGTGAGAGGATGAGCTGGGTGTCGTCGGCGTAGGTGAGGATGTTGAGGTTGTGTTGTCGGGCCACTTGAGTGAGGGGGGCCATGTAGATGTTGGACAGCATCGGGCTGAGGGATGAGCTTTGGGGGACGCCACAGATGATGTCAGTGGCTTTGGAGCGGAAGAGAGGGAGGCGGACTCTCTGGGTTCTGCCGGAGAGGAATGAGACGATCAGTTGAGGGCTTTACCTTGAATTCCGGTTTCGTGGAGGCGTGATTTCAGGGTGCGGTGGCCATCCACCAGCACAGCTTTCCTGCGCTCCGTCAACTGCCACAGACTCATATAACATTATAGATTCTTCATCACACAGTGTTCTCCTGCCTTTCTCCAGTGACCAAAGTATACTAAATACTGTACATTGCATTATATGAAGGATAGTACACATCTACAAACAACAAAACAATGTAACAGAATGAAATACAATAGAAGCACATAAAACAAAGTTGCCAAATTATCTGTTGACACCTACAACCCCATTGAGGTCCCAAACTCTTTCATCATCCACGTTCACAGCACTGCGGAAAAGTTTAATGACTTTAAATGGACCCATGAACTTTGATTCACTCCTGGACCCCACAGGTTTCTTTATCAAAACCATGTCACCAATATGAAAGTGCACACTTTTCGTACCTTTGTGAGAATCATAATATTCCCTTCTTTTCTCAACATTTTTTTCCTTCTCATTCCCCCCACTCATCAACTTCCACAACACTCCTTCACCTTTACCCTAGTGCAACCAACCAGGAGACAAAAGTGACTTTGGTTTCCTCCCTCTGAATATCTCAAATGGAACTTCCCCTGTAGTTACATGTGGAGAAAGTCTGTACGCTTTTAGAAATGTTTTCAAACCTTCTTTCCAACATCTCTCCGCACTAAATTTCAACTGAATACATTCCTTAACACTTTTGGTGAATCTTTCAATAGTACCATTCCCCTCAGGATGATACAGAGAACTCTTTCTGTGAAAAATACTATGCGTACTCAAAAAATTCTGCATCGCAGAAGACACAAACTGGGGACCATTGTCAGTTAAAATACTTTTGGGTAGAACCTCCCGATTAAAGACTTCACTCAGAAATTCAATAATTCTTCCCAATTCTATACTACTAACAATCCCTTTCTCTGCCCATCTGGAAACTTGGTCAATCAATGTCAGAAAAAATTAGACCCACTTTTAGAGTGTACTGGTCCAATTATGTCAATAGCAACATCATCCCAGGGCTTGGAGGGAAAGTCTCTAACAACCATAGGTGGAGTTCTCACTTTATCTATCTTGTCACTATGGCAATAATCCACACAATCTCTGATTAATCTCTCTATCATCAGATCCATCCCAGGCCACCAGCAACTAAGTCGAATCCTCACCTTAGTTTTGCACATTCCTTGGTTTCCTTCGTGACCTAGACTCATCACTCTGTCTCTCAACCCCGAAGGTAAAACAAGCCTTGAACCTCGTAACAATACTCCTTTCTCAATAGATAACTCATCTTTAATTCTCCAATAACTTGATATGTGTTGATCTTTCTTCGATTCACACTTCCACCAATGCAACATAGCTTCCTTCACCCGTTGCAATACAGAGTCATTAGCAACTGCTGCAACCCAATCATCTTGAGTTATACAACCATCTGTAATACTGTAAACTCTCACATCATCATCATCCACCAACACTTCTTCCACAACCGAACCAAGTCTTGACAAACAATCCGCAACATTATTACGTGATCCCGGAACATACTGCACATTAAAACAAAAATCCTGTAACCCCACAATCCACTTGCAGATGCGCATAGATATCATGTCTAGGCATTTTTGGGTGAATACCTCCACCAAGGGTTTGTGCTCAGTGTAGACAACAAATCTTCTACCCCACAAGAATTTTGTTATTTTTTTCACAGCCCAGTAAACTCCCAACGCTTCCCTCTCAATAGTTGAATACTTCTCCTCAGCTCCACATAACGATCTTGAAATATATACCACTTGTCTAAGTTGAGAATCCCTTTCATCTTCCTGCAACAATACAGCTCCCAAACCTTTAACACTGGCATCGGTCATAACAAAACAAACTTTCTTTGGATCAAAACATTTCAATGATTCAACACTACCCAAATCTCGCTTGATACTCGAGAACTCCACATCACACTCCTTTCTCCATACAAACTCAGAGTTCTTCTTTAACAGTTTCCTTATCTCAACACTTTTTGCTTTCAAATTAGGTAAGAATTTTGTGTGAAATTCCACCATATCTAAAAACGTAAGCAAATCCTGTTTCGACTCTGGTGCACGCAAATACACTGTGCTCTCAATCAAATCTTTTTTGGGAAAAATCCCTTCACCATTAACTCTATGACCTAGTTATTCAATTTCACTCATACCAAAAGCACATTTGCTCAGTTTGAGAGTCAACCCACTATCTCTCAGTTTGTTCAAAACCTTCCTAACTCTCCCCTCATGTATCTGTTTGTTTTCACCATAAATCAGAATATCATCCTGAAAACACTTTACTCCAAGCATCTCTCCCAACAACTTATGCATAACACGTTGGAAAACGGCAGCTGCAGACACCAATCCTTAAGGCATGCAGGCATAATGATAGGTACCAAACGGAGTAATGAAAGTTTTATAATTTTTAGAGTCCGAGTGTAATCTGATCTGGTGATAAGCTGCTGTCTAATCTAAAGTGGTAAAAAACATCGCGACGTGCAGTAAGGTGCCCGTTTCAGAAATACTAGGCAGAGGAAAATGATCTCTTATCACACACTTATTGAGTGTTCTCAAATCAACAAATAGCCGAATTTCACCCAAAGGCTTACAGGCTACCACAATAGGTGTAACCCACTCTGAACATTCCACTGGCTCAATAACTCCCATCTCACACAATTTCCTAATTTCAGCTTCAAGAGAATTGCTCACAGACAAAGGAACAGGACCACCTTTAACAACCACAAGAGTTGCTCCATGTCTCAATTTAATCTGATGTTTGTACCCTTTCAAGCATCCTATCTTCCAGCTAAATGCCTCAGGAAATTCTTCACCTAAGTGCGAGTAATCATGCTGCAGATCTAGAATCTTAAGTTCACACACGCTCAACAGATCTCTTACATACTCCTCTTTGAGCATGACAGGAGTAGAGGAATTGGGATCAAGGATGACCCCAAGATCTTTCTGATGAGGCCAACTAATTACACTAGCTCCCTTCACAGGCACATAGACTTTCCCACACACAGATTTGTTTTTGAATGACAGTTCAGACTCAAAATATCCCTTCAATTCAATCGTCGGCCCACCATAAGCTCCTGGAATTACATCAGGGTTAAGCAATTCTACTTTGTGACTAAAATGATTGTCAAACACTTCATTTGATATAAGGGTCAACCATGCTCCTAGATCAAATAACAATTCTACATTTATATCACCAACAGTTACTTGTTCCTTGGGATGTCTCTTCTGTTCACCGTGAGAAGTAACAGACAGAATGCAATCATCAACCACCTGAACAAGACATTGCTTGGAATCCATGGATGATTTACAACACTTCGCAAAATGCCCCTTCTTGTTGCAAACTCTACATAAAGCATTTAAGGCAGGACAATATTTAAATGATGCAAAATGTCCTGAATTTCCACATCTATAACACACACCAACTCTTGTTCGTGTAGTTGCAATCTGTGTGTTTTTGTTTTTATCAATATCCTTTCCTTTACTTTCTTCCGTTCTTACAACCACTTTATTCACAGAAGGAGTCTTATTTTTTTCCAACTCTTCTACACACGCTAGAGTATGTTGAATACTTACAGCAATAGAAATCACTTAATGCAAGGGCGGGTTATCTCTGGTCCACCACTCATGTCTGATCTTGTCACTACGACATCTCAACACAAATTGATCTCTAATATGTTCTTCTAGAGTAGCTCCAAAATTGCAAGTAAATGCCAATTTTCTCAAAGATGTAACATATTCTTCTACACTCTCCTCAGGTCTTTGTTCTCTTATCCCAAAATGACACCGTTCTAGTATTGTGCTAATTTTCAGAAGATAGTGCAGGGCTAGTTTTTTTAGGCACATGTCAAATTCATTCAAGTCTTTAACATCTTCTTCGATATCTGGTAGGTTTTCAAAAACTTCTTCACCTTCACTGCCTAAATGATGTAACAAAAGTGATGTTTTCCTTTTACTGGAAAGATTGGTTCCACAAACTCTTGCATAATGCAAAAATGTTTTTTCCATTTACTCCATCTTAAAGGAGGCTCCCCAGGAGAAATGAGACAAAAGGGTGGTGGTGTGACGTTTTGCATACTTTGAAAGCACTTAGAAGTATTACCAATTAATAAAAATTAAGTTCTTAATCTCAACGTAGTTCTTTCAAAGAAATAAACCCTAAAAGTGATTATCACTGTACAAACTTGCCTGCACGCTGAGGAGAAGCCGGAATGACTCTAAACGTGTGTTACAGAAGAATCTTTGATCCTTGAGCAAGGAAGATGCCAGCGACGCTCTTGTCAGAGTGCTTCCCTTCTGTTGCTAAGCAACAAGCACTCATCAAAGCGTGAAGGAGCAGAATGACGAGTGCTCTTGTCAGAGTGTTTCCCTTCTGTTGCTAAGCAACGAGCATTCGTCAAAGCGGCAGGGAGCGGAATGTTGCTGTAAACGCGGCATGACATATACGTACAGCGTTGCTGAAGACACGTTTGTCTCCTCTTGCTAAGAAACGTGAAATCGACGCACAAGGAAAGCCACGAGTAAAACGCACTTCTCATATGTTGCTAAGCGACATGAAATAGAGGTGCGAGGAAGATCACGAGCGCATCAGGAAAAGGCTTGAGAGTCCTGAAAATAACTTAAAGGAGCTGACATTTTTCTTCTTACTTGGATGTAGAAGGAAGGATTCTTTTCTCCTTCGTTGATTTGTAGAGTTGAAACGCCATGAAGCTTGTAGAACCAAAATGAAGAAACGCAGACAGGTACGGTCAGACAGAATTTCAAATAAGGGTGTTGGGCTGTTCCTTTAGTAGTCCGCTCATCGCCAGTGTAAAGATGCGAAAGTCGGTAGATGATTTTGTGAGTTCTTTATTGGAGAAACAGCCCATCCACCAGCACAGCTTTCCTGCTCTCCGTCAACTGCCACAGACTTATATAACATTCTAGATTCTTCATCACACAGTGTTCTCCTGCCTTTCTTCAGTGACCAAAGTATACTAGATACTGTACGTTGCATTCTACAAAGGATACTACAGTTTCCCTATGTGCTGGCTGAGCTAGAGGCCAAAATCCACAGGTAGGCACTTTGCAAAAAACAGATCTGTTTTCTTTGGGAATGTGATGTGTCCACGTTGTGTTTTGGGGCATTTCCTGTCATGGGCACTAGGCCTACCCACACAAGTGAGGTACTATTTTTATCAGGCGACTTGGAGGAACGCTGGGTGGAAGGAAATGTGTGAATCCTCTCATATTCCAGAACTTTCTGTCACCGAAATGTGAAGAAAAAGTGTTTTTTAGGCCAAATTTTGAGGTTTGCTAAGGATTCTGGGAAACAGAACATGGTGAGAGCCCCACAAGTCACCCCATATTGGATTCCCCTAGGTGTCTAGTTAAAAAAAATGTGCAGGTTTGGTAGGTTTCCCTAGGTGCCGGCTGAGCTACAGGCCAAAATCCACAGCAAGGCACTTTGCAAAAAACACGTCAGATTTCAATGTAAAAATGCGATGTGTCCATGTTGCGTTTCTTGTCGCGAGCATTAGGTCTACCCACATAAGTGAGGTACCATTTTTATCGGAAGACTTGGGGGAACACAGAATTGCAAAACAAGTGTTATTGCCCCTTGTCTTTCTC
The DNA here is from genome assembly GCF_031143425.1 of Pleurodeles waltl. Taxonomy (NCBI): domain Eukaryota; kingdom Metazoa; phylum Chordata; class Amphibia; order Caudata; family Salamandridae; genus Pleurodeles; species Pleurodeles waltl. The sequence continues at coordinate 166,381,465 of NC_090438.1, read as the reverse complement.
TACATTTTTTCCATACAAATGTAAAACAGTGTGTAAAAAAGATGTCTATTTCAGAAATGCCCTGTAATTCACATGCTAGTATGGGCACCCCAGAGTTTAGAGATGTGCAAATAGCCACTGCTTCTCAAAACTTTATGTTGTGCCCATTTTGGAAATATAAAGGTGTCCTTGATACCAATTGTTCACTCTTTATATTTCAGCAAATTAATTGCTGTATACCCAGTATAGAATGAAAACCCATTGCAAGGTGCAGCTCATTTATTGGCTCTGGGTACCTAGGCTTCTTGAGGAACCTTGAAGCCCTATATATCCCACAACCAGAAGAGTCCAGCAGACATAACGGTATATTGCTTTAAAAAATCTGAAATCGCAGGAAAAAGTTACAGAGTAAAACGTGGAGAAAATTGTTTTTTTTTTACCTCAATTTCAATATTTTTTTATTTCTCCTGTAATTTTCTGTAGGGAAACGTTGTAGGATCTACACAAATTACCCCTTGCTGAATTCAGAATTTTGTCCACATTTCAGAAATGTATATCTTTCTGGGATTCAGAATTGGTTTCACATCCATTTCTGTCACTAACTGGGAGGAGGCTGAAAGCATGAAAAAAATAGTAAAAATTGTGTTTGTCTCAGTAAAATGCCAAAATTGTGTTGAAAATGGGTTTTTCTGATTCAAGTCTACCTGTTCCTGAAAGCTAGGAAGATGGTGATTTTAGCACTGTAAACCCTTTGTTGATGCCATTTTCAGGAGAAAAAAAACACAAGCCACCTTCTGCAGCCCTTTTTTCCCATTTTCTTTTTTAAAAAAACAAAGTTTTTCTGTATTTTGGCTAATTTCTTGGTGTCCTTCAGGGGAACCCACAAAGTCTGGGTACCTCTAGAATCCCTAGGATGTTGGGAAAAAAAGGACACAAATTTGGCATGGGTAGTTATGTGGACAAAAAGTTATGAGGGCCTAAGCGCGAACCGGCCCAAATAGCCAAAAAAAGGCTTGCCACTTGAGGGGGGGGAAAGGCCTGCAGCGAAGGGGTTAAGTTTGGCTCTAGTTTGTCTACTGAATGGAGTGCGTAACCTGGAGGAGACATAGCCCCTCATTATGAACTCGATGTTCCGACCGCCAGCACGTTGAGCGGAATGCTGGGCCTGTATATTGCCAACGGCTCCACATGGAGCCATTGTCAATGTAGCAGTGCGGCAGGTGAAGCAGCAACCGTTGCGCATATCACTGCCAATAAATCGGGCAGTGACATGCGCAATGGGGCTGTGCAAGGGGGCCCCCTGCACTGCCTATGCCAAGTGCATGGGCAGTGCAGGGGGTACTCATTCCGCAAGCCTTTCCCTTGGAAGGGGAAACCACCAGGGAAAGGCTGGTGAACACAGGTTCTTTATCTGGCGGGCTGTGCTGCTTGCAACGCTGCCCAGTGGGATATGGAACTCAGCCATCATCAGTCCGCTTGGCGGCGGTTGCCTAGTGGTGGCGGAGGTCTGCCTGTTGTGGTCTCCCTGTGTTCAGAATATGGCAGTCCGGACCACCATGTTCATAATGAGGGCCATAATCTCCCACATGGTCTACAGGTTGCCATTCAGTGGAATTAGGATGATGAATATCATTAGGGTTGAACACTGGGACCCCCTAAGAGTCTGTTATCAAAGTAGGTTTAGAAACCTCTTGCGTTGTAATTTTTAGTTTCTTTGCGGGAGGGGATGCAAAGAGGTCACCATTTCTGTCATCAGGTTTGTCTTTATCAGAATCTACATCACCCAAGTTATCATCTGTGTCAGGGATTTTAGATATAATAATGGGTGAAGAAATATGTTTTGTTTTAGCCTTCCTTTTGAGAGACGATTTCGATTGATTGTTCCCCTCCTTTGAAGGAAGTCTGGGAGGAGCCCTGTCCTCTGTCTTATATAATCCTCACCAACCAATAGCACCCCTTTATGGGATTTTTTAGGCTATGAGCGCTTTCTGCTATCCCCCGCAGAATGGGCCAAAATCATCTTAGATACAATATTAATTACATAATTTTCTAAATTCTTTGTTTATTTGTCTATAGAGGCAGAAACTGCTTGTCCAACTGAGACTTGAAAAAGTCATTCAAATTATCTTTAACAGACTCACTGTTAGAAATGGGGTCTTTAGTTGGCAGTCAGATTACCCCCTGTCCAAGCAAGGACCCTCACTCTAGTCAGGCTTAAAGAGAATCACCCACAGCTAACCCCTGCTTACCCGCTTGGTAGCTTGGCACGAGCAATAGGCTTAACTTCAGAGTGCTAGGTGTAAAGTATTTGCACTAACACACACAGTAACTTAATGAAAAGCCTACAAAATGACACAACACAGGTTTAGACAAATAGAGAATATTTATCTAACCAAAACAAGACCAAAACGACAAAAATCCACAATACATAAGTCAAGATATCAATTAAAAAGCAAAAATGGTCTTTATGTAGTTTAAAACACACACTAACACTGTTAGCGTGAAAATGTACCATGGGTGCGTACAAAAAAAAACCTGCACGGGCGAGTGTGCATCAAAAAGGGCTTGCGATGCGTTGATTTCAATCACGAGGGAGACCTTGCATAGTTTCTCCTTTCGTCGGGTCGGGCCCATTGTTTCTTCTCTCTGCAGGAAAGCGATGCATCGGTCCGATCAGCACTCTCGGTCTTGCGTTGTTTTTACACGCCCAGCTGTACTTGCATCGGAAATCCAGCCGCACGATGGTCCGAAAACCACGCAGCGCATGTTGCGATCTCACCAGCCTCCGTCAGCGATGCTGCACATCGTTTGTCCAGCTCTGTGCGTCGATTCTTCGGTTGCGTTGAAGGGGAGCATCAATTTTCATCTGCAAAGCCGGCGGTGCATCGATTATTCAGCCGCAGATCAGAGTTGCGTCGATCTTTTCCCCGCACAGCGTTCTTTGCATGGATTTCTTCCTCTTAGGCTTCCAGCTTCTCCTTTCAGGTCCCAGGAACTAAATTGGCACCACAGGGCAGAGTAGGAGTCTGTCCAGAGACTCCAGGTGCTGGCAGAGAGAAGTCTTTGCTGTCCCTGAGACTTCATACAACAGGAGGCAAGCTCTGAATCAAACCCTTGGTGATCTTCACAAGATGGAAGGCACACCAAGTCCAGTCTTTGCCCTCTTACTCTGGCAGAAGCGGCAACTGCAGGATAGCTCCACAAAGCACAGTCACAGTCTTCCTCAGCTCTTCAGCTCTTCTCCAGGCAGAGGTTCCTCTTGGTTTCCAGAAGTGTTCTGAAGTCTGTGGTTTTGGAAGCCCTTCTTATACACAATTTCTCCTTTGAAGTAGGCCTACTTCAAAGCAAAGTCTCTCTTGAATGTGAAATCCTGCCTTGCCCAGACCAGGTCCCAGACACTCACTAGGGGGTTGGAGACTGCATTGTGTGAGGGCAGGCGCAGCCCTTTCAGGTGTGAGTGACCACTCTCTTAGCACAGATGGCTCATCAGGAAATGCAGAGTACACCCCAGCTCCCTTTATGTCACTGTCTAGTGTGAGATGCAACCAGCGCAACTGTCAAACTGACCCAGACAGGGAATCCACAAACAGGCAGAGTCACAGAAATGGTTTAAGCAAGAAAATGCTCACTTTCTAAAAGTGGCATTTTCAAACACCCAATCTTAAAATTAACTTTACTAAAAGATGTATTTTTAAATTGTGAGCTCAGAGACCCCAAACTCCATATTTCTATCCACTCCCAAAGGGAATCTTCACTTTAATCAGATTTAAAGGTAGCCTCCATGTTAACCTATGAGAGGGACAGGCTGTAGAAATAATATCCGTAGATGATGTGTCATAAAGTCTTTTTATTAAATCCAGGATTAATATCTCATCCACAGAGATTGGCCCAGCAGCTCTGATCACTTCATCTCCTTCTCCATCTCTCCAGTCTCAACACCCACAATCTAGAATCACATCACCTGAACATTCCATGTACTAAGAGACAATCCATGACTTGAGATGGAAGGGCTGCATTCACTGCAGATGTAGATACCACACAGGCTTTGCAACAGTGAAAACTAATTTAGCAATATTTCACTGGGGGGACAAATAAAACACATTACTATATGTCCTTCCTTAATCATACACTGCACCCTGCCCTTGGGGCTACCTGGGGCCTACCTTAGGGGTGCCTTACATGTAAGAAAAGGGAAGGTTTATGCTTGGCAAGTGGGTACACTTGACAAGTCCAATTTACAGTCTGCACACACAGACATTGCAGTGGCAGGTCTGAGACATGATTACAGAGCTACTGATATGGGTGGCACAACCAGTGCTGCAGGCCCACTGGTAGCATTTGGTGTACAGGCCCTGGGCACCTCTAGTGCACTTTACCAGGGACGTACTAGTAAATCAAATATGCCAATCATGGATGAACTAATTACATACAATTTATACAGAGAGCATGTGCACTTTAGCACTGGTTAGCAGTGGTGAAGTGCTCCGAGTTCAAAAGCCAACAGCAACAGGTCAGAAAAAATAGGAAGTAGGAGGCAAAAAGATTGGGGATGACCCTGCATAAGCAAAAAAGTCCAACACTCATCATCATCAAAATTATTAATTAAGGGAGAACTATCAATCTCTATGGTAAAAATACTATAGGAAAAAAGCTACACAATAGGCTTTTTTAAAAACTGGGAATAAAGGGGTTAAAGTATTGAAAGGGGAGGTAAAGAGTAAAACTCCACCTATGGGTGGAGATAATGGAGAATCTTAGTAAAGGGGGAAGGAGGAGACTGAGGGGAGCGAGACCGGTACCTCAAGAACAGTGGCATAGTCAGACGAAGCTACCGGATTATAGGAGAAGACCAGTAAGCGAAATAATAAACCTGCAAGAGTTAGCAGGAAGCCTGACAAAGCTTTAGATAAAGAGCACAGCAAGATTGTTGCCCTTTGAGGCAAGGAAACCACACACAGCTGAAGTAAATCAATGTTTTTTTTTTACCATTAAGACAAAATGGCTACCGTGGTCTGAGGAGAAAACGTCAGAAAGTACAGCACGATGGACGCAGGGCGTTCAGGAGCAATATGCCGACTGACAGAAAAAGGCTCTATAAGCAAATAAAAAACTTTAAACAAACATTAAATTCATAGCACGTAACGCTGATACAAGCAAAATGCACAAATGTTTTAAGAATTAATGAAATGAGATACATATCTTGACTGCTAGCAGCAAGAAAAGAGGGCTGTTCACAGTCTAGTTAAGGCTTATACAGTTGGTATTGTTGGGATTGGTAGATTAGTTTTTCTTCCCATTGGCTATGTAACCTTTGCCACATGGGATTTGTTGTTTTTTCTGAACTTGTCTTGACTGCTGCTATGAAGATTCCAGCAGGAAAAGAAAGCATAATAGTAGCCTCTGGTCTTGTCATAAAATTAAGTGTTTTCCACACTTCTATCATTGGGCTATACTTGGGCTACATTTGGGTAATATTTGTGCTACATTTGGGCTCTTTTCTCTCTGGTGGCATCTTGTGAGACTTATTTGTTATGAAGCTCCCTAATCTCCTCATTTACCGCAGTATCCTCAGTAGAAAATGCTTTCAGTTTTCTACTTCGATTCCATCAAGATGGTATTCAGATGTGTCACACTTTTGGCATAAATTCTGAATGTTATCACTCCAATTGCTCATTAGAACACTGCATGCTGCTGATCACCAGGGAGTTAACTTGCAGTCTGCTGCCGGTGTTGAAAGTGCATGTTTCAGTCTGCGTGTCAGAATGTTTTAATGGAATAGAAAAGGAAGATACTTGAGAAATGACTTAAAACATGCTCAAATTTGTCTTTTTTCAGCACTAACCATAATTCCCATGACTAAATGAACACCCTCAATTTGTTCCTTTCTAAATTAAATATTTTAAGTTTTACCAGTTAGATTCAATGAAGGTGGCTTCAGGTGTGTCACAATTTTGTCATAAGTAAGACTTTGCGCTCTAATTGTTCTTTTGAACACTGTGGGAGGCTGCAGCAGAACAAAAGGGAAGCAACTGGCAGACTGCACCTGTTGGAAGTTCATGTTTTACTGAATGCTCATATGGCTGAGAAAGATAGTGTGAATTTACAGAAAATATACTCTCATTTTAGCTTCCGGAGCACCTTCCATACCCTCTATAGGAAAATCATGAGAAAACAGTTTTCTCTCAAAACATAATTCATGAAATTCCAGCAGGGTGAAATCAACTTAAAACACACCACAATTCCTAAAAGTATTGTGATACCATCAACAAATTACTTATATTGTAACTAAAAATTTGTTATCACCCTTTATAGGTTCTCCTTTTTGTGACCCTCAAAACCTGCCATTCACTATAATGCATTTCAACAGGGTGCTATCATGAATATTGGACCCAAGATGGCTGCCATCACTTTTTGGTTGAAGTTCTGACATCCAATCAGATCTCACTATGAGGTCTGTGGTTAGGCTAAGCCCATATATACACATTTGTATTTCCTTTAATATCTCAAAAACTACTGAACAGATTTATACGAAATAACAAGAAGGGTACTTTATGGACCAAGAACTACTTTTCTGCCAAACTTAGAGCAATTCCTTCCTGAGGTTTGGACTACAGGCATGTCTAAAGATTACAGGGAATTAACATGGGAAATGCACTTTTTTTGACCCCCCCTCCTTTTTGACATTTGAAGATTTGTCAAATTGTGCCAAAGATATAAACAAGTCAAAAGAAATGCTTGTTCTATAGAAACTAGGTTCTAACTACAACTACCTACTGGCGACCACCAGTAGGTAATATATGTATATGTTATTGCTGTGCTGATATTTCAATGAAATAGTCAAAGAAATTAGGATGATTAGTACTTTACAGAAGTTGAGCTTCAACTTGGGCACCTGCTTTGTATATATCTTTAAGTGCTTCTCATTGAGCTTTAATTTCTGTGAAAAGAGAATCGTGCCAGAATTAATCCGTGACTCCGTATTTGTCCAAGATATCTAAGATAAATATGCAGGGCAGGAATCATTCTTTTTTCACTAAATGTTGGGGCCCCTGTGGAGCCTCAAGGCCCCGTGGTACCAGTCGGCTCCCTGCAGCCTGCAGAAGCCAGTACTGCTCCCACATGCAAGGAGATGCTGGAAATGCAGCTCCTTGTGTGTGGGAGCAGTACGTTTATCTCTTTCCCTGCCCCCATGTTTGTGGGCAGGGAAAGAGATGAAATCTCTGCTTCATTTTGACAGCTCCTGCTTGCTGAAAGCGGAGAGTTTGCTTTTGCTTATGGGGAGCTATCTGAGCTCCCACCAAGCAAAACCAAACAGCTATCTCCTGAGGGTGAGCACCTCAGGAGATAGCAGAAGCCGTCCCTCAGGGTTGGTAGTCTCCAGGGCCATAAATGGTTCCAGGAAGGGAGCCTTGTTGTGCACGGGCTGGCCCAAGGGACCACCACCTCCCATGGGCTTGAATTCAAAATTACTTCAGATGCTACTTACCTCACTTTGTGCAGTATATAAACACTGTTTAAGGCCTCAATGTTTACAAAAAGGCTGTTTTCCTTCTCTTTTATGAAATCTTAAAACTTTGCATTTTGGCCCCTTGGGAGCATGAAAATGGATCTAACATGCATATTTAGCTCCAAAATGGATGATCCACATCAACAAGTCATAAATAATGAACAGATGCAACCATTGAAAATGGTCCATTTTTAACCTTCCTGAATCATTTCATAAGTCAGTGGGTCATCGCGTCTCATAAAAAATATGAAATTTTCCTTGAATTAAAATTTACTCCAAATGCTGTTTAAATCATTCCTCTTGGTGTGTAAACATTGTTTAAGGTCTTCAGTGTTAACAAAAGGGCCATTTTCATTCACCTTTATAAAATGTAAAAACTATGCATTTTGGACCCTTGTGCCATGGAAATTGATCTAAACATGCTCATTTAAGCCCCAAAAGTGATGATTCACTACAACAATGCATAAATAGTAAAAAGATGCTGTGAGAGTGTTATTTGTTCTAATATGTTTATTAATGATTTTCATACTAAGATGTGTAATGAATTAACGTGCAAAACTAGTAACTTTTGAAAATGATTGTTAGTATTCATTTTCTGTTTCTAACTGAGCAAAATTCTAACTAAATGTGCTGGTTATTTTCCATAATTTAAAGTTTCATGAAAGTGTTTTTGAAGTTTGAGTCGATGTGTCCACAGCTACCCCTAGTGGGCTGCTGCATCATGTCTTACAACGTCATGTTTTAACCAAGCATTGCATAAGTTTAAATGTTCTGTTGTTTGAGATATTACTAATATTTGGTCTTTCCTCGAGGATGGAAGTAAAAGAGAAACTGTAAAAGTTTCTTTCTGAGACGAGGCATTTGAGAGGCGATGAAACAATGGAGCTACAGACGAGACGGAAGAGGAAACTATACTATTGAAGAAAATGTTTTAGTTATTGTAGAATTGTTGTGTTTTAGGTCATCAATTTAGTTGTTTATTGGCTGAAGCATAACCACTTCATAGATTGACCAATCATAATCTTATTAGGATTTAGTATAATAACTGATAGTGGGCAGAAGAGGTGGAGGGAGATTCCATGTTAGAGACTTGGCAAGAGATTCCATGTTGGAGACTTGAGAGAGGGATTTCGATGGTTCGAGTCTTATTGGCTGAGTGGGTTTGGCTGTCATTAGGCCCAAATCTTCTGATGACATAACTGATGGGGTCCCCTGGCTTAAGCAAGCTATTTGCTGTTTATTATTGGTAAAGTATGTCATTGTATTGTATAATGTGTATCTTTTGCTTTTCAGGTACCAGCTGCAATTAATAATTGAATTGCTGCACATTAATAATGTTTTTTTTATTAATCAAGTTAGAGAGTTTTTCTAAATTTGTGTTACTAAATTCTTTTCACATGAATCCCAACATGTTGATGCTAATTTGTGGTTAGTGAGGGAACTAATTTGAAATGCTCATGACATATTTTGAGATCATTTGAATGCTGAACTAATATATACTTTGCCATTATTACCGGTTTTTGTATTATTAATAAGTGTGATTCTTTTGGAGATAATTTTTTGGTTGTCTTAATCAAATTGAAATATATAAGACGCTTTAATCAACCGCTATTGATCCTATATGCTTATCATTTGTGTTTGAGAGTTATTATCGTGACATTAGCATTGTTAATCTAGGGAAATAAATTCTATAACTCTTCTAAATAAAATGGTGTGGTTATTGCATGAGGTTTAGTATTATAGATTGTGTTGACTTTTGCTGATGCTCGCATTGCTCATTGATGATATCCCCTCAAACCTATGTCGCTTCGATCTATCATCCTCTAGCGCAGAATCCTCTATTCAGTACAAATAATAGCTAGGATTCCATGGCGCTGCAGCAGTTTTTGGTAGCAGATTACGGTTATGTCATTGTTTGGATGATGTCATAATGAGGTTTTGAGGTTTGTGTGTGAACAAAATTGTTGGATTGTTGTTTTCTTTTCTAAATTGTTATACGGATTTAGCAAGATGAGTTGCTAGTAGCCTTAAGTGACTTTCCCCGTTCTTGTAAAACCCCTAGGTTGAAGGGTATGTGCTTAGTGTTTTTGCGCTTGCACAGCTTTAGCTAATTTGCAGATGATTGTGGTGAATGTGAGTCTAGAGGAGTAGAGATACTCAAATTAGTTAATTAGATGGAGTGGACGTACTCCTATAGGCATTAGTGTAGGGAAGCAGTATTCTTCATTTGAGTGTGGCGCTTGAAGCAGGAAAAGTTATCCACATGGTTGTAGATGACAGACCTAAGGAGAGAGGTCTGGGACTACGAAGTATATTGAGAAATGTAGAGAGACACTTGGTATATGTTATAATTTGTTCATTTAATAGACCCACCTATTGTGATTGGGAAGTCGAGTTTGTGAGAAATTGGTGTGAATTAAATTATACTGAAGACTTGGTGAGTACTTAGGGGCATATTTATACACGGTTTGCGGCGAATGTGTTTTGACGCACAATCGGTGCAAACCGTACACGATATTTAAACTTTGACGCACGAGCCCACGAACACCAGAATCCCGCCATGTGCGTAATTTTCTGGATGCAGGAAACTGCCTTGCGTTAATGACATGCAAGGTAGGCCTTCCCGTCCAAAAAATGACTCAAACGCCTGTGCTCCTTATCTAGGCTACCGGGCAAAAATGATGCACAGTCGGGATGCGGAGTCGGAAAATGACGCACAACACGATTTGCATCAAAAAATAATGCCTGGGTCAGGGCAGGCGTTAAAATGGGGCAAACACACCACTACTTAAGGAAACAGACTGTAGCAACAGCAGAGCTCCAAAAGCAAGACATGGAGGTGCTATTCATCCAGCATGCACGCAGACGCAGAGCACAGGAACAACAACAGCAGCTTCAACAGCACCAGCAGGGACCCCAAAGGCAACGCAGAAGGCAGGAGAGGATATTCTGCACCAGGACAACCCTTATGGGACTCCGCCAACAAGACATCATCCAGAGGTACAGACTCAACTGGCAAGCCATTCAGCAGCTGCTGCGCAACATAGAGCCACAGTTGGCATCCAGCTTGCAGACACCCCACACCATTCCAGCAGAAACCAAGCTGCTAGCTGTACTATACATGTTGGCAAGTGGCTCCTTTCAAACCACTGGAGCCCTGGTTGCTGGGATCTCACAGCCATCGTTCTCCGCCTTCCTACCCAAAGTACTGGATGCTATCATCTCCCTCACACCCGCCACATCAGCTTCCCCAACACACAGGGGAAGCAGCAGGAGACAAAACAGGGAATTTACCTAATTGATGGCTTCCCAAACATCCTTGGTGCCATTGACAGCACACATGTACGCATTGTGCCACCTGCTGCAACTGAACATCTATACCGCAACAGGAAGCACACACACTCCATTAATGTGCAGGCCATTGTCGATCACCGGGGTTTGATCACCAACATTGTGGCAAAGTATCCTGGGAGTGTACATGATTCATTCATCTTCCGTCACTGCACCATCAATCAACACTTCCAGGATGGACGATATGGAAATGGACTACTTGTTGGTATGTACAGAAACCCAGTTATGTACACACTGCGCAGCATCCCTCTAGGACAATCAACGCATACACCACGACTGACACATGGACAGGAAGACTATGAGGTTGTGACACTGCTAGGCATGTTTGATATCCTCACCCAATGGGAGACACACGTAGGGGCGAATGGCAGTTACAAATAACAACTGATGCCACTCCACAGACACAAGGGACAATTTTAAAACAACACAATGTCAAAGATATGGCCCCAACTGGCAGTACATTTGGGAAGATTAATCTTTCAATATCACATCAATAACACTCAATCCAACACCCTTCAAAACAATACGTACTGTGTAAGGGGTGTGTAATGTGTTTCGCTGCAGGTCAAACACCATGACACACATAGCAGGATGATGACTACAATGAAGGTCACATGCACTCATTGAGGCTGTACCAATATCTCACATCACTCCTGCTCTCACATTGCTCACTACCAAGAAACAAGTGGACTGTGCGAAGAACACATATTGATGGGACAATATTGAAAGTGCACATTCCTACACATACGCATTGAGACAAATTAACACACACACACAACAGATGTACTGGCATACGGACCTTCTGAAACTCAAAATGACTACCTCACAACCAAGTTAGCCAACTGAACTAGAACATGTTCAGTAGTATAGGTACACATTACCACCTGAGTCAACTTGGCAAAGGCAGAGGAATAGGTCTGCAGTGAACTTGTCACACATGTGAAAATAGTGCATAGTCAATTGTTAAAACATCAGTGCTCACAACGTACGGAGACGTTTTGCACATTGTCACCTTGCAAAATCTAAGGGTCTCACTTGTTAAATAACTTTTTGGCATATGTGAAATTGGATGGGATGTCCAGGGTATATAGATGCAACGGTGTTACCACCACTGTCGAATTGAATCTGTGTATGGAAGTATCATCTCGCCCCCACTTAAGACAAAGGGACACCTATTTCACAAGTCACAATGCTAGGGAGTACACACTGTACTGCAACTCTACAAACATACTGCTGACATCCGTTCAACAGCCAAACACCCGTTCAGATAAGGAAACAACCCAATGCTGATGCTACATCCTAGAAGCCTAGGATTCCACACAATAACACAAACACAGATGAGTCACAGACAACACAAGAGAACAACTGCCATGCATAGTGATAATCATGGTGCAAGCAACATCAACATTTTCTCACTCATTTTCTCTTTCAGCTGATCAGGGGTATGGGATCCAGCCATGGATCATGACCCCATTTGCAAACCCAAGCACTGCAGCCTATAATGAGGCACATAGGAGGACACTCACCATAGTCGAGAGGACCTTTGGCATCCTGAAGTCAAGATTCAGGTGCCTCGACATCACCGGAGGCAGCCTCCTATACTCACCTTAAATGGTCTGCAAGATCATTTTGACCTGTGCCATCCTGCACAACATATGTGTATGAAGGAACATTCCCCTATAAGAACCAGACCCGCAAATGCCTGAAGAGGAGGAAGATGAGGATGCTGTCCATAAACATGAGGGGGACCATCCAAACACAGCTGCGGGATTGCGTCGGAGACAACATATTGTACAAAACTTCTTTTAACTCTACTCACCCATCTCCACTGTCTTACCATATGTGAAATAACACCTATACTAATCACTATATCATGGTCTGGATAATCATTTTTGCATAACATTATCTCTAACTATCAGACTCAGAGTGTAGCCTCATGGAGCATTGCTGAAATACAGATTAGGACACAGAACATTCCCAAACTACTTTGATGCATATAAATGTACAGCCACATTCACTCACACTGTAAATGACATATATTCTGTACATTTCACATTTGAAGGGCAATAGCAGAGGACCACACCTATTTCACACATACATGTTGGCAACATGGTTCATCGCAGCATATGGAACACAATTAAGACACCATCAGTCACTAAGGGAAAAAAATGTCTCATGCACGAGGCAGTGGATATGCCATTGCATTGGTAACAGGAACGTATGACCAGACCCTTGACAGCAGTAAGTCTTACATCACCTATCTTTGCAAGGTCTATGTGTGACTAGATTTCCATATAAGCAGCAAATTCATAGCACAAGTGCCCCATGTATGACTAGCATTGCTCACATGATATCCCCTGCACATGGCAGCCCATGTCCTAAGTCCAGACACACCCATGTTCCCGGTCTCACCCCACCCGTCTTCAGAGGTCCATGGAATGGTAAATGTGTACCCAGATAATCCCTCCTCTACACACTCCCAGACTCACAATGTAAATCCAGTGTGCTTCCCCCTTTAGAATGGTATGCCATAGTCATTGCACTTCTGTCTGCATGGACGTCACGTTAAATAATGTACTGGCTTGTAGTTTCTAAGACCCGTTATCACCTGTACAGTGACTCCCATGTGAAAGGTACTGTTGGCACTTTGAACCTGAATCTCGACTTGTGAGAGACTGATGCTGCACACACCTGTGAGCACCTCCATGGAGACCAGCCATTTGAACATGCACTGCCCTTGCAGATGCTTGGAACAGCATAGAAGCTGCCATTTTATCTATAACACTGTTATGCCTTGCCGTTTAACTCAGCTGTGTAACACAGCCCTTGGGTTAATGCGTTACCTTCCAAAACACAGGACAAACACAGTTTTCCATTTCAACTGTCTTCGTTCCTCCTTTGACCAGTCTCAGTCTGACCACTGTGTATTTACCTTGTGAAATGTCTGGATCCTGACTGAACCTGCATCCTGTTAGCCTGACTGGCTCCTGTCTTTGCGTTACCCTAAAGGTTCCTTGTGGCTACATTTGTATCATAGTTGCTTTCCCAACCCTCATATTCCTCCTGGGGTATTGTGTCAGGTGGGTCTACAATGCATACTCAAATACATTGTATAGCATAATCAGTTTATTTATCGTACCATGGGTGGGAACTTGTCTCCAAATACCTGAATCATGGCCTATCCCTTGTCTGGGTCTCATGTATGCATGAGTGACAAATTGTGACAGTGTACCATGGCTGTATGCAGGGATTGGGTATGGTGCCTCCAGCAGAACCAACAACGTCAGATAATGTGCATGAAATGTCTACACATGTTAGGGCCCTGCAGTCCACAGGCTGATTCACATTGCTCCCAACATATTGATGGGGCGTGCTTGGTGAATAGCTGTGAGATTAATCAGCACAGAGGCAATGATGTTCCCAGATGCAGTGGGAATTTTAGAGGCCAACCTGTGTCCACATGTTGTGATGACACCTGCCGGTACAAGAATCCTGAGATATTAACTTTCTCAGCACACCAAGGTTGCCCTGTTGACAGTCTCATAACACGTCTGCAGTGACAGGGTTGGACCATCCCCATGTGTGTTCTCAAATCCTCATTGGCTTTACTTCTATTGATCTGTGAAAGATACTTTGTAGATACAGGAAATGGCGCCACTGACTCATGACTAGACCTGCACGTAACTGTGACGACACAGACCTCATTAATTATACAGGCTAAACATTGGCCCACACACATGAACCAGAAACCTCTGTGCATTTGACAACTGGAAAGATGTGAACACGTGCTGCTTTGTCTGCTGGTCCTCCACTGCCACAGGAGAGACATGGCTCAGTTATATAACCTCAACTGTGACATAACATTACAAATGTGGTTTATCTTTGGGTCTTGATGTCACAAACACGGTACCTACATAGTATGTACCTGTGCCTGACTCATGGTGGGTTAACAAACAAGTGCCTAGGAAGTAGTATCCAACATTCCAGGACATGTGATGGCCAAGCTTTGGACCATTGACATGAACAAATGTCTGCTATCCATCCAGTGCATGCTCTGTCATTTGTGGTGTTTATGTTACAAAAAAACTAGAAAGTGCACACAGCAGTTGTTGCTACACGTATGACTAACACATGTCCTCTCTCATTTCCACACTGACTTGCATCTGAGGGTTGGACACATTGACTCCACATGCATACAAGCATATTTGCTAAAATGCATCTTGTGATGGTCACACAGTGGGTCAACAACAATAGTAGTAGCCAAATCACACACATTGACCCATAGGCATTGAGTTATTGTACTTATGTGCGTCGCCTTGCTATCCTCTCTTAACGCCAAACATGCCCAAATTGGGTAATACATATTTGTAGCCCACACGTTTGGCCATCTATTGCGTCAGTGAAGAGTGAAAATCCTGTACACCAAGTAGCGGATAATGGTCCGCAGTAGTATGATCTGTCACATGTACCCACACACCATAATGCCCAAAGTGGGTGCAATCAGCCTATCTCTGTATTGACCCAAACCCAGTTAACGTCAGACATTTTGACCCGTACGCATCAAAAAATTATGCACATGCGTCTAAAAATGATGCATATATGTTGAAAAATGACGCACAATGTCCTGAAACATCCATTGGCCCTGAGTGGTAATTCCCACACTGTACCCCCGGAAAATGGTTATGTTTGATACATTTTTGAACCATATGGATGCAGGGTTAATTCTACTCATTTGCGTAAAAAAAAAATGACACGCAGACTGTAAGCATAACAATAAAAACGCACCGCATTTGAGGCAGGAAGTCATGTAATAGGATATCCTGTTTACAGAATTGGTACAGTGGGTGTACTTCCACTTTCACTTTGCAGTCTGTGATATTTCCTGACTGTGTGGCTGTGTCTCGAATTGTCTCTCTGTGCATTTTGTGATTTTGTCTCCAGTGTGGTCTTTAAATTGTCTTTTTGTGTTTCATAACTGTGTGTGGTATCCTGTCTGAGTGTTTTTGTGGTAATTTGTGTTGTCAAGATTTGTCTTTTTTGTGTTGGGAGTCTGTTGTGGGTAGTTGTAGTTTGGGTATAGTTGGGCTGTGTTTGTAGTTTTTTTGCCTTTTTCCTGTCCTACTTTCTCTATTCTCCTTTGTTCCCCTCTTTATTTTTCTGAGATAATGTTGGGTAGGCCTCGTCTTGGCAGGATGGGAGAGGAGGAGTTGGGTGGGTTCATTTGGCTGGTGTGCCATTTCCTACCCCTGATGATTGAGGCAGGTGGTCATGTGATCCAAGGTTATCACACAGAGGCACTCAGGCTCCAGTGGGCAAAGGTGTTGCACCATCTGCAGAGGATATACAGCATACCACGAAATGACCACCAGCTGAAGCACCTCTGGGCTGACCTTGTATCCAGGGAGCAAGATCTGCTGGACCACCTGGAAATTGTGATTGGTGGCCCTGTTGGTGAGTACAAATCAGGGTAATGTGCATGTTTAAATGCTCTGTAGTGACAGTAGCTGATCTTTTCGTAATCTGCCGGCAATATTTTTGAACATGTGGAATGCTAGTGAAACATACAGGGCCATATTTCTACTTTGTTAGCACCGCAATTGCGACCTGTTTTGAAGCAAGAGCGGCGCAAACTTACAGAATACAACTGTATTTTGTAAGTTTGCGCCGACTTTGTGTCAAACAGCAACACAAATGTGGTGCAAAAAAAGTTTAGATATGGGCCACGGTTGCCTGTGAGGTGTAGAAATTTCCAACACATTACCGTCATTTGTTGACGCAACAGCTAGACTAACTTTATAAACACAACAGGAGCCTGAAAATGAGTGCAGGCTTCACGTCAATTGATGATGGCAATGTGGCGCAAACATATGTTTCATGTGTGGTCGGTGAGTGTGTCAGGAAACAGATCATGGAAATCCCCAAAATTTTCAGAAATATTCTGTCCCTCCATTGTTTACGGATACATGTCTGAACTGGATTTGGACACATACGTAACAAGTTATAGCTGCGCTCAACCAACATCTTAGACTGGTATTTGGAGTTTGTAGTGCCTCATTTCAATTAGGGATGGCTGGCAAAAGGTATGCACATGGGTTCATATCTCTATGGTTGGTGCAACTCACCATAGCTGTGGCACATCAAATGAAGAAAATGATACAAATTGAGGGCTATCAACTGTCCCTGGCCCTCTGTACATTGTACCTGTGTGTCTAAAATTTGTCTTAGTCACAATGTCTGGGTGACTGGTATTGCAGTCCTCACAGAAAGTGGCTTTGGATGTCTCTCATGGATACACATGATGAGAGGAATACACTCCATGATTTTGTCTGCTCACTTATGAAGGAGCACGTTTGCCACCACATGATAGTTAGGGCCAATGCATGTGTGCAGATTTGTATTACTCACTGGAGTCCCCGGGTCTGTATATGTTTGCAGCGGTATGTAGTATGCAGTATCATCATGTCTGAGAGGCTTTACTTTCTGAGTTCATATTACACATAGTATTTGTATTTTGAATTGTTGTACAGTGTACAGACATTGAGCACATTTCTCCCTTCCATGCCTTACAGGTGGACCAGCACCCTACACTATTGGAGAGGTGGCTCGATTTGCGGACCGAGACATCTCCAGTAAGTGTTGATATTTCTGTTCTGTGTTGTGTTTGCTGATGGTGTGTGATTGACTCCTGTGTGTTGGACACATAGCAAGGTGTGATGCGCTGGTCAATCATTTGTTTTGTTCCATGAGTGGAATATCATTTCATCACCATCTTTGAGTTGGCCAATCCTTATCGTATTGTCATATTTTGGGATTCTAGGTCAGTCCTGTAGGCACAGCAATGTGGATAGGGATGAGTCATGTGGATAAAACTTGAATCTGAAAAAGTAGCAGTGGACCACATTAGTGAATTAGTCAGCCAGTCAGACCCTGATTCTACCAGAATAGGGATGCCAAAGTCTTACCCACAGACTTCAGCTTCCCTATTCACTAATGAACATGTTTGACTGTATGTTAAACTTCCTAGCAGCACGTAGCTCCACATGTAGTGCTACGAGTATGAGGCCCTTGAGTACAATGGCCTAGGTGTGCATGCAGCTCATGGCCAGAGGTGTGCTTGCATCTATCAGTTTGTTGTAAGTCATGGCTTACTGGTAGTAAATGATGTGGACAAAGGTCTGTATTTCCAAAGATAAGTGTTGATGGGATTGTCCAAGGTTTGGGTGTATCCTATTTGGAGTTCCTCCTTACCTGTGGTGTGCTAGCCAAACCCATGTACAGCTTTCCAAAGCTTCCTGGGTGTCCTTGTTGTTAGAAATTATTAGTTGATTGTCCACCCCCCCTCAGACACAGGCGTAGGGTTGTGAATAGTGTACCTAGGACTGATGATCCAAGTTTGGAACACAGACATGTAAATCAGTAAATCACTTGTCCAAACCTAGGATACCCACTCATGATTAGCACATGCTTTCTATACTTGCAAGTCCATTTACAACTCGCAGATCTTTTAGCTCTAGATTGCCATCCAGTTCATAGACATTTGTTGGCCTGGCAGTGGTAGAGATATGCAGCATGATTTTTACCTGACAACTGGCAGAACTATGATGCCAAAATCATTCCAGTTGTTACCCATCTTGTAGGGTTTGGATGTGCTATTTGAGGATAGGACATTTGTAGGCTGGCTTGCCATGTACTTCCTCAGGGACTATCAGTGATCTGTATGATGATATGGGCTGTTACAGATACATTAGATGTAATGTCTGATTTACTTCTTGAGCCATTTCACACAATGCAGTGCCTAATGTTTGGTTTTCTATTTGTCTTAACAGCTGCAAATATGACTCCCATCTAGATTCAGGAGTTTTGATGCCAGGCAATGCGATACCGCCACATTCTTGATGTTGAGTCTGGGTACCGCAACATGGCAAGAAGATTTCGCCATGAAAGAGCCTCCGGAGTGTGGAGGGCATTTGCACAAGGGGGCCCTTCCGTGTCTACCACAGCCACCACCACCAGCACCACCCAGGTGGCACCAACAGCAGATGGGACCTTTGCAGGACCATCAACTGCAACAGCTCCAGGAGCAGTCACAGCAACACCTGCCTCGCAGCCTACAGACATTGCACTGACAAGGGCCCATACTTCCTCGGCTGGCACCCAGACCACCCCTGCTGCAGCCATAGACCCTGCAGTTTTTGCAGAGATGCAAAGGAACTTGGACTGTGTCCTACGAAAGATGACCAGACTGCAGCAGGAGGTGGCACAGGTCAACTGGCGGGTGCGTGCCATTAAAAAGACCCTGAGGAGGGCCAACCTGTAGGCATCAACGCAGACATGATTCCCTCCCCTCCCTTCTCTTTCCTGGTTCTTAAACTTTGTGGGTTTAGGAGGCTTAGTGTTAGGTTAGTATAGGCTGTTAGTTTAGTTAGTAGTAGTGGGTGGGGGGTGGGGTTTCAGAATATTTCTACAGTTTTTTATTGTGTGTTGGCAATGTTGGGGTTTTGGTGTTTTAAACTTTTTTACCAAAAATATATATTTGTTTAGTATAGGATAGTATGTGTTTAGGTCAGTATCTGTTGTCCTCCATGTGTCCCGTCTTATAAAGGGGGTGGGGGGCTGATGTTTAGATCATTTCATTAAATGTGATAAGTAACTTTAGCTTAGGTTAGTTAGGGACAGTTGGGGGTAATGTGTAGTTAGAGTAGATTAGGTTACGTAAGGTGTTTCCCCTAGTTTTAACTTCTGTTTTTACTGTTTAATAAATATCGAGGTAACCCTTTACAGTATGTGTCAAATGCTTGTAGATCAGGGCCTTGCCATGAGTGAACAGTGTCTCTTTTGTATTAGCTTTTGTGTCCCATGCTGCAACCATATCCCAACTGAGCTGTTACATTGGCAGTTACCCCAAAGCTACTTAGCTAAGATTCGGCCGTTCATTGCACCCACCACTCACGGTTACTATGGATCCCAAAGCATGGTTATTGTGTGATGTATGTTTTCAATGTCACATAATGTGCTACCAGATTTGGTATTGGGGACACTGTGTTAAATCTGCCTGCAGCCTGATGTCCAAGCAAATCCTTATAAGGTGAGTGGTAGTGTGCTCTCTTGTAGTATAGTATACATAACTCACACATATCATTTGTTACAATGTTCAGCATGGTTACTTACTTGTATGGAAACTCATACACATCCCTTCATGCAGTTTGGTGTGTGTTAGGTTAAATTTGGGGCAAATATCAAATACAAACGTTTTGACTTTCAGCAACAACTGAAGGCAGTATTTTCTGGCTTAGACATCCCTGGTGGAAGCGTTATTCTGTCCAACACAGCATTATACTGTATAGTTTCTATTTCCCTCAGAATTAACCCTCAGGAAGGGCAGATGATGGTACAATCCAGGCCACTGTGCATAGTTATCAGCCCACATTATTTCAGGGCTATTGTACTGACAATCTATAATCATTGGCAGGAGGCAAACATCACTGATCTACCGCACGGTTGATGTGTCACATTACACAGAGACAAAGTGGTTGTGTAAGTGCTATTTATTTTAAATGTGCTGTAGTGCTATATGTACATTGTCCATGATTGTGTGTCCATTATTGTGACATCTTCCATTGTGATCCTACACAAGTGCAAAAGGACATGGCATTGGACATGCTGGGGTGAAGTGTCAGACAGTGCAGAGGGACAGGATTTGCCAATCAGTTAGTGAGAGACAATCACAGGGCAGGCTAACAAGATAAACAGTGGGTTGCAGAACAGTGCTTGAGTACAGTTGTTGCAAGACTGACATGTTACAAAGCACAGGACCTTGGAAGTAGGTGGTCATGTGGCAGGGACTGGTGCTACCGGGTACTCTTACGTGTGAAGGTGATCTGATCCACATCTTCATCTTCTGATGTGTGTGTAGTCTCCTCTACCCTTGGTGGTGGTGGTTGTGAAGGGGCAACACACACCTCATTGTTTGAAGACGTGGAGTCAGACATCCCAGTAGATGCTAACTGTGCGGCTATTAAGGGCAGTACTGCAGCAAGGAGGATCTGCTGGTTCTCAAGAATAGCAGCCAAATCACGATGGTAGGCAGCCGGGTCGGCCCTGAGGAGTTCAATGTTTCATTCATGGACGCGTTGACAGGATTGCTGTTGTAGGTGTTGGGTCAAATGTATTACGGCTGTGCTGATTTCCTTCAACCTTTTTTCAAGTTCCTGCAAGATAGTTGTTCGCCCTTGCATAGCTGCTGCCTGTTCCTCGTTGACATCATGAACAAACGCACCCCCTCTAGGCTGGAGGCCATATTTTCCATCCCCACCCGCACCTCCTTGGCCAGCTACCGCTGTACTCCAAATGCAGTTTGCTCAAAGCTGATGCCAGTGTTGTCAGAGTCCTCAGCTGTGTTGGAGCTGGCAGGTCGTACAATTGGTGTTGTGGGTGGGTCCTCTGTGATGGCTACTAGTTCTGTGCTCCTCCTTGTGACTGAAGGTGGGGTCTGGAGGGTTCCAAGGACCTCTTGGAGGGTCTGCTGGCTGATGTTTGTCAGCTCGTCATCCATGTCATCAGGGTAGTCCAGGACAGGCATATCCGCAGGAGATCCATCGTCCTCTGCAATGAGATACGGTACAATTAGTGTGTCTGTGTTGTGGGCTTTGTAATATGACATGCCTGCCTTTAAATTATTTCCACATTGTGATCTTGGTTCCTATTCATTGTTCCTGTCTTTTAGATTGGCATTCTCCCAGGCCTATGCCCCACCTGCATATCACATGTATTGGGGTCAGTTTGTGGACTTGTCAGCATCATATCCTCTAGGTGTTGGTTCTGGCCAAATTGTGAATTGCTACCTTCTTGTCCTACTCAACCCTCCGTCTACTTCCATTGTCATGGTGAGGGTGCTCTGATGGCACTAGCACCACACTTAACAATCTGGAGCCGCCCCAGTCTCTGATCTTTCACATCCACCTATATGTAGTTGAGGTGTAGCATATACTATGTATAGCATTGTTATGGCACGATATGGATGTCAGCATTGGTAATGTGTACCGCTGATGTTGGGGAATGTGTGGTACATTGGATTGCACTGATAGTCGTAGCAGTGTCCTATTTCCTCCTCCGACTGTGCAGGTGTATTTCTGTGACCAGTTACATGTGTCATCCCCCTCAATGCTGTTGTCTTAGCAGTATGACATTTGGGATGCTGCATGGTGTCAGTGGAGCTATAGTGACCCAGGCACAGGGTGGACCCTGACATATGCAGCATGGGTATGACATTAGTGCTGTGTATCTCCTAATGTTAATGACAATGAGTGAAGTTTGTGGCAACTTTTGGCAATCACATTTGACAGGATTGGAACATTTGTCTTGATTTCAGGGGCTTGATAACGTTGCCATCCTGAACCCTCTAATTTGGGTGTTTTAGATCCATGGGGACGTTACTGCCATCAGCTACTTGACCTGCACACACAGCAGAGGTGGTAGTGGTAACTGTTGTCAATGTTACATTCCACTTGCAGGTATGGCCAGAGGTTGTTAATTGGGCCCTAGTTAATGTAGGGAGTATACTGGATGACGTATGACGGGCTGCCAGTTTTACGTTGTACCCTGCCCTCCTTGCCTGGCTTTACCTTTGCAGCATCCTTGGCATGGCAGCATACTCCCATGCAAAGGTTGTTGGTGTTGTGTAGTGGTGTGCCCCAGGTTTCCTCAGTACGGGTCATGCACCCGTGCCGTGCCCCTTTACCCATTCCACTCCCTGAATATCATGACTTACATGCATTGTGTAGTAGGTATGCCCACCCCCCCGGTTGGCGTTAACATTAGTGCATTTTTATTCCCCTTGCGACTTACCCTGCATGTGCGTTGTCTCCTGGTAGTCTGCCCTGTCCTGTCCTTGAATCCCTGTGACGATCTCCTCAGGGATGACGGCTGCAACCATCTCCTCCATGTGGTCCAGGGGCTCCTGTGGTGCTAGACTCCCACCTCCAGTCTGCAGTGCTACCTTCCTGTTCCTGGCCATCTTTTCCTTGGTCCTGCGCTTGCAGTCATGCCAGCGTTTCCTGCACTGGCTGACTGTTCTGCGTACTTCTGCCACATTGTTGATCTTGTCAACAATTTGTTGCCATATTGCCTCTCTCCTACTGATTGGCAACTTTGAGGTGACAAACAGTTCGTGCTGGTGTTCCATCACCTCTTTCACCAGATTTACCTTCTCCTCTGCACTGAAGCAACACTTTCTTTTCTTCTTCTCCCTGTCCTGGGTCTTGTGTGGGTCCTCCTGGCTGGTTCCTGGTCTGTTGTCATCTTCCTGGGGTCTGTCCAAGCATCTAGGATCCACTTTGGCTGTCCTCTGCACAATTTGCTGTGTTTGCGGTGATTTTTGACGCAAATGCGTAAAAAAACACAGCATATCCGGTTTGTAGTGTCGTAAACTGGCTCACAGTAATTTTCACGGTGTTAACGTCGTTTTCCTTTACGACATGACGCAGTGATATGCATAAAAAATGACGCACACTAGTGGTTTGCGCTGCCGTGCGTCAAAGTATCAATTTGACGCCCACACGGCACAAATAAATGGCATTAGCCGGCGGTAATATTTTTGACGCAAAACTGAGTTGGCGCAGTTTTGCGTCAAAAAGTATAAATATGGACCTAAGTGCACTAGAAAATGATCCAAGGAATTGTGGGAACTGTGAAAAAGAGTAGGTGAAAGCTGAAGGTTACTTTGGAAAACTCTGGAGCGATTGTATTATCCAACCTGTAGTAAATGAGCAAATTTGTTTTCTTATTTTAAGTTAGATCACAAATTAATATTGCGTTGATATTGTGTGTGACTCGTGAAAGATTGGTACGACAGACTTTGTCAGCGTCTCAGTGGAGGGGGTGAATGTGTGGTGTTGCGCTGCAATTGGTTTATTTGTAAAAGGAGTCGCGCACGGATTTGTCAATCAGTCCGACAATAGAGTAACGTGATTGGAAGGTGAGGGGTTGAAGAGAATTGTGGGATTATAGTCACTTTTCATGACTGGTTGTCCTTTTCTTTTTTATTTATTGTTTGTATTTGCTTAGTTTAATTGAGTTTGTTTAAAAACATATTGCTGTGGACATCAGGTTTGAATACATTCAATCAAAAATTAGTTTTTCAAAGAAAGAAGGTTGTCTGGCTTTTCCAGAACATGGTACATTTAATTTGAGAATTTTGGATAATTTGAGGTCAAAGACGTACAGTTTAAAACCTTCACCAAGGGCAGCACAATACGAAGCATTAGCGATATGGGAGCTGGTAGCATAACAGCAACAGGCTTTAAAATTTGAAAAGAAAATGAGAAGAGTAGAGAAGACATTAGCTGAAGATATACGGGATGAGGAGCAGAAAAAGTGGAGAGAAGAAACATTGCATGGGATTAGATTGTTTCCTGCAAGAACAAAAGAGGATGAGATTGAGACAAAAGATGGAAAGAAAAAGGGTTCAACAGACATTAAAGAACAAAACATGAAAGACTCAAAACAAGTCATGTTTAATGATGATGATGATGAAATTGAGGAAGACTAAATAATTTCTCAGATTTTAGAGACCTATCCTCCACCAAATGTGAGTCAGCGGAATGATAATAGATCGAATGGGAGTGGAATTAGAAACACAATTCCTACTGCACCATCGATTTCAGAATTAGCAAAAAGTATCCTGGACAATGAGGGAGTTCAGATGCGGAGTAGTTTTAACGACTCATTGAGTAACAGACAACAGTTTGAAATGAACATTTTTTAAATACAGCCAGAGGCTCAGATTGTGAGAACAACTACTAATTTAGTGTTGTCACAAGGTCAGCGAGGGATGAATTTAAGAGAGCTTGTTTAAATACAGATTCCAAAGATGCAGAGCATGGATGCAGGTCAGATGCAGAGAGTTGGAACCTTTATTAATCCAGGTGCAATTACTGTACCTATTACGATGGGTCCGGTGACTCCATTATATGCTTGCATAGATAATATTGGAGTGAATTCATTAATAAATGTGCAGAATAGACAAGGGCCAAGTTTCAATTAGACAAATTCTTTAATAGATTTGTCATCTGTGAGAATTTGGGAACAATGGTTCCACAACAACGTGTGAGTTCGGGGCCAGAGCAAGATGCAGGTGCACAAGCTAATGGAGTATCATTGAAAGGCTTGTCTGCACAAGAAATAACAACATGGCTGGAAGACTTAAACAATTCAAAACAACAAGAGAGAAAAGATAAAGAGGAAGAAACAATAAACAGAGTAAAATTGAACATGGAAGGGAGTGAAGTCTTAGCGAGGAAAAAGGGGAGTGAACAGACTTTAGTCCCATACTGAAGGGTAGTTGAGATATCTATGTAAAATAATTACAAAGGGAGCAGACAGAGATTATTAGCAGTTACAAGAAGTAGCAGACGAGTATGACATTGACTTGTCAAAAATGAAAACCTTGAAAAGAAGTCACAGATTACAATTGGAGGAGGAAGATTTTATTCACATGTAATCTGCAGGAATGAGAACACATCTTAAAGAATTACTTGAGAAAGTGCAGGTTTGAAGGGCATTAGATAAATGGGAGAGCAGATGGGACAGGAAAAGAGGAAGACCAAAGAAAGATGATGTGACACAGACAGGAGACGCAGTCAAAATGCTGCCAATGAGGGAATCACCAGGAGGTAATTTTATACATGTTTCTTGGAATAGGAGTGATATCATAAGTTTACAAATGACTACCTAAGACTGAGAGAAAAATCAATGGAGTGGTACCTGCAGACAGATAGGTTTGTGAAACTTTTGAAGTGTCTGTGGGAAGACTTAAATACAGTTTTTGATATTGTTGTTCCAGCAGATTTGTTGATTGAATGCAAGAGAAGCGTTGAGAGGACGACGAACGAACCGCAAAGGGATTTAAAAACAGGTGCGCCATCTCCTGAAGTAATGAAACATGAGTTTCTGAAAACAACAATTTCACCAAAAAATGTTGATTGGCAGTGCATAGATAGAACATCACAGGAAGGGAAAGAATCAGTTCATGCATATTATGAAAGATTGTTGAAGGCATTCAAACAATTCAGTAGTGTAGAAACAATTGAAAAGGGGAGCATAAATCATTTGGTGTTCAGATTTGTTGAGGGGTTGAAACCAGAAGTAAGTCAAATGATTAAGAATCATTTGATCTGCTGGCAAGCAAAGCCGATTGACGACGTTTTGCAGCATGCTAAATACTGTAGTGATGAAATTGAGTTGAAGCAGAAAAAGCTGAAAGAGAAGGCGATGGTGATGCAGATTAAGGCTGCACAGACAGGATTGCAAGGACATTTTCAACAACTGCCACAGGGAAATGGTTTATTTCCAAATCAAGGCGGAGGTGGAATGATGTTTCCGGTAGTCAAAAGAAATGTAGATTTGAGTTCAGTGGTGATGCAAGATAAGCAGCAAAGGCAAAAGGTGTTACCTTGTCATATTTGTGGATTAGTGGGACATTGGAAAAGACAGTGCCCAATGTTGAATCATGGGAGGAATGGACCAGCAAATAAATGGTGTCAATTCATTTCAGGGCATGAGAGGACCTACAATGGGAGGTCAAAATCAAAATTTCCAGAACAATGTGAATAACATGTAAGGTTTTCAGCCTTTACTGCCGATGCAACAGATGCAAAATGTACAACCTCAGATACAACAGGTACAAATTCCACAGATACAACAAATGCAGCCACAGGTGCAGATGGTGTATGTACAGCAAATGCACATACCAAGACAGGTTCAAATGATACAGAACCCAATGGAACAGCAACAGGTTATGCTTTCACAAGTGGTCACAAATCACAGTAAAGACAAAAGTGTAAAAACAGTTGAACAATTTCCTTCACACATAGAGAATGAAATAAACACTGAATGGCCGCTGGATAGTTCAGATGAGGAAGAGTATATGATGGCCACATCATTAGAAGTGGATCAGAGAGGTCTTTATGTGAAGGGTGAAGTACATGGTCATGAGGTTAATTTTCTGGTCAACACAGGAGCGACACGTTCAACAATAAGGACAATAGAAGATCCAGATATACCAGTTTCAGAAAGGAGAGTGCAGATAGTAGGAGTTGCAAATAAACATTTGATCAACACTCTTACAAAACCAGTTCTTGTTAAAATTGGAAACTTTAGAGATTATCATAGTTTTGTTGTTTGCGATTCCAGTCCAGTATCATTATTGGGAAGAGACTTAGGGCCAGATGTAGGAAACTTTTGCGAGTCGCAAATGGCCCGATTCGCAATTTGCGACCCCGCAAAATCAGAAATGGGATGCAAAAATCCAATTTCCTACTCGCAAAATGTGACGCGAGTCATTACCGACTCGCAAAAATAGCGACCCCATGTTGCGACCCGCTAATAGGAAGTCGCAATTTGCGAGTCACAAACCAAATGAAATAGCCACTCGCAAATTGCGACTAGTCGCAAAAAGCCCATTTTGCACTTCCAATTTACCACTAACTCAGAGCAGGTGGTAACCAGAACCAAAGTATAAAAGGAGACCCAGAAGGCATCTGGGTTACTCAAGATGGCGAAGATATATGTGATAGGAATGAGGAGGAGAGCCCACGCCGCACAGCAGAGGAGGAGGAGGAGCCAGAGACAGGAGAAGATATACAGAACCAGGCACACACTTTTCCAACAAACTGAGGAGGAGATTTATGATAAACATAGACTCAGCAGTGCAGCAATACTAGATTTAATAGATTTACTCAATCCGCAGCTACAACGCGAGACTGTGCGTGGCTGCGCCATCCCTACGCATGTGCAAGTGCTATGCTCACTGCACCTCTTGGCCTCAGGTAGCTATCAGGGGGTCATTGCTGTGGCAGGTGGGGTATCCCAAAGTTCACTCTCACGGTTCTTTAGGGCATTCCTAGATGCCTTACTCACACACATGTCCAGATACACATACCTACCCAGGAATGAGGCAGAAATCAACAGCACCAAGTTGGAATTCTACAGGATTGCCAACTTCCCCCATGTCATAGGGTGTGTGGACGGGACACATATACAAATATGCCCTCCTGCAAACCTGGAATATCTGTTCCGCAATAGGAAGTGTACCCACTCACTTAACATACAGGTGGTATGTGACGCCCATTATGTTATCACTGACATGGAGACGTATACCTCCTAGGTATAGCTGAATACACCTTGGAGACATACACACAGGTCAATGTGGAACCCATCTATGCCCAGCTAACATTGTACATTTTGTGCCAAACAGGTGACAGTGCATATGCACTACGACCATGGATACTGACCCCGTACTTAACACCCAGCAATGAGACAGAGAGGCGATACAACAGTGCACATAGGAGAACCAGAAATATAATCGAAAGGACCTTTGGACTGCTGAAGGCAAGATTCAGATGCCTCCACAGAAGTGGATATGCCCTCCAGTACACCCCAAAAACAGCTTTCAAGATTGTTGGCGCATGCGCTATGCTGCACAACATTGCCACCAGACGTGGGCTACCTCTCACCCGAGAAGACCCAGATTCGGAGGATGAAGAGCAAGAGCTACCACATCGCCATCATGGGGATAGAAGCATTGCAAATCAAGGCAGACTGAGACGGGACCACATTGCAAACCAATACTTTGGAAGGTACGTGCTAACTGTCACCACACTAACTAATGTCACACACAAAGAGTCCAGGTGTGAAGTGGAACTAACAAGTGATTTATTTTGTGCACCAAAAAAAACTATATACATTGACAACAGTTCAGGGGCTGTAACAGTCCACCTGGCATGAGGACACATTGACCTCATGTGCCTGTACCCCAGGACAGTGTGGAGCTCATATTCTATGCCGGCCTCGGCCAGCATGGCTGGTACCTGGTGTCTCAGCAGTGCCCTGCCGTGCGCTTCCACTGCGCAACACCCTGGTGTCACTGGCTGAGACACTGCTGATGGTGGAGCTCTCCTCGCTATCCTGCGGCGTGTCAGCTGCGCCCCTAGCCACCTGCTGTGCCTCCATGATATCAACGGCGTGGCTGAGACGTCCCAGTCCACGTGCCACATCACTGGCAAAGTGACCCATGTCTACTTGGAGGCTGACAGTGCGCCTTGAAAGGCCAGTAGTGTTCACAGCCAGCCTGACTATGGAAGCAGACATTCGGTCCAGCCGGTGCATTAGCTACCTGTCACAACGCCTTGCACCCTCTCTCTCTGTTATGAGTTCCACCACCAGTTGTCTCATGGAGAGTGCAAGGTCGCCCACATGTGTGTTCAGTTGTTGCAGCTCTGTGTGTAGCAGCTGCATACCACTGCTTTGGTTTTGCTCCATGAGCCGCATTGCCCCCTGAAATTCTCTGTATCTCCTGTGTTTGCAGGCGCTGACCCCGTAGGAGTGCAGCCTCAGCATGTGACATGGAGACGTCCCCTGACTCAGCCTGCGGCTCTGGTTGTACATTTACACGTCGCCTGAGACGCAGTGGAGGCTCCGTGTCATCTACAGTGGCACTGTGGCTGGCACCAGGTACTGGCTCACTCACCAGTATGGCAACTGATGCATCCTGAGGGGACTGTGTGTTGGTGGTGCAGGTCTCTGTGGTGGCTGGTCCTGACTCGTCTGCAGGCTGGTGGCTGACCTGTGGCCCCTGGATGCTTTGGTTGGCGGGGGTGTCGTGTGGGAGACCTGTGGGACATAGGGAACACACTGTCAGTATCTACCATCTGTTATCAACTTCCTAATAAACTGTTGCCTATCAACTGCCTACTTGACTACATTGCCCATAATGCACCATTCTGGTTGTTGCTACTCTGAAATGGAGCTATTTCGGTTGTGCATGCTACTGTGTACAAGGTGGGTGGGGGTATGGCATATTTGGGTGTACATGCATGTCTCATGGTACTCACCAGTTGATGGTCCTGGCTCTGAAGTATCCAGCTCTCCCATCCCGCACACTGCCTCTGGCTCCAGGGTCTCCTCAACTCTTTCCTCCAGGGATGTGGGTGGTGGTATTGTGGACGGTCCCCCTCCAGTGCCCCTCATCTCCCGGAGCCGCTCTGCCACCCTCTCCTTGGTCCCGGAGCGCAGGTCATACCACCTTTTTTTTTTATTCTTCTATGCTCCGGTGGCTGACACCCAGGGAGTTCACCTTGCCTTGGATGTCTGTCCAGATTCTTCTCTTCTCCACCTCTGGCACAGTGAGGGCTGCCCTCCCAAAAAGTTGGTCATGGTGCTGGCAGCACTCCTCTGCCAGCACCTCCAGCTCTTTCTCTGCAAATTTCAGTTTGCGCTTCCTTGGTGTCTCAGCCATGGTAGCTGCTGTTCTCTCTGTTTGCAGTGTAGCAGTTGAAAATGGGTGTGGTCCTCCCTCCTCCCAGGTGTATTTGTAAACTTCCTGGCGGCTGTGATGTCATCATCAAGAGCCAGGAAGTGTTTTCCAGAGTGTTCTGCTGCACCTGCATTCAATTTGCAGCACAGTTGCAATTTGCGACACCCACTCGCAAATTGCGTGTTCGTTTTTAGCGCGGTCACAAAAAGCGACCTCGCAAACAGCGGACTCGCAATCTGTGGTGCGACTTCATTTGCGAGTCGCAAATTGAAGTCGCGTTTTCTTCTTGGATACCATTTACTGAGTCGGAAATTGCGAGTCGCAATTTCATACTCGCTAAATTTTTCCTACCTACATCTGGCTCTTACTGTGAAAAATTAATTGTTCGATTATGTGTTCAGCTGAGGGAATTAAAATTGAGACCAACAGTGAAGATGAGAAAGATTTTTCAGTTGATGATGGGAGAAGGATGATGTCTTGTGAATTAACTTTGCTGAATGTTGAGGGTGGTCAGGTAAATGCCAAAGGGCAGGCAAATGGAGATTACAATTTGGAAGACTTAATTAATGTCTTCCCAATCTTTGAAAAGAAAGATTTGCCGATTGATTTGCAGGAAAGAGTTAAATCAAAAGTTTGAGATTTTTCAGGAAAGGACATTGGTTTGATTAAAGGATTTGAAGGTGTCAAAGCGGCAGTGAAAGAGAATTTGGTGTTTCCACAGACTGCACCATACCCGATGACAAATGAATTAATTGAAGGGATAAGACCTTTAATAGAACAATTCCTGGAGCAGGGAGTTTTGAAGAAGATGATGAGCAGACCGCGTAATTCACCAATAATGGGTTTGAATAAGCCAAATGGGAAAATGCATCTGGTCCAGGATTTAAGAAAAATAAATGACATTGTGGTGAAGTGTTGTCCAGTTGTGCCAAACCCAGCAGTGATAATGTTTCAGATTCCATGTGATGCAGAATGGTTCACAGTCATCGATTTGTGCCAAGCTTTCTTTTCCGTGCCTCTACATGAGGACAGTAGATATCTCTTTTGTTTCAAATTTCTGAGCAGAGTCTACTGTTGGTGTAGAATTCCTCAAGGGTTTTCAGAATCACCCTTGATTTTCAATCAGATTTTGAAAAAGAACCTGGAGTAGTTGGTAATACCTTACCAATCAACCTTAATACAGTATATTGATGATTTGTTGATTGCATCAAAGACAAAGGAAGGCTGTAGAGAGGATACAATTGCATTGTTGAATTTTATGGGAGACAATGGTTATAAGGTCTCTCCTGCTAAGTTACAGTACTGTCAGCAAGAAGTGAAATATTTGAGATATTTGATTGAGAAAGAGTTCATGGAGAATTTCAAGGGAAAGAGTAGCAGCAATAATGAAAATGAAACTGCCAAGTTCACAAAAAGAGTTGAGAATGTTTTTGGGAATGGTAGGATATTGTTGCCAGTGGATTCCAAATTTTTCAGCTGTTTCAAAGCCATTGCAGAGACTGACACATAAGGATGTTTCAGATCCGAATGATAGATGAGGAATGCATAAGAGCTTTTACTGAACTGAAAGAGTTTGTGTCAAGCACCAGTTTTATGTATGCCTTATTACACAAAACCTTTCTTGTTGTTTTGTCATGAGAGAGATGGATGTTCTTTGTCTGTCTTGACACAAAAACATGGTGGTGTCAATCGTCCAGTAGCATATTTTTCAGCTACCTTGGATAATGTTGCAGCAGATTTACCTGGTTATCTAAGAGCAGTTGTAGCTGTTGAGCAGAGTATAACTCAAAGTGAAACATTGTGATGGGTTATCCTCTGACAGTGATGGTACCTCATTCGATAGAGATTCTATTGACTAGGTCAAAAACACAATACCTGACAAATCCAAGACTGACACGATATGAGACAGTGATTCTTGGGGCACCAAATGTAAAAAATCAAAAGGTGCACAGTGCTTAACCCGGCAACACTATTACCAAATGAGGGGGAAGATCTAACTAGAATAGACGATGTTGAACATGATTGTTTGGAGGTGACAGAATTATGCACCAAACCAAGAGACGACATCAAAGACACTTGTTTGGAACACAATGATCAAATTCTCTTTGTTGATGGATCTTGCTTAAGGGACAACAGGGGAGCCTTAAGAGCAGGATATGCAGTGTGTACAGTTACTAGCATATTAGAAGCTTCATGGCTTAAAGGGGTAATCTCTGCACAAATCGCAGAAGTGGTGGCTCTTACTAGAGCATGCGAATTATCAGACAAAATGAAAGGGACGATCTACACTGATAGTCAATACGATTTGGTATTGTACACGATTTTGGGCAATTTTGGTCGCAAAGAAGGTTCCTGACTTCTTCAGGTTCACCTGTGAGAAATGGGGAAAGAATACATGATTTGTGACAAACTGTACAGACACCTGAGAAAGTTGCTGTGGTCAAATGCAGTGCACACCAGAAAGGACAAGAATATGGGGCTCATTATGAACACAGCAGAATTCCCCGCCGTGTTCATGCTAGCGGTCTAAACATAGACTGCCAGCCCGTAGAAGACCCCACCGGCCACATAATATAAATTCCTCTGGGCTGGCGGGCAGAATGCTGTGCCTGAACATTGCTGACGGCTCCACATGCCCCTAAATCGGGCAGTGACCTGCGTGACGGGGCTGTGCACTGGGGCCCCTGCACTGGTCATGCCCATGCTGGAGCACCCCTTCTGCCAGCCTTTCCCTGGGGGGGGGACTGCCAGGGAACGGCTAGAGGAACAAGGGTTCTCTATCCGGAGGGCGGCGCTGCTTGCAGCGCCGCCCTGTCGGATAGAGAAATCCGCCATCGCCAGGCTGCCTGGCGGTGGAAGCCTGGCAGTAGTGGAGGGCCACCTGTGGTTGTCTTTCCTTGTTCATTTTATGGTGGTCCAGACCACCATGCCGGTGTCGGTAATTTCCGCCAACGCCGGCATGGCAGTCTAGACCGCCATGTTCATAATGAGGCCCTATGTAATATTGGGAAAGGCATATGCAGACTAGGTTGCAAAATGTTGTGCTCTGAATGGGATTGCATTCAAAGGAAATTGGGAATTGATGTCTGAAAATGAAGAGATATATGCAAATTTCACCATGCAGATAATTGAGACGTTGGATGAGCTGAAAGTTATACAGAACAATGTTCCAGAAGAGGAGCGTAGGGATTGGATAAAACATCATTGCATACAAAGGAAAGATGAAATTTGGGTAACAGTAGAGGGAAAAGTAGTCTTGCCAAACAGCTCATTAAAGCAAATGGCTAGATACTACCATGGTCAAATGCACATAGGAAAAGATGCAATGATCAGGAGTTTTAAACAGTTCTGGTACAATTCAAAATTCAGACAAGTGGCAGATCTGGTTTGCCGTAGGTGCATAATTTGCCAGCAGATAAATGTGAGCAAAGGAACAATAGTCAACATGGGACACATAGGTATGGCGGGAGGTCCATTCAGTAGAATGCAAATGGATTTCATTGAAATGCCTGTATGTGCTGGTTTGAAATACGTGTTCGTGATTGTGTGCATTTTCAGTCATTGGATTGAGGCATATCCAACAAGGAGAAATGATAGTCTTACAGTAGCCAAATTGCTTTTGCAAGAACGAATTCCACGTTTTGGTTTTCCAGTTTCAATTGAATCAGATAGGGGAACACACTTCAATAATGAGGTGATAAAGTTGCTTTTTTCTGCATTAAACATACAGCAGAGACTACATTGTAGCTATCGCCCAGAAGCTTCAGGCCTTGTAGAGCAGATGAATGGAACATTAAAATCACGGTTGGCCAAAGTGTGTGCATCGACAAATTTGAAATGGCCAGATGCTTTACCACTAGTACTTATATCAATGAGAAGCACTGCTGATAAGAAGACTGGGTTGCCTCCACATTAAATTTTGATGGGGAGAGCAATGAGATTACCAGCAATACCTGAAAATGCACTTGTGAATATTACAGATAATATGGTGCTAGATTACTGCAAAAGCCTGGCTGATGTAGTTCAGTCTTTTTCTCATCAGGTGGAAGTTGCAACAGCACAACAAGCGCAAGGTTTGAGAGCAGGAGACTGGGTGCTTATACGGAAGCACGTACGAAAGTCTTGCCTTGAGCCACAGTGGAAGGGACCATATCAGATTGTGCTCAATATGACAACTGCTGTGAAGTGTGCTGTTTGCCGAATTGGGTGTATGCGAGCCATACGAGAAAAGTACATGATCCAATAGTAAGAGAAGAAGAACTGTTGAGATTACCAAGAGTCGAGAACATTGGAAACAAAGAGAAAGAATGTGAGCAAAATGACGAAAGTGGCAGAGATGTACCTACTCATATAACAGATGAAAAAGAACAGAATGCTGAAGAAGTTGAACAAGCTGCAAAAGGAGTAGAAGAATCAGTCCAAGAAGAAAAAGAAAAGACTGATTTCGATCAGAGGAGGGTATGCTCGAACGAGGAGGAAACACAAGAATCAACAGAAGAAAGATCTGCTCAGTGGAGGGTGTCCTCAGTAGCAGGTGGTTTGACATACCAAACTGAAGAAAGGACAGACTAAATTGGGAAAGGAATTGAGGATAGTCCCGCCCAAGTGGATTATACTCTTCCTGAACCAGTTGCAGGAACGTCGGAAGAAAAAGGTCCAAAGGCAAGTGAAGACTCAATACTGAGAAGATTACTGACAAGAGGAACATTGAAAGGAGACAGTTGGCCAGAGAAAGCTTCAAAGAGTGGAAATTTTATGTAATTCCACTGATTCAGGAGGAAAAAGAATTGAATGAAGGAGAACACACTAGTGGAGAAGAAAGTGAGAGTGGCAGAAGACCAAAAAGGAAAAGAGTTGAAAGCAAGAGATATGCTAGGCCTGAATGGGCGTATTTAAACACAAATGACTGGTGGGAAGAATTTTTAGGCTATTGTTTTGACAGAGAAATAGAAAAGTTTTACTTTGGAACATGAAGGATTGCAAGAAAGAGACTTTGGGAAAAAGAGAAATGCAAAATTGAGCTTGAAAATTCATACTGAAGAGACAAATAATATTACTTATTGGAGTAGACCAATAAATAACTGGATCAGACAAGCTGCTATACTGAATTCGACAAAGGGACTGTCCAAGAGTAAATTAATTATAAAAAATAGGAGGGCTTTTTGAAGAGTTTTTGTTGAATTTTGAATTTTTGTTTATTTTTTTATTTTTTTTAATATAGAAGAATGAATAATTCACATAACCAAAACAGTAGGCTTAGTTGTTGTAAAGTGTTCAGTATTGGTTTGGTGGTAGTGAGTGTGTTAATATGTTTATTGTTGTTTTAGGAGTGTCTGTTTATGAGATGAATAGAGCCAACCAGACTAGAAAATTGATAGTTCTTTAGATTTGACTGATAAGTCGCTAATAAAAGATAAATTTAGGATAGATGTCAAATACTTACAAGAAGAAAAAGAGCTTTCTTCTAATGTTTTCTATCACTTATTGCATGAGTATGTTGAGGTGATGTACGCGAACGATTGTTACATATGCACACAGATTCTGACTTCAGTGGAAGGAGGAACTAATTATCACAGCTTACTGGTACTTATGCTATAAATTGCGGTATTTTGCTAATGCGTTTCTATAATCAAGAATATATTCAGTATTTTTATTCAAACTGTGATATGGTAGTCTCATTTGTACCTGTCATAGGTTATTTGAATAAAATAGCCAAAGAAAATAACATAGTAATTTTGAGGGATTTCTTTGAGCCTACTTCAACCTTTGGTACAGCTTTTGCTCATAGGAATAATCTGACTTGTTTACTAACACCAGTAGAAAAGACGTTCTTTGAGAATACAAAAGACAGAAGAAGAGAAACAAAGACAAAGATAGATAAGGGAATTATAAGTAGAAAGCCTGGAATAGATTATGCTTATACTGACATTACTATAAAAGGAAAACTAACAATAGATGCTGAGCATGTGTGGAAACTCGGTATATATAGACCTTGGAGTAAGAATGATAAAGTGTTTGTTGGAAAGAGTAAATGTAGACATGTTTTTATGTTTAGGAGTAAGTGGGATTTTATGAAGAATGGATAGGACCCGCCAGAACCTGGGATTTATTATATTTGTGGAAGAAATGCATATTATCGTCTTCCTAGAGGATGGTATGTAACATGTTATTTGGGAATAGTCTTTCCAAAAATCTATCAGTTGGAAGACTTGAGTAAGATTCCTGAAACAATGAAATTTCAAACAAGATACAAGCGAGAATCAATTTCTAGCATTGTGGGAGACATTTTTGGGGCTATAATTCCTTCAGTGGGAGTAGTCCTAAATTCAATCAAAATTCAGAAGCTGTCTACAATAGTAGATGACATGTTGACAAGATATTCTGGAGCTATCATTCTTCTGGATACAGAATTGGCTGCTACAAGAGCATCAGAATCGCCTTGCGTTAGACATTCTTTTGGCAAAAGAGGGCTGAGTTTGTAAATTACTGGGTTCTAATCATTGTTGTTCCTCTATACCTGACATTTCAGATAAAGTTAAAGAGCTGATTAAAAATGTAACAAATACTAATAGTGAAGATCTTACAGAAACTACAGTTTGGGATAAAGCTAGAAAAGGGATTAAAACTGTAGAAATTGGTTTAGCTATGTGAAGAGAAATATTATTTTGATAATAGCAAAATGGGTGTCAATAATTGTATTTTGTTTAATTGGTATTTGAGGAACATATAAAGTGATAAAATGTTTTAAGAGAAGGAAATCGGAAAAGAATACAAGACATTTTGAAATCCAAATGAATAAATTCTACAGTAGGAATAAAAGAAGAGAAATAATGTGAAGATAAATGAGCCAAAAATTTTAAATTGATGATAGTAAATGAATTTATTATGGGTTGATGTGATGACATAAATAGTCACCAGAGAAGGGATTATGAGTGTGAATGTTTCTAATATGTTCATCAATGATTTTCATACTAAGATGTGTAATGAATTAACGTGTAAAACAAGTAACTTTTGAAAATGATTGTTAGTGTTCGTTTTCTGTTCCTAACTGAGCAAAATTCTAACTAAATGTGATGCTCATTTTCCATAATTTAAAGTTTACATGAAAGTGTTTTCGAAGTTTGTGTAGATGTGTCCACAGCTACCTTTAGTGGGTTGCTGCATCATGTCTTACAAGGTCATGTTTTAACCGAGCACTGCATAAGTTGAAATGTTCTGTTGTTTGAGAATGTTACTAATATTTCGTCTTTACTCGAGGATGGAAGTAAAAGAGAAACTGTAAAAGTTTCTTCCTGAGACGAGGCATTTGATAGGCAATGAAACAATGGAGCTACAGACAAGAAGGAAGAGGAAACGATACTATTGAAGAAAATGTTTTTGTTATTGTAGAATTGTTGTGTTTTAGGTCATCAATTTAGTTGTTGATTGGCTGAAGCGTAACCACCCAATAGATTGACCAATCTTAAGCTTATTAGGATTTAGTATAATAACTAATGGTGGGCAGAAGAGGGGGAGAGAGATTCCATGTTAGAGACTTGAGAGAGGGATTTCGATGGTTCGAGTCTTATTGGCTGAGTGGGTTTAGCTGTCGTTGGTAAAGTATATCATTGTATTGCATAATGTGTCTCTTTTGCTTTTCAGGTACCAGCTGCAATTAATAATTACATTGCTGCACATTAATAATATTTTTTTATTAATCAAGTTAGAGAGTTTTTCTAAATTTGTGTAACTAAATTCTTTTCACATGAAGCCCAACATGTTGATGCTAATTTGTGGTTACTGAGGGAACTAATTTGAAATGCTCATGACATATTCTGAGATCATTTGAACGCTGAACTAATATATACTTTGCCATTATTACCGGTTTTTGTATTATTAATAAGTGTGATTCTTTTGGAGATAATTTTTTGGTTGTCTTAATCAAATTGAGATATATAAGACACTTTAATCAACCGCTATTGATCCTATATGCTTATCATTTGTGTTTGAGAGTTATTTTTGTGACATTAGCATTGTTAATCTAGGGAAATAAATTCTATAATTCTTCTAAATAAACTTGTGTGGTTATTGAATGAGGTTTAGTATTCTAGATTGTGTTGATTTTTGCTGATGCTCAAAATACTCATTGATGACAACCCCTCAAACCTATGTCGCTTCGATCCATCATCCTCTAGCGCAGAATCCACTATTCAGTGCAAATAATAGCTAGGAATCCATGGCGCTGCAGCCGTGCAAAAATTGAAAATAATCTATTTTGGACATTCCGGAGTCATTTCGTAACTATCACTGTCATCGAGTTTCATCAGCAATCTGACTTTCTTCCTTGAATTTAAAATTACTGTAAATGCTGTTTGAATAACTTCTGGCAATGTATAAACACTGTTTAAGTCCTAAACGTTACCAAAAGTGCCATTTCGTTCACTTTTACGAAATTTCAAAACTTTACATTTTGGCTCCTTGAGATCATGTAAATGACTCTAAAAATGCCAAAAGTAATGATTCACTTCAACAAATCATAAAGAGTTAAAAAATGTAGCAATTGAACTTGGTCTATTTAGGACTTTAACAAGGCATTTCGTAAGTCAGTAGGTCATTGATTTTAATCAAAAAGCCATTTCTTTTTTTTTGGTTGAATTCAAAATCACTCCAAGTGCTGTTTAAATCACATTCCACAGTATCTAAACACTGCTTAAGGTCTCTGTGTTACCAAAAAGACAATTTTCTTTCATTTTTACGAAATCTCAAAACCATGCATTTTAGCCCCTAGAGAGAATGAAAATGGCTCTCAACATGCTTATTTAAGCCCAAAGCATGATGATTCACTTCAATATGTCAAAGAGTCAAAAGATGAAGCAATCAAAAAAGGTCCATTTTGAACATTCCTGAAGCATTTCATAACTCCGTGGATCATCAATTTTCATCAAAAAATTGACTTTATTGCTTGAATTCAAAATGACTCCAAGTGCTGTCGAAATCACTTCCCGGGTGTATAAACAGTCTATAAATCCTCAATGTTACCAAAAAAGCCATTTTCATTCACTTTTACGAAATCTCAAAACTTTGGGCCTGATTTAAGAAAAGTGGTGTTGCACTCAGTGCAGCGCCACATTTCTTACACCCCTTAGCGCCCCTAATGCCACCATGTGTGTGCCATATCTAAAATACAGCTCACCATGGTGGTAGTTAGGGAACTAGTGTCAAAACTTTTGACACTACTTCGGAGCTTTGCAGGATTAGCGTCACTTATTTGGATGCTAATCCTGCAAAATCCATCGGGCCCATTGCCAACGGTGTGCCTCCTTTAATGCCTGCACTGAGTAGGTGTTAAATGTGCTGAAAGAAATGATGCAAAGCAACAGAGGAACACATGCATTGCACCACTTTGTAAATTTGGTGTGGCAATTTTGGTCTCTTTGGGCTACATAAGCGTAAATAAAATGACACTAATGTGGCTCAAGGAGGCGCTAGGGGCTCTTAAATCTGCCCGTAAGTATTTTTGCCCCTTGAGAGCATGGAAATGGCTCTAAACATTCTTATTTAAGTTCCAAAAGAAGTGAACCACCTTACCAAGTCATAAATAGTTAAAAGATGCAACAATTAAAAATGGTTCATTTTGGATCTTCCCTAGTCATTTCGTAAATCCGCGGGTCATTGATTCTCATAAAAAATCTGACTGTTTTGCTGAAATTCGAAATTACTCCAAACGCAATTTATATCACTTCCAGCAGTGTATAAACACTGTTTAGGGTCTCAATGGTACCAAAAGGCCCGCCTTAGTCACGTTTACGAAATCTCGAAACTGTGCATTTTAACCCCTTGAGAGCATGAAAATAGCTCTAAACATGCTTATTTAAATCACAAAAGTGATGATTCACTTCAAAGATGCAATTATTGAAAACAATCTATTTTGCACATTCCTAAGTAATTTTGTGATAATTGATTTTAATCAAAAATCATTTTTTCTTATTTAAATTCAAAATGACTCCAAGTGAGTTTAAATTAATTCAACAGTGTATAAACACTCTTTAAGGCCTCAATGTTACCAAAAGGGCTATTTTCATTCAGTTTCACAGAATCTCAAATGTTTGTTTTTTTGCTCCTTGAGAGCATGAAATGGTGCTTATTTAAGTTCCAAAAGTGGTGATCCACTTCAGCAATTCATAAATAGTTTAAAAATGAAACAATTGAAAACTGTCCATTTTGGACCTTCCTGAGTCATTTCGTGAGTCCGCTGGTCATTGCTTCTCATCAAAAGTCAGATTTTTTTGCTTGATTTCACAATTACTCCAAATGCTGTTTAAATCACTTCCTGCAGTGTATAAACACTGTTTATGGCCTCATTGTTGCCAAAAGGGGCATTTTCTATCACTTACAAAATCGCAAAACTATGCATTTGGTACCAGCCAGCAACTATGCCAGGGCTAGTTAACATTGCGGGAGCCACCTTTAATGTGGCCCCTGGGTACATTTGTCAGTAAATCTATTACTGGTACCAGTTTGGATTTGTTGTTCTGAGTTGTTTGATACCAAACAACCCAGGGATTAGAATGGCCATCATGTAGCTGTGAAACCCATACTGACCAGCGTCCAGTACATTTAAAATGGCAGCTCTGTACACATACAATGTCTCCGGTTTGCCAAGGAGATAGTAGGGTTATATTGCGCCTGCACCTATGACCACATAAGCATTATAGTGCACCCTGTCTTAGGGTTGTAAGGCATGTCAGAGGGGTGGCTTACCTATATTGCATGCAGTGTGTAGTGGATAGCAGGTCACACAGGCTGTGTGCTATGTCATGTTTACATTTTAAGATTACACCAGGAAACTCAGCCGGCAATGGTAGTGCTTGGTGCAATTGGATGCAGGGTCCCTGAGGGTGGCATAATCTGTGATGCTGTCCTTGGGACCCTACCCTTAGTACCCCGTACCCTGGGTACCTAAGTGCCATTTTACTAAGGACTTATAGTGGCAGCTAAAGGTGTTGCCAATGCATAGCAACAGTTTCCCAGGAAACCTGGTTAGCAG
This sequence comes from Pleurodeles waltl, assembly GCF_031143425.1. Classification (NCBI taxonomy): domain Eukaryota; kingdom Metazoa; phylum Chordata; class Amphibia; order Caudata; family Salamandridae; genus Pleurodeles; species Pleurodeles waltl. The sequence continues at coordinate 166,340,293 of NC_090438.1, read as the reverse complement.
GGACACTAGGCACTAACACCGATGAAACCACATCATATACCAGGCAAAAAGTAGGGTGTTAACCATGTCAGAAGATGCACAATCCTTGACCCGCGGACTTATGAAATTCCTTACGAAGGTGAAAAATGGACCGTTTTCAAGTGTTTCATCTTTCGACTATTTATGACTTGTTGATGAGGTTCATCCATTCTGGAGCCTAAATAAGCATGTATAGAGCCGTTTAAATGCTCTCAAAGGGCCAGAATGCAAAGTTTTAAAAATTCGTAAAGGGAATGAAACTGGTCTTTTTTTTATTTTAGATTTTCAAAAACATTTTAAAAAATGAATGCAGCACATCAAGTATGTGAATGCATAGATTGGGAACAAAGGCATAGCATTACAATCCATGACAATAAACCAGCCCAATGGAGATGCATTGAAAAAAACAAATAAAAGGGTGAGCTGCAGTACAAAATAACAACGTGGGGAATTGGAGGGAATCACTGGACAAGGAGGGGTCAACAGTCTGAGATGGGGGAGTGGCTATCATCCGTTGTCCTTAGAAGTTGCCATATATCCTTTGGGCGAGCAGTTGGGGGTTGTAAAGAGGTGAATAGATCACTCCTAATACCACAGTAAATAAGGTCCTGTAGCCAAGCAGCCTCCGTGGCACGGACAGCCCTGCCTCAATGCAAGGCGATCCTCCGTTTAGTGAGCAGGAGGGCCAGAGCTGCAAAGCACTGGGTAGATTTTGGCAATATTTTCACATAACCTAACAGGGCCTGGAGGGGATCAGGGGTAAGTTCCTGGTCGATCATAAATGAAAGAGCAGAGTAGATGGGGCATCAGTAAGTAGTAATATCAGGGAAGAATAATGTTAAATGTGCAAAGCCTGCATGCTCGGACCCACATTTCAGGCAGAGATGGGATCGTGCAGGATCTGATCTAAAGAGAGCAAGTGGGGTGGTGTATGCTCGGTGTATGAATTTGAAGTGTAGTAATTTATGATGATAGTTGTTGGATAATAATTTCACCTGTGCGCAGCAGTAATACCAAATCTTGTCTTGCAAGGAGTGCCCCAAATCCCACTCCCAAGCGGTCCTCAACCTCTCAGGTCGAATGTGTCTAAGTTGCAGAGATGAATGATAAAGGGAGGAGAAAAGATGCGTTTTGTTAGAAGCTATAATGATATCGGACAAAGGAGGGAAATCCCTTGGCTCTGCAGGGGATGTAGGCAGTATTGCGCGCAGTGTACCATAGAGTCTGTGTTAGATGAATCTGTCCATTACTGAGGATTAATGCCCCCAAGTTTCATTTGTGACCGAGCGGAGCGAAGTCTACAAACAAATCACTGATTGTGTATAATTGGTGAGTAGTAAGAGTGCACTGAGTAAGCTGCTCGCATGTGAGTGGGAGCCACAGTTTATTATCAAGTGGAATGTGTGGTGACTATAGGTCTTCAAACCCTAGATAAAAGCCTAGTTTGTTCCATGCCCAGCAAGTAGTTGGGTGTGTCTGTATATCCGCCGGACTTCTCGGTAGGCCTTTGGGCAGCAGAACGGAAAGGGATATAGTAGGGGTCTGTGAATGCTCCAGTCTGAGATATTGGATCCTGTTGTCAATTCCAATAGTAGGCAAAATGAGCTTGGGCAACAGGGTAACATAGACAAAAGTCTGGTACATCAAAACTCCCAAAAGGAAGCGTCATTGTGGACCAGCGTATGCGGGGATGCCTTCCCTCCCAAACTAACCGTGTACAGAGACTACACAGCAAGCCAAATAAATGCTTGGTCAAGGCAATAGAGATGTTTAAAAAATATATAGGAAACGTGGAAGAACTACCATTTCAATATTGGCAACTCTCCCGGCCAGGGACAGAGGGAGAGTTACACATCGCTTGACCTCAGTGTGAGCTTGTCAACCGCCAGTCAATAATCGTGCAGGATGACTTTAGCACTGCTCCTGTGTTAGTGTATACCAAGGTATTTAGCAGAGTAATCTTTCTAATTCAGAGGATAAGGGAGCTGACAGGGTACCGTGGTGTCAGTGAAAGGGAATATGTCAGACTTAGCCCAATTGATAGAAAAGCCAGAAAAAGTGCCAATGCAGACTACTTCCTCCACCAGTGGGCCAAGGTTGATGACCAGATCCCGGGCAAAAAGCAGAATGACATCCGCATAAAGTGAGGCTAAGACGGGCCATGGCAGAATCGAAGACCCCTGTGTAAATGCCGCTCCTGAAAATGGCGCACCACTGGGTCTATGCATATAATAAATAACAGGGGGAATAGCGGACAACCCTGTCCGGTGCCACAACTCAAAGGAAATGAGTCAGATAGAGCCCCATTAACCCGCATCCGGGCCGAAGGGGATGAATACAACAAAGCTATGAGGTCCCAAAAGCCTTGCGGCATACCTAATGTATATAGGACGGAATAGAAAAAGGTCCACGCAAGGGAGTTAAAAGCTTTTTCTGCAACAAGTAGAATAGCGGCTGCAGAAATATCTGGAGATATTTGATTAAAGACAGCACACACCGTGTGCAGGTTAGTTGAGGTGGATCGATGGGGTACAAATCTTGATTGCATAGGGTCGAACGCGTAGCAAGAATCATAGCCAGGATCATATTGTTGTGATTGAGTAATGACAATGAGCAATATGAGGTGCAAGACTGTGGGGACTTTCCGGGTTTAAGGAGAAGTATGAACACCGGTTCGCTCATAGACCTGCCCTGCGCATGCCCTGGTTAAGAGGTTCAGCGTAAATCTCAAGTAAATGTGGGATGAGACCTCTTCATACACCTTAAAGAAGGTCCCCGTAAAGGCATCCAACCCCAGGGCCTTTGCACTACCAAGAGAATCGATGGCCTGAGAAACCTCCTTGGCATTGATGGGTAAGGCCAGGAAATGTCGTTGGCCAGTTTCAAGTCACACCATAGCAACCTTAGCCAAATAATCTGTAAGATCAGCCATGGATGCAGAAGTGTGAGTCGTATATAAAGATTAGTAGTCAGGGTGCTCATCACCACTTCCCCATCGTCCTTTTGGAGCATGGTGACATATGAGGACTGGTAATGATGGGCGTAGCAAATGTGCATCCAGGCCACTCACATTCACCATAGTGCCTCGCCATGGAATATTTGCCGAGATAAAAAAACCTCTTGATCTGTGGCCTCACGAAAGTCCTGCATCAAGGAGGTTCTCAACAGAGGAAATGAAGAGGTAGAAGCCAAGATCGCTCGCTGATCTAATGCCTGTAGTTCACTCTGTATTTGATTAAGGTCACCTCTGATAGCTTGGTGCACCCCTGAATACTTTGCAATGCAAACCCCTCCCCCGATGTAAGCTTTAAAGGCATCCCAGAGCGCCGCATATTTTTGAATTGTGCCCGCATTGAGTCAAAATACTCCAATACAGTGTTGCGGACTTCAGAACAGAACACCTTATCCAATAATGCATTAGAGGTGAACTGCCATACACAGATTGGGGGGTCTGGGCCAGAATATGTAGGGTAGCAATCACAGTGGAATGCTCTGACAGTATATGAGGAAGGTGAGAAATCCAAGCGAACCAGAGGGAAATGTCAGGAGTTGTGTGCCACTGATCGATCAAGGACCATACATTATGTGGGCTGGAGTAGAAAGTTTAGGCTGTATCAGGAGGGTTGTGGGTGTGCCACGCATCAGAAAGCTTAAATGTGTCTAGCAATGTGCTTAATACCTGAGTGGAATGGGACCTAATAATCCCAGTAATAAAAAGGTCAGATTTTGGATGAAAATCTGTGACCTGATGCCTTACAAAATGATTAAGGAATGTCCAAAATGAAATGTTTTTGATTGTTTATGAATTGCTGTAGTAAATCATCACTTTACACCGTGTCCACTACGGACCCTCAACTGAAGCCAGAGTAAGGGAGTCACACACCTAAGATAACCCCTGATCAACCCCTTGGAAGCTTGGCCCAAGCAATCATGCTTATCTCAGAGGCAATGTGTAAAGTATTTCTACAAACACACAAAGTAACACAGTGAAAACACCACAAAAGGAATCAACACCAGTTTCGAAAAATAGCCAATAGTTATATAAAGCAAACAAGACCAAAACGACAAAAATCCAACATACACACGCAAATATATGAATTTTTAAAATAACGAGTCTTAGACCATAGAAATCAATGCATGTACCTGGTATGCATCAAAAATAAAGCCACAGGGACAAATGCATCGGAATAGCAATGCGTTGATTCTTTACTAACAAGAGAGACCGTGCATAGATTCTTTCTCCATCGGGTAAGCAATGCATCACTTCTTTCCTCCCAGGAAGGGGATGCGTCAATTTCGAGACAAACATCCTTTGGACCATGCTGTGATTTTGAAGATTTGATGACCAGGGACGATGCATGGAAAATCCCAAAACAAGGCGACAATGAATCCGTGCTGAGCTTGCGATGCGTTCATTTCACTGGAACTTCATACATTTTCAACCGCTGTGCTTGTGCTGCTTCAATTTTTCTGCTGCTCAACAAGGGTGCACGGATTTTCTCTCAGGTTTTACCACCTTCTCCTTCCAAGGGCCCAGGAACTGGATGTGGCACTACTTGGCAAGTCAGGGGTCTCAGCAAGAGAGCCTACGGGCTGGCAGATGAAGACTTTGATGTCCCTTAGACTTCTTAACAGTAAGCAAGCTAAGCATGATACACTGCAAAGTCCAGTCTTTGTCCTCCCTAAGGAAGAAGAAGCAACTGCAGGCCAACCCAGCAAAGCACACACAGTAAAGGGCCAGTACTCCTCCTCACAGCTCCTCAGCTCTTCTTCTTGGCAGAGGTTCCTCTTGATCCAGAAGTGTTCTGAAGTTGTGGGGTCAGCAGTCCAATACTTATACTAATTTCTGCCTTTGAAGTAGGCAAACTTCAAAGGAAAGTCACTGTAGTGCATATGACCCTGCCTTTCCCTGTCCTTTCTAAAAGTGGCATTTTCAAACTTACAATCTAAAGACCAACTTCACCAAGAGATGTATTTTTAAAATGTGAGCTCAGAGACTCTAAACTCCAATCTCTACCTGTTCTCAATGGGAAATTATACTTAAAAGGTATTTAAAGGCAATCCCCATGTTAACCTATGGGGGAAATAGGCCTTGCAATAGTGAAAAGTGAATTTGGCAGTATTTCACTATCAGGACATGTAAAACACATCAGAACATGTCATATCTTTTAAATACTGTACACTGCACCCTGCCCATGGGGCTGCCTTAGGTCTACCTTAGGGGTGCCTTAAATGTAGTAAAAGGAAAGGTTTGGGCCTGGAAGGTGGGTACACTTGCCAGGTCAAACTGGCAGAACAAAACTGCACACACACACACTCTACGGCAGGTCTGAGACATGTTTACAGGGCTACTCATGTGGGTGCCACAATCAGTGCTGCAGGCCCACAAGTAGCATTTGATGTACAGGACCTGGGCGTGAGAAACGGTCTAGCGTGACATGGTTAGCCCCCCACTTTTTGCCTGGTAAATGATATTGCCTCAAAGTTGTTAGTGCTCAGGACCCCTCCTAACCAGTTCCCTGGGCCAGATTTCGTTCCCCCAAAACTGTTGTGATGCATTGGCACTATTAGAGACACCTTTAGCTTCCACTATACGTCCCTAGAAAATGGTACTTAAGTACCCAGGGAATGGGGTAGTAAGAGTAGGGTCATGCATTCAAATGCACTCAGCACTGCCATTGCAGGCTGGGTGTCCTGATGCAATCCCAAAAGACAAAGTTGACATGACACACTGCCTGCGTGCCCTGTCCACTACCCACTGCATGCAGTATAGGTAAGACAACCCTCTGGCAGGCCTTCCAGCCCTAAGGCATAGCTGTATGAGCAATATGCCCCTACTGTGTCCATGCCAAACCTGGGACACAGTGAGTGAACAGAGCAGCCATTTTAAGTGCATGTGCTGCACACTGGTCAATACATGTTTCACAGCTACATGATGGCAACTCTGAACTTTTGGTTGTTTGGAATCAGAATGATAAATTCAAGCTGGTACAAAAATCTGATTTATTGCAAAATGTACCCAGGGGTCACCTTGGAGATGCCCCCTGCAAAAGCTAACTACCCTTGCACGGTTGCTGGCCAGTCACAACCAGCCTGCCACCACCAGACAAGAGTCTGAATCCCTGGGATGAGAGATCCTGCTATCTGGGGGTCAGACCAAAGCCCTTCTTAGGTTGAGGTGCTAACACCCCCCTCCCTTAGGAATGTGCACTGCCCTGCTAGTGAACTTTAAAGGGCTTATCACCATTCAAACTCGACCCCCCCGGCCTGCTACTACCAGCAGATGGCCTCCCCCACTGCAAACCCCCACTTTTGGTGGGAGCAACAGCACGAAAACAGACAAAGGACACGACGAGTGGTCAAGTACAGACTTGCACCACCCCTAAGGTATTGGAGGCGAGGTGACTTCCCCATTTCATTTTCCTCCATCTTGCATGGAAATAAAATAGTTAATCAGGTGGAGGAAAGTGATCTCTGCCAACACAAAGTGGTCACTTAGTGGGTGTAGTCACCCTGAGGTAGATGATCCATTGGTCACTAACAGGTTCCCCCATAAAATCCCACTAAATACAGTATTTAGTGGGCATCCCTAGATCAAGAAATCAGATTCGAAGGACAAAAGAAGACAAGCAACAAAGTAGACCGAAGGCCTGAGAACTGAAGTCCTGCTGCACCAAGAAAAGGTGCCAAACCCTGCCTTCTGCACCCAGGACTCAACAATTGCCACTGAGGGGTTGCTTGGACATCAGACAGATTCTACGAACCCCCAGAGGGCACCACTCTTCAAAAATCACCAACGACGTCACTGCAGAGTTAAGGTATCAAAGGCCACTTCACTGACCGGCTGCTGACCAAGGAACCGGACACCGTAGCCAGACCAAACTTGACCCAAGGACAAAACCTACCAGTGTGCCAAGATTCATGGCCTTGCAACCTCTAGTGGCCAGACAGTGCAATAGAACCAGGTACTGGCCACCTCATGTCAGACACCCAGAAGGAAAATCCATTCCAGACTGTAAAAGGACCAGGAGGAAGCCCCAGTCAAACGACTCAGGAACCACTTGGACCTCCACCAGAGTGCCCCTGCTGACCTGCAAGCAACCCTCATAGTAACTAGGGGCTATTTTGATTTTACTAGATCTATCAGCTGCTTTTGACACCATCTCACCCCAAATTTTATTAACTCGCCTATTTCAGGCGGGTATCAGAGACCGAGCACTGAAGCTGCTGGAGTCATTACTGACTGATAGATGGACTTCAGTCAGTTAAGGTGACTTTAGATCTGCGGCCTATCTTCTACCTTGTGGGGTTCCTCAGGGCTCCTCTTTGAGTCCTACCCTATTTAATATTTATATGGCACCCCTGGCCAACCTAGTACAGTCGATTGGATTTATGCCGACGTCCTATGCTGATGATACTCAGCTTATTATACCAGTGGACAAGAACTGGGAGGAGGCGGCTGATCGCTGTCACAACTGTTTGCTAGCTATTAACAATTGGATGGGAACCAATTGGTTGACATTAAATGGGGCAAAAACTGAAATCCTATGTTTCAGATCTGGGATTGAGCGATGGAATTCTCGTTGGTGGGCCAATGAGTGTGGCTCTCTCCCTGTTCCCACCACCACCAGCAGAAATTTAGGGATCATCTTTGATGATCACTTATTGTTTAAAGCCCAAGTCAACCACACTGTTTCGACATGTCTATGGATTTTAAAAATGTTAAGAAACATTTTCCCCTATGTTACTGTCACACTAGCTTTGATCACGTCCAGGCTTGACTACTGTAAAGCCCTCCTTTCTAACTTGGACAGTGTCTCCATGAAAAAACTTCAACTGACCCACACCCCTTGCAACCTCAACACCACGGGACTTACCTTTAACTCCACTTCACCAGCTGGTCCAGGGTACCCAACAACAACCTGCAAAAGGAGACATTGGTAAACACATTGCCTGATTTATTGTGAATTTTCAAAGTATTTCTCCATTGAGTCCTATGATGCACAATTACGCAAAAAAAGACTAACTTTATTAAAACTTTAAAAATTAATATCTTAAAAAGTACTTACCCAATTTTGATGATCATTGTCTTAATTTTTTTTATAAAAATCTGAATTATGTTTTGTAAATTGATCTGGAGGTATTCTTTTGAGTGTGTGTCCACCTTTATTGAAATTGTGAATGCAGCAAGTGCTTAGCATTTTTCCAAGGCTGGCCTACCTGCTCAACTAAGCTACCAAAAAAAGTAGACCATTAGGTGGTCTAGTTTTGAACTCTGTAAACAAAGATGGGGTTGCTTGGGGACTCTGCATGGTGTACATCATTCTATATAGACAGCCAGCCTCTTACAAGGTGACCTCTCCATTTCATTTTCCTCCATCTCGCATGGTAGGAAAATAGCTAATCAGCTTTAGGGAAGTGACCTCTCCCCACAGGAAGTGGTCACATAGTGGGTGTACCCACTCTAAGGTAGATGGCCCATTGACCACTACTATGTACTCCCCATAACACCCCATTAATGCAATATTTAGTGGGAATCCCTAGACCTGCAGATCAGATTTGATGGATACAAGAAGGCCAGTGACAAAGAAGACCCAAGACTCGAGAACAGAAGACCTGCTGCACAAGGAAAAAAGTGCCAAACCCTGGCCGCTGCATCCAGGACTCAACAATCGCCACTGAGGGGTCAACTGGACATCTGACAGACTCTAATAATCCCCAGAGGACTTTCTAAACATTTCCAACAACCTCCCTCTAGAGTGAAGGCATCATTCCCTGCAACCAGGAAGCCAAAAAACACAGTGAAGTCCAGTTCACTGACCAACTCTAAAAATGAACCAGACACAGCAGCAAGACCGAATTGCACTGATGGATCCGTACGAAAGCATTGCCTGATTTCATATATATTTCTAAAGTTTTCTCCCATTGATTCCTATGTTGCGTAGTTACGCACAGAAACAGAATATTTTCTAAACTTTGAAAAAACATAATTGAAAAAGCACGTACCCGATTTTGATGATCTTGGTCTTTTTTGTAAATTGGTCTTGAGTTATTCTTTTCATTGTGTGCCCACATTTATTGATATTTTGAAACAAAAAATGCTTAGCACTTCTACAATATTAGCTAAACTGCTTGAGCAAGCTATCACAAAATTAAAGCATTCGGTGGTCTAATTTTTACTTCTGTAAGCCAAGCTGATGTTGCTTGGACTCTCTGCACCGTGCTCGTCATTTTTTGTACACTATATAGAGAGCCAGCCTCCTACATTTCTGACTTGTTGAAGTGAATCTTTATGAGCTTTCATAAGGATGAATGAAAATGTCCATTTTGGAAACATTGGGGACTAAGCAGTATTTATAGACTGCGAGAAGTGATTTAAACTGCAATTGGAGTAATTTTGAATTCAAGGAAAACTTCACATTTCTTATGAAAATCAATGACCTGCAAACTTACGAAATGCCTCAGGAAGGTCCAAAATGGACTATTTTAAATGTTTGCATCTTTTAACTATTTATGATTTGTTGTAGTGAATCATCCCTTGTGGGACTTCAACCCATGGGTGCCTTGGACATAACGGTTACGTCCTGGGCAGCACCACTTGGGTGCCTAGGATGTAACCATTAAATCCTGCACGCGGCCCTCAGGGGAAGCGCTAGCGGTCCCCCATAAGGCCTCCCACCCCCATCCCATGGACAGGGATTGAAGGGGAATTGCTTCCCCTTCCACCCCTGCCCCCATCTAATGACGTCAGATTACAATCGCTTTTATTATTAGGCCGATCAGAAGCCAGTTGAATGCCAGGGATTGTTTTTGTGTGTATTGTTTTGTGGGGGGGTTGCCCCCTGGGCGACGGTCACTCCCAAAAGGGTGCAAAGCACTGTTTGGCAGTTCTGCCCCCCTTGGGGGCAGATCGCCTATTTATTTGGCCCATCTGCCCCCATAGGGGGGCAGAAACCACTTAGCGCCAGGGACCTTGGGTGTGTGTGTTTTGTGGGGTCACCCCACAAAGGGGCAATATATTTTATGACATTTTTGCCCTCCTTGGGGCAGATTGGCCTGTTTAGTTTGGGACAATCTGCTCCCAAGGTGGGCAGAAGCCACTTGAAGCCAGGGATTGTCTTTGTGTGTGTTTTTGTGTGAGGGGGCGTCCCCTTAGGCAAGGGTCGCTCTTCAAGGTGGGCAATATTATTTACACTATTTTGCACCCTCCACACCCCCCCTTGGAGGCAGATTGGCCTATTTTTTTTAGGCCCATCTCACCGAAGGGCAGAACCACCAGATCTTGTGTGTGTGTGTTTTGTGTGAGGAGACGGCCCCTTGGGGCAAGGGTCACCATTCAGAGGGGGCACAGTACTTATGGGCATTTCTGCCCCCCTTTGGGGCAGATCAGCCTAGTTTGTTTAGGCCCATCTGCCCCTCGGGGGGCAGAGACTCCTAGACACCAGGGACATTTTCTAAATGTTTGGGGGTGGGTTGTATGTCAACTGGCGAATTATTTGCATTTGTGATTATAACAGTTTATTTCTCCTTTTTGTTCTAATTCAAGGCGTTTGCTTCCTTTGTTGTGACTCCTTGCGCTTTTGGCAGTGGTTGACCTACAGTTTGAGTAGTTGCATGTTTTAGGTAAGAAAAAACAATTGACATCAAAGGAATATTGATGCCTTGCATGAATGACATTTTTGTAAGTGGTGTACTAAATGAGGATTGTGTGTGAAATTGTCCTTTGATTTGTGCACAATTATATTTGTTTTGTCTTATGTCTAATTGTATTTTCTTTTTTTCTTTTTAGTGGAATATCATTGGTGATTGCTGTGTCTGTGCAGAGTAGTTGCTGGTGAGTCTAGCTTTTTTAGGCAAGTGAGTGGTATAGTTTTTGAGTACATAACTCTTTGTGATAAAGCCACACTTTGTTTATGGCTTATTTTAGACAGCGCTGGTTGTTGTTGGCAATCCATTTGTTGTTAGAAAGGATCATGGCTAGCTGCAGGGTGACCGCTCAGCAAGTTATTGGTATGCTTGAGTCGTCTTCTAATCATGATTATGAGACTGACTCTGCATCTGAGGCAGAGGAGGAAGAGAGAAATTCTAGCATTGAATCTTCTGTCTGAGAGGAATCTTCTGATGAGGAAGCCACTCTCAGTGCAGATGAAGGGCCTGTTTTTGGGGGAGACACTGATGTGCCAATAGTGCAGCATCCTGGGGCTGAAAGGTTTCCCATTGGAAGATCTGAACTCTGGGTTGCCCCAAACAGGGAGCAGCCACAGTTGCCTGCCTTTACTGGCTTCTTAGGGTGTAGAGTGAATACAGAAAACTTTTTGCCTGTCAATTTCTTTGAGTTGTTTATGGACAATGTATTTTTGGAAGAGATTGTTGAGCAGACAAATTTGTCTGCAGAACAATATACCACAGTTTAGAGCTACCCAATGGATTCTCACAAATCTAGAAGAGATTAAAACGTTCTTGGGTTTGACAAGGAAGCCGTCACAGGCTTCTTATTGGTCTACTTGCCCCTTGACGGCAACAGCTATATTTCCTACAACCATGACTCGTAATTGGTATGTGCTTCTTCTTCGGATGGTGCAATTTGTTCACAATGCTTTAGCCTTGCCACGAGAACACCCTGATTATGACTGTCTTTTTAAGATTAGGCCTATCCTTGATCACTTTGTAGATCGGTTTTCAGAGGTCTATGTTCCAGGCAAAGAAATAAGTGCGGACGAGTCTTTGGTCCTGTTCAAGGGTTGTTTGGTTGTTAGGCAGTACATTCCTAGCAAGAGGACACAGTATGGAATTTATTTGTATATGCTGTCTGAAAGTAGTACATGATATATTTATAATTTCCTGGTCTACACTGGTAGGGATTCCAGTATTGACCATCCTGGTAGTCCGCCCACTTTTGGAGTTAGTGAGAAAATTGTGTGGGAACTTGGTAGATGACTGTTTAACAAAGGTCAAGCAGTTGGATGTGGATAACTTCTACACTGGAGTACAGTTGTTCACGGAATTGTTCAGAGTGGACACTGTTGCTTGTGGCACAATCAGCTACAACCGGAAAGGCTATCTAAGGGAGTTTGTCTGTAAAAAAAACTTGAGAAGGTACAGTCATCCATGATGAGAGTACTTCACCTGTGGGTGTTTGGGGTCACGTTGCTGAAGTGCACAAACCTGTGTGCATTTTAGACTACAATAAGCACATGGGTGGTGTTGATAGAGTAGATCAGAGGTTGGAACCTTATACTGCTGTTCGTAAGTCCTACGTTTGGTATAAAAAGTTGGCGATCCATTTGTATTTATAATTTAGCAACTTTTAATACTTTTACTGGGTTCAAGGATCCTTCCCCTGAGTCAAGGATGACATTTTTTAAATATCAGGAGTCAGTGATAGAGTGCCTTGTTGTGGTGGAACATGCAAGAGTTCCTAGAGTAGCAGTGGTGGAGGATGTGGCTAGATTGAAAGATTGCCACTTTCCTGATCAGATTCCTCCCACTCCCAAATAAGACGTTGTCATAGTTTGGACTTTTGATCTGGGCAAGACTGCTCGTTAAAGGATGACATTACTTTTGTTTGTAGGCGACTACGCCTTTCCTAGAAAAAGTCGCAACTGTTGTCCCAACCTTACCGACTCACTAGCAGCACCTCACCAGAAACACGATAGTAAAAGGTGATTTGTAGCAGCCTTTATGCATGGATTCGAGAATAAGACATCTCAGGGAGAGTTGTGGTTAAACGGAGATTACCCCTTTCTCACAGATATATCATGTCTCATACAAACACAGGCAATGACAAAGATGCAGTAAAGTTTCAATAGTTTTTATTTAACATAACTGCAATTTGCGATAAGTTGCATGGGCTGCAATGATTAGGATAATGAATAATGCAAGGAACAGAATTGTGAAGACGAGAGTCATTATTACAAAGACCCCCACCATCTTGCAATGCATAGAAAAGACATACAATATGCCCTAATACCTTAATGTGAAAGGCCTAACCTCCTACCTAAAGGAGAGATGGGTTTGCTAAACCTAATCTGCCAATGCCATGTCCATGAGAGGATCCCCCAACCCTTGTTACCTTGGAATGAGGTCTCTATCCCAGACTCCGCAGGGACACGAAGACTGGGTCAGCGTCAAGACGACATGCAGCATCGATATCAGCGATGGTGGCAATGCCCTCTGGTCGGAATACCTCTGATTATCTATCTAAAGTGCGATGTATTGATACAGATCTACAAGGACCCCTGATGTAGGTGTGTTCCCAAACAATAGATAACAGACATGCTTGGAATGGCAATTAATATAAACAATCCCTCGAAAGTATAGAGAGGGAAAATCCCTAAGTGTGAACACCTACTGTTTGTTTGTCTTTGTTGCTTGAGCTTGACGCCTTAGCGTGGTGACACTGATAATGTAATTCATAACAAGTGGCCTAACTATAAACAAGGCAGCCATCTTAGAAGAATTAAATAATTAAATGGGCTAAGACAGAGCAATCTAAGTAGGTTACAAGTCACTAGGTGACAGGGGCACGAGTCTGCAAGCCAGCGGCTAAGCTAACTCATGTTATCCCATTAAAAACGAACTAGGATTCACTACAACGTTTCCGCTAAGAAATGTTGAGCCTGTACATGAAGAGGTATCCAGAGGGAGACTCGAATGTACTGCCCCGATTGTCCTTCAAAGCCTGGGCTGTGTGTGGCCGGCTGTTTCAGGAGTAACCACACCAAAAATAATTTTTGGGAAATATCATGAGTGTAAACTGCCTGTTTTATATTTTCATGTTTTCGGTCATCCGGTTGACATTACTGTCATTTATTTAGTTAAAGCTTTTGTGTTTATAGCTTTGTACTTATTTATAATTAGTTAGTGGTTTCTTTGTTGCTAAAAAAAAAAAAAAGTGATGACGGTGTCCGTGGAGTGGCGCTTGGCTGGTGGTGTAAATAGTGACTTGCTGTTGGTTACTGCAACATACTGCTAGCCAAATGCCAGTCCACAGACTCCCATCAGCTAGTGTGATTGCTGTGTCAAGCATGTGGACGCATAAAAAGTGATGGGCCCTTTAGTGGCGCTGTCTGTTGATGCGAGTGTTGTAATGTGCTGGGCCCACGGCTGGCAGCATGAATGGTCTTGTGCATGTCATATATGAAAGGTGTGTGAATGGACTGTAAAGCGGTTCGTGCCTTGTCACGGCTTTACAGCTCATGAGTTGTGAGTCATTGGTTCAGTTTTTTGGCCTTTCAGTCATTAACAGTGCATTTCATTTCTGTGAAATCGCTTGTTAATACATTTTGATCTGCTGAACCATCACTCACCCTTGTGCTAAATCCCACCAGTATGTGTGGTAAAAATGAAAAAACCTGCTCCGCTGTAATCAAGCGTTGAAGCACACCCGTGACATGCTAGGTTTCTCGGTAGGACCCCGATGATGAAGCATGCCATCCACTTGGTTGGTGGATGATGGGTCTTTTTAACATAACCTAAGAGCGCTTCTTTTCACAATTTTAGTGTTTGGAACATCACAGAAGAACGTGGACACATCAAAATGATCTATTACAAAACTACCTGGTTTCCGAGGGTGGGGGCCACCTGCGTTTTTTGTCCTGTGTTCGGCGGTCATCTAGAGAAACCTACCAAACACAGACATTTTTTAAAACTAGAAACCCGAAGGACTCCAGGGAGGTGTGGCTTCCATGGATCCCCCAACATTTTCTTACCCATACTCCCTGCAATCCTCAATTTTTTTAAAAAAAAGCATATTTGTTGCACTTTTCTTCGTAGGATCACCGCAGCTGTACAAATTTCTTACCACCCAGCATTCCCCTCAGTCTCCCAAGTAAAATTATACCTCACTTGTGTGGGTCCCCAAAGCAGAGTCAGCCTAAAAATTTATTTTAAAAAATTGCACTTATCAACTTGCTTTGCTATCCCCTCAATCTATACATGTTTTTGGCCTTTTCCTGCTGCAGGCACCTGGACCACCCATACAAGTGAGGTATCATTTTTTATCAGCAGACCAAGGGGAACATTGGGTGATAGGAAATTTGTACCGGCCCAGGGATCCTACAAAGAAAAGTGTGGAAAATGTGATTTTTTTAGCTATATTTGGGGTTTGTCTCTGTAAGAGAATGTTGGGGGATCCCGTAAGCCAAACCTCCCTGGACTCCTCTGGGTGTCTAGATTACAAAAATATCTGTGTTTGGTAGGTTTCCCTAGATGACTGCCGCACCTGGGACAAAAAACACAGGTGTTCCCCATGCAAAAACAGGTAGTTTTGTAATTATTCATTTTGATGTGTCCAAGTTGTGTTTTGGGACATTTCCTAATGCGGGCACTGGATCTACCCACACAAGTGAGGTACCATTTTTATTGGGAGACCTGGGGGAATGCTGGGTAGAAGGAAGTTTGTGGCTTCCCTTAGATTCCAGAACTTCCTATAACCAAGATGTGAGGAAACAGTGGTTTTCTTTGCCAAATGTTGAGGTTTGCAAAGGATTCTGGGTAATAGAATCTGGTGAGAGCCCCACAAGTCACCCCATCCTAGATTCCCCTAGGTATCTAGTTTTTAAAAATGCACCGGTTTTGTAGGACTCCCTAAGTGCCGGCTGAGCTAGATGCCAAAATCCACAGGTAGGCACTTTTTTAAAAAAAACAGCTCTGTTTTCTGTTTTCTTTGGGAAAATGTGATGTGTCCATGTTGTGTTTTGGGGCATTTCCTGTCGCGGGCCCTAGGCCTACCCACACAAGTAAGGTACCGTTTATAATCGGGAGACCTGGGGGAACAATGGGTAGAAGAAAGTTTGTGGCTCCCCTCAGATTCGAGAACTTTCTATCAAATGTGATGAAAACTTGTTTTTTTGGCCACATTTTGAAGCTTGCAAAGGATTCTGGGTAATAGAACCTGGTGCGAGCCCCACAAGTTACCCCATCCTGGATTCCCCTAGTTGTCTAGTTTTTAAAAATGCACAGGTTTGGTAGGTTTCCCTAGGTGCCGGCCGAGCTAGAGGCCAAAATCCACAGCTAGCCACTTCGTAAAAAAACAGGCCAGTTTTCTTTGGGAAAATGTGAGGTGTCCATGTTGCATTTCCTGTTGCGGGCATTAGGCCTACCCACACAAGTGAGGTACCATTTCTATTGGGAGACTTGGGGAAACACAGAATAGAAGAACAAGGGTTATTGCCCCTTGTCTTTCTCTATATTTTTTCCTTCCAAATGTAAAAGTGTGTAAAAAAGACATCTGTTTGAAAATTGCCCTATAATTCACATGCTAGTATGGGGAACCCGGAATTCAGAGATGTGCAAATAACCACTGCTTCTCAACACCTTATTGTGTGCCCATTTTGGAAATACAAAGGTTTCTTTGATACCTATTTTTGACTCTTTATATTTGACCAAATAAATTGCTGTATACCCTGGATACAATGAAAACCCATTGCAAGGTGCATCTCATTTATTGGCTCTGGGTACGTAGGGTTCTTGATGAACCTACAAGCCTTATATACCCCCACAGCCAGAAGAGTCCAGCAGATGTAACGGTATATTGGTTTTGAAAATCTGACATCGCAGGAAAAAGTTATAGAGTAAAACGTGGAGAGAAATGGCTGTTTTTTTACCTCAATTTCAATCTTTTTTTATTTCAGCTGTTATTTTCTGTAGGAAAACCTTGTTGGATCTACACAAGTGACCCCTTGTTGAATTCAGAATCTTGTCTTCTTTACAGAAATGTTTAGTCTGGGATCCAGCTTTCTTTTTACACCCATTTTTGTCACTAACTGGAAGGAGGCTAAAAGCACAAAAAATAGTGAAAAAGGGAGATGTTCCAGTAAAATGCTAAAATTGTGTTAAAAAATGTGGTTTTGTGATTGAAGTCTGCCTGTTCCTGAAATCTGGGAAATTTGTAATTGTAGCACAGCAAACCCTTTGTTGTTGCCATCTTCAGGCAAAAAAACACATGTTTTCTTCTGCAGCCCTTTCTTCCAGTTTTTCGCAAAAAACAAACTTTTAGCTGTATTTTGGCTAATTTCTTGGTCTCCTACTGGGGACCCCACAAACTCTGGGTAACTCTAGAATCCCTAGGATGTTGGAAATAAAGGACACAAATTTGGTATGTGTAGCTTATGTGGGCAAAACGTTATGAGGGCCTAAGCGCGAACTGCCCAAATAGCCAAAAAAAGGCCTGGCACTTGTGGCAGAGTGCAGGCCCTCAGGGGGAGAGCAAGCGCTTCTCCTGAGGGCCAGTGCTAGGATGTAATGGTTACGTCCATGGGGCCTCAGCGCCGCAGCCACGGACGCAACCATTACATCCTTGGCGCCCCAGGGGTTAAACAGCATTTGAAGTAATTTTCAATTCAAGCAAAAAAGTCAGATTTTTTATGAGAATCGATGGCCTGCGGACTTACCAAATGCTTTGGGAATGTCCAAAATGGACCTTTTTCACTTGTTGCATCTTTTGACTATTTATGACTTGTTGTTGATAATCATCACTTTAGGGGCTTAAATCAACATGTTTACAGCCTTTTACATGCTCTTAAGGGGTCAAAATGAATAGTTTTGAGATTTCGTAAAAGTGATTGAAAATGGCCTGTTTGGTTATACTGAGGCTTTAAACAGTGTTTAAACGCTGCTGGAAGTGATTTAAACAGCATTTGAAGTAATTCTGAATTCAAGCAAAAAAAAGTCTGATTTCTAATGTGAAACGATGACTTACAAAATGGCTCAGGAAGGTCCAAAATTGACTATTTTCAATTGTTGCATCATTTAACAATTTATGACTTGTTGAAGTGAATTATTACTTATGGGACTTAACTAAGTATGTTTAGAGTCATTTGACCTTTCCTAAAAGTGAAAGAAAATGGCTCTTTTGGTAACATTGAGGCCTTAAGGAGTGTTTTTACACCGTGGGAAGGGATTTAAACAGCATTTTGAGTAATTTTCAATTCAAGCAAATGCGAGACAAGGTTGGCATATGATGTGGTTTCAAAATTGTTGTGTCCGGGGACCCTGCTAAACAGGTTCCCTAGGCACGATCTCTTTCCCAAAACTGTTGAGATGCTTTGGCACAATTGGCAACACCTCTAGCTGCCACTATAAGTCCCTAGTAAATGGTACATAGGTACCCAAGGCACTGGGTACTAAGGGTAGGCCCCGGAGGCCAGCAGCACAGATAGTGTCACCTTCAGGGACCAAGCATCCATGTGTACCCAGCACTGCCATTGCAAGCTGAGTGTCCTGGCACAATCCTAAAATACAAACCTGACATGGCACATAGCCAGTGAGACCTGTCCACCACACACTGCACACAATATAGGTAAGCCACCCCTCTGGTAGGCCTTTCAGCCCTAAGGCAGGGTGCACTATAATGCATCTATGGGCATAGGTGCATGAGCAATATGCCCCCAATGTGTCCTTGTCAAACCTGGGCCATAATAAGTGTACAGAGCAGCCAGTTGAAATGCACCTTAGAGGTGAACCCTGCAAATGCTAACTAACCATTGCATGGTTTCTGGCCAGTGCCAACCAGCCTGCCACCACCTGACAAGATTCTGGATCCCTGGGGTGAGGTCCTTTGGTCTCTGGGACCGGAAAACAAAAGCCCTTCTTGGGCAGAGGTGCTATAGCTCCTCCCCCTGAAATGTGCACAGCCCTGCCTGCGAGCTTCAAAGGGCTTACCACCCTTGAAACTTGACCCCCAGCACTTCTGGTAGCAGCAGGTGGCCACCCCCATTGCAAACCCCTATTTTTCACAGGAGCAACAGTGGAAAAATGCACAAAGACTAGGAGGAGTGGCCACCCCCAGCCTCCACCACCCCAAGGTACTGCAAGCGAGGTGACCTCTCCATTTCATTTTCCTCCATCTTGTATGGTAGGAAAAAAAGGCTATCAGGGATAGGGATGTGACCTCCCCACACAGGAAGTAGTCTCATAGTGGGTGTAGCCTCCCTAATGTAGATGGCTCATTGGCCGCTAGTAGGTACTCCTCTACACACCTACCAAATGCAGTATTTAGTGGACATCTCTAGACACACAGATCAGATTCTATGGACACAAGAAGGCCAGTGACAAGAAGACCCAAGACTTGAGAACAGAAGTCCTGCCGCACAAACAAAAAGGCGCCAAACCCTGTCTGCTGCACCCAGGATTCGACAAGCACCACAGAGGGGTCAACTGGACATTGAATGGACTCTAAGAAATCCCAGAGGACCTCCAACCTTCTAAAAATTGCCAATAACTTTGTCCTAGTAGGACCTTTGTGAGTCATTGATTTTCATCAAAAATCTGACTTTTTTGCTCAAATAAAAATGACTCCACGTGCTGTTGAAATCACTTTCCAAATTGTATAAGCACTGTTTAAGGCCTCAATGTTACCAAAAGGGACATTTTCATTCACTTTTACGATATCTCAAAACTATGCATTTTGGATTCTTGACAGCATGGAAATGGCTCTAAGCATATTTAATTCCCAAAAGTGATATTTCGCTTCACCAAGTCACAAATAGTTCAAATATGCAACAATTGAAAATGGTCCATTTGGACATTCCTGAGGAATTTCTTGAGTCCGCGGGTCATAGATTCTCATCAAAAATCTGACTTTTTCGCTTGAATTGAAAATTACTCCAAATGCTGAATAAACATTGCTTACAGCCTCAATGTTAACAAAATGGCCATTTTCATTCTCTTTACAAAATCTCAAAACTATGCGTTTTGGACCATTGAACTGCATGAAATGGTTCTAAACATGCTTATTTGAGCCCCAAAAGCGATGTTTCACTACAACAATTCATAAAGCAACAATTGAAAATGATCTATTTTGGACATTCCTTAGTCATTTCATAAGTCACTGAGACAGCAATTTTTATCAAAAATCAGACTTTTTTGCTTGAGTTCAAAATGATTCCAAGTTAGTATAAATCACTTCCACAGTGTACAAACACTCTATAAGGCCTCAATGTTACCAAAAGGGCATTTTTTATTCACTCATAGGAAATCATAAAACTTTGCATTTTGGTCCCTTGAAAGCACTAAAATGTCTCTAAACATGCTTCTGTAGGCTCCAAAATTGATGCACCACATCAACAAGTCATAAATGGTTAAAAGATTAAACAATTGAAAACAACCTTTTTTAATCTTCCCGAGGTATTTCGTAAGACTGCAGGTCAATGATGTTCATGAAAAATCTGACTTTTATGCTTGCATTCAAAATTACTTCAAATGCTATTTAAATCACTACCTGTGGTGTATAAACACTGTTTATGGCCTAAATGTTACAAAAGGGCTGTGTTCCTTTACTTAAAACTTTGCATTTTGGCACATTGAGAGCATGAAAATAGCTTTTAACATGCTTATTTAAGCCCCAAAATTGATGATTCACGTCTGCAAGTCATAAATTGTTAAGAAATGCAACAATTGAAAACTGTCCATATTGGACCTTCCTGATTCATTTCCTTCGATTCATTCGATCCTCATAAAAAAATCTGACTTTTTTGCTTGAATTTAAAATTACTCCAAGTGCTGTTTAAATTATTTCCCACCGTATATAAACACTGTTTAGGGCCTCAATGTTAGCAAAAGGGACTTTTTAATTCACTTTTTTGAAATCCCCAAACTATGCATTTTGGAATCTTGGACCATGGAAATGGCTCAAAACATGCTTATTTAAGCCCCAAAAGTGATGATTCACTACAACAATTCATAAATAGTTAAAAGATGCAACAATAAAAATAATCCATTTTGGACATTCCTGAATTATTTCATAAATCACCGGGTCAGTGATTATCATAAAAAATCTGACTATTTTGCTTGACTTCAAAATTACTTCAAATGCTGTTTAAATTACTTCCCACGGTGTATAACCACTGTTTAAGGCGTCAATGTTGACAAATGGGCCATTTTCATTCACTTATACAAAATCTCAAAACTTTCTATTTTGGAAGTGATTTAAACAGCATTCGGATCCATTCTGAATTCAGCAAAACAGTCAGATTTTTCATGAAAATTAATGACCCATGGACTTATGAAATGTCTCAGGAATTTCTAAAGTGGACCTTTTTCAATTGTTATATCTTTTAACTATTTATGACTTGCAGAAGTGAATCATCACTTTTATGGCCCAGGAGGAGGGCTGCACAGCCATCCCCCTTCTGTAAAAATTTTAAAGACCTCGGGGAGCTGGTAGTCCCGGGGCATTGGTGGGGGGGGGGGGACTGTGAGGCCTCTCATAATAATTTTGAATCTGCCCTTGGGAGGTGGTGGTCTCTGCGGCTTCAAAAAGTCACAAGAGAGGGGTCCATGCAGACCCCGACCTTTGTACAAACTAGGCCCAGGGAGGTGGTGGTCCCCAAGGCCCGGGGGGTCCATACAGTGCCCCCATATATATTTGTTTTAAACTAGCCTGGGGAGGTGGTGGTCCCCGGGGTTTAAAAAAGCCCTTGGAGTGGGGCCTGTGCGCCCGCTCTGTTTTTAGTCAACTTAATATGCATGCCCCCGGGGACCTGGCCCACCTGGGGACTGCATTAAATACAAGTGGAGGAGACCACACTTGTTTTTTTTTTTTAATTCACAGTGAAATTTGTGAATATTCATAAATTTCCCTGTGAATTTAAAAAATAATGCTTTTCTACCCTGACAGGATCCAAGGGGTCCCCAGGACGAAGGCTAGGGGGTTAGGGTATTCCTACCTTGCCCTCTTTTATTTCTTTTTTTTACATTAGTTTTTGGGTGTTAGAAATGGGGTCTCTAGTTGCAGAGGTATTCACCCCTATCCAAGTATCAACCACAATCCTACACAGGGTAAGTCACAACACAATACAAATTATCCAGTGCCTACCCTATTGTAGCTTGGCACTGAGCAGGCAGGCATAACTTAGAAGGTAATGTGTGAAGTATATGTGCAATAAACCATACAGTAGCACAGTGACAACACCACAACAAATACACCACACAGGATTAGAAAAATAGATAATATTTATCTGAATAAAATAACGTCAAAATGACAAAGATCCAAAAGGCACAAGTTGAAATAGCACTTTTAAAAAGAGTCTCTTTGTTACAGACAGTGCCTGGGATGCGTAAAAAATAATGATGCACAGAGTCCGTAGAGGAAGAGGAGGAGGTGCATGGAAAAATAAGGTATTACAGCAGGTTTTCTGATGCGACACAGGCAATGCATTGTTTCTTTACACACTGCAAGGAGGTTGCATCATTTTTCAGCGTGCAGTCTTGGTTCCTTGCTGCAATGCGAGGATATTTTGATGCCCAGGGATGATGCACTGAAAAACGTTGATTCGCTGGAAGAAGGCACAGGCGCTGCATCGATTCAGTCAATGATGCGTCAAATTTTCCATTGCAAGGTAGGTGCTGCGTCGAATTTCCAGTTGGGAAGGCGGGGCTAAGTCGCTCCAGTCAGCTGTGCAGAGATTTCTCGGCTGCAATGCAGACTCCTCATCAATTTGGGCAGGCGTTGCGTTGATTTTCAGCACACAAGGAATTTCTTAAAGAGGTGGAGTTTTTGTTGGCCCTGAGACATCAGAAACAAGAGGCAAGCTCAATCCAAGCCCTTTTGGGGAAGGCACAGTCATTCCAGCAAAGTCAGAGGGCAGCCGGGCAACAGCAGGGCAGCAGTCCTTCTGAGCAAAGCAGTCCAGATGAGTCCTGTAGGCAGCCAGGCAGCTCCTTTGACAGGGTGCAGGTGTAGGTCCAGAAATTACTGAGTTGGTGGGGTCAGAGACCCAGTTTATATACCTAAAAATGCCTTTGAAGTGGGGGAGATTTTAAAGAGTATTTGTAATGTGCACAAGTTCCCCTTTCAGCCCTGTCCTGTCTGCCAGGGTCCCAGTGGGTGGTTACCAGTTGTTTTGTGTGAGGGCAGGCCACTGCCCTTTGAAATTTAAATGTCAGGCCCTCCAACCTTCCAGCCCAGGAAGACCCATTCAGTATGTAAATGAATGCAGATGTGACAGAGTGTTCTGTGTTTGTGGTTGTCTGGGTGAAACGTACAAGGAAGCTGTCAACCAGCATAGACCAGATGTTGATTGGAGACAGGCTGTAAGACACAGATGGTTTTATGTGCAGAGAATCGTTCACTTTCTAAAAGTGGCATTTCTAAAATAGTAGTATTAAATCCAACCTCACCAATAAACAGGATTTTCTATTGCCATTCTGGCCATACTAAATATGACCTGGTTATCCCTCTCAGATCAGAATCTACCTCTCAAAAAGTAGGGCAGTCCTAATGCTAGTCTATGAAAGGAACAGGCCTCACAGTAGTTGAAAATGAATTTAGGAGTTTTTCCAGTACCAGGACATATAAAACACATATGTACATATCCTACCTTTTACCTACATAGTGCCCTGCCCTATGGGTTACCTAGGGCCCACCTTAGGGGTGATGTATATGTAGAAAAAGGTGAGTTTAATGCTTGGCAAGTAGTTTTAAATGCCAAGTCAAAGTGGCAGTGAAACTGTACACACAGGCCTTGAAATTGCAGGCCTGAGACACGGTTAAGGGGCTACATATGAGGGTGGCACAATCAGTGCTGCAGGCCCACTAGTAGCATTTAATTTACAGGCCCTGGGCACATGTAGTGCGGTTTACTAGGGACTTATAAGTAAATTAAATATGCCAATTGGGTATGAACCAATGTTACCATGTTTTTAGAGAGAGAGCACATGCACTTTAGCACTGGTTAGAAGTGGTAAAGTGTCCAGAGTCCAAAAGCCAGCAACAATGAGGTCAGAAAAGGAAGAGGGGATGGCAAAAAGTTTGGGGTGACCCTTCAGAGAGGCCATTTTCCAGCACTGGCACGTGGCTGAAGCCCAGTCCCAAAATGGCTGCCACCAATTCCTGACTAAAGTGTTGGCAGTAAATCGAATCTCTGCACGAAATTGAGAGTACTCGTAAAGTTGTCGCAACCCTAGGTATCCAATTTTGTATTTCTTCAAAATCTCAAAAATTACTGAACGTATTAACACCAAATAATAAAAAGTGTGCTTTCTGGACCAAAAGGTACTTTTCTGTCACATTTGGTATCATTTTATCCAGAGGTTTGGGTTGTAGTTGTGTCTAAAATCTCTATGGGAATAAAAATAGGAAACACACTTTTTTTGTTACCCTTCCCCCCCTTTTCTTGACTCCTGCTTGATGGATCGCCCTGAAACTTTCCATGTACAACAAGACCTGAGAGGACACTTTTTTTTGGAAACTTCAAGATTCGTCAAACGGTGCCAAAGATATAGCCCAAGCAAAAAATGCTTTTCCTATGGAAACTAGGTCCTAACTACCTACCTAGTAGGTTTAATTTATATTTATATATATATATATATATATATATATATATATATATATATATATGTCTAATTGCTGTGCTGATTTCAATTAGTCAGCAAGAGCAGCATTCTTAGACCATGTCACCTGTAAAAAAAAACTATCATACACGGTTGCATTCCTATCATGTGCCCTAAATGTTGTCTCAAGCTGGAATCTGTAGTCATCCATATCATGTGACATAGTCCGATGATTACTTTGCTCCTTTTCACAACAAAATTAAAAAATGAAAAACACTCTAAACATATATCTCGTGGTTTAGCCTGTTCCTTGTTCAAAACAAATTGGTTACAAGCCTGTGCTCCTCCCAGTGTCATTTTAAAGACTATTGCTTAGATCTTTGATGTGGACGAAGCACTTGTTGCGTTTATAAAAACATAATGTCATGAAGCACCACTGAAATCTGTTACAATCCATCTATCCAAAAAAGACTAAGGTTCGATTTGTTGCCACTCCCTACGGAGAACGACTGGCAGGGCACTAACAAGAACGCAGGTGATGGTGAAATTATCCCAAGTCAGATATTGCCCTTACGAGCACATGTAAAAAAAAAAAGCCTGGTACGGGTGAACTGAGAGTCAAGGTGGCTCAAAACTCACCACAACAACTAAGTTCTGTGAATTTCTCCACTTCTCAGGCTGCACCAATACAATGACCTGTTAAGAGGAGTTTTGTAATGAATTAGGAACATTTCTCATCTCTAAAACTCAAAAGATATAACACAACATTAAACTAACTTAGAAACATGATGAAACAGGGTACAACAATGAGACTTAGGGCCTGATTTAGAACTTGGTGGACGGGTTAGTCCATCACAACAGCGACAGATATCCCAGTCCCCAAAATCTAAATCCTATTAAATGCAATGGGATTTACATTTCGGCGGACGAGACGGTCACTGTTGGCGAGTGACTCATCTGTCAAGTTCTAAATCAGCCCCTACTTTCCTGAAACAGTGATGGTCCTCCTGATTCTCCCTTCTGTCGCGTAGGCTCTCATTATCTTAATGAGATTACTGGATTTTGAGCGGCAAGATCGCTCACAGTGTGGGGGACTGAGTCGGACCCACAGTGGATGACACTTGTCACTCTAAATCCGGGTTTTGCTCCGGCTAACTAGCAGTGCCTCACCTCTCCTAAATGGAAGAGACAATTGGGCAGCCGAGCGCATGACATCTTAGTACTTCCCAGGGAAGTTGTGGTCACTCAGGTCACAACCGGTTCTCTCATACACAGTATGGTCTCATATATAAATGACAGAGGCAGTTTAAGTTTTGAAGATTGGTTTAATAAAACAACTGCATTTTAGATAGCAAAGCGTGAGCTGCAATAACCAGAACTACACAATACAGTAGGATTAAAATAGTAACGATGAGAGTGAAGCACAAGAATAAGGCTATCATAGTGCTGCTAGATTATTTTCTCTCTAAGTTATATTTCGAGCACAGCATGTGAAGTTCTAAGCCTGCCTTTCAGGTTCCCCCGGGAGGACATCGACCCTCATACCTGAGCAAAGGCCTGTAATCTGCATCAGCATCTGCAACGGGGCAGTCAGCATCTAGTTGTAGGCTCCTGGCCGGAATCTCCCTCTGACATGTACTAGGACTAGGTTAGTTTATAACTAACACGCAGATGTTCTAAGAAAATGTCCCTACGTAAGGATGTGTGTTTTCTACGAGTACTGGAGATTAAACTTCTACCACTTTTACTGGCAATGTACCAGACTATAGCCTTGACTGAAGCACAGGGCGATCAAGAATGCATTGTTTTAGAACACAGTGCTGAACTAAGCTAAACAGTGCGACAGAAGGAAATTAAAACAAGACCGTAAAACTGGTTATTGTAAAATAACAGTGAGAGGCTGAATAAAATGTATCTAGGGCAAAGTGCACAGCGGCCTAGTATGTTAAACTAATGTGCGTGAAGCTACATTAAAAATGGCTACACTACACTTCCACCTTGGAGGAAGTCATAGATATATTTCCTAAAATAAAATCTGGGTCACCATCCGATGTGTCCGGTACCTCTGTTTCAGCTTTGACAGTTGCTCCATAAGTTACCAATTTGATCAGTCACTCTTTCAATGAAGGCATAATACAAGTGACATAAAAGCAAGGTGCACTGAAAAAATAACTACAATGGAATCACTTAATCACTAAATACACCCTTATCATCCTTCCCTTTTTGGCACATAGTCAGAAAGGAGAGCAGCAAAACAGCTATTTAACAACTTAGAGGCTAACAACTTGACGGATGCCTGATAAATGAGCTTTCATTTTGATAAAGATTCTGGCATAGTTGTATCGGTCGCAGTATAGGATGAGATATATCTTGAATAGGGTGATGCAGCCTTCTTGACATTATTCAAGCTCTCCACTGCATTTGACACTGTAGACCATAAAGTCAATATGACCCGGTTGAAAGAAATTTGTGTAGGGTGAGTTACAGCCAAATGGTCTATGACTTTCCTACAAGGACACTCAACGTTATATTATGTTAAACCTCAAACAATTCACAATGGTAGTTTTTGCACATATATAATTCTCCAATCATAATCAGAACTCAAAGGTATAAGACTGGTGCTACCATTATGTGCCCAGCTACCAAAGAACCCAGTCCTGCCACAATGACAGAATACACACAATATACAAGCGTCAAATTTAGTCAAGGTTAATTTGGAAAACATCTAACTATGGCTCTATCAAAATAGTGGTTGGTACCTAGAAACAAAGGACATAACCTACAACAAGAACAATAGCATTTTGTTATACCTCTCCTCATATGGATCAGCAAGCTGCGATTATCTTTGTCAGTTGGACTTGATCAGCAATGGCAAAGGGCAGTGAAAGGGAATGGTTCAGACATGGGAAACTCTAAACTATCTGAACCATTTAAGAAGCAATATCTAAGGGATCAACATTCAGCATTGGGCACCTAAGCAATAAAGATAAAGATAGAAATAAAGTCATCAGGAACTGCTCAACTCCTCCAACAGAATAGAATGAGCCCCCTTCCCCCTGTGCATTTGGGCTAAGTTAAAATGTCCTAAAGAACTTTCCACGTTGTCATTGGTCAGAAAATCGTACATTTACAGTCAATCCAATAAGAATAAAACCCAAATCTAAGATATAACTAAACTGTCTTTCACACGTCAATGATTGCCTCCTCTTCTGTTACCATCGTCGGACTCGTCAGGTAACCTTCTTGTAGCGATCAGTACTCCAGTCAGTTCATCCATTGTTGGTTCTTTGGGAACATCGCTGTCTTACGCTTCAAACTATACAAAGTAATGCCTCCTAATACAAGACATTCTAGCAGGCAGTTTTCATGAGAAAGCTAATGACATCTGCTAACGTTTGGTCAACACTGTGTGAACAAAAATGCATTGATTTCTCTGGACATACATTCCCACGATTTCTTTAAACATTGCAGCTTAATATGAGACTGTGCAAACTAGGCCCAAACCTCGCTAACTTACAGCCCACAGTTATTAAGCAAATACATAACATGAAATCATTAATATAACATACTACTACAATTTTCTCTAAACATACACTTTGAATAATCATATGCATTCTCTAAAAGCATTACGTATCAAGTGGGCACATTTTCCAAGTCACACATTATTTTCTACATTAGCAAAATTCTATGCAAGTTCATTCCGCATAATATATAAAATTCATTAGTGAATTGTGAACCCGCACCATTAAACCATTGTGGCCCGAAACTAAGTCCACATGACTATTGTAGTAGAGGATAACAGTAATTCTACCTTACTTATATAAGGAAACATGAAAAGGTAAGAATACAGCCATCATTACAAGATAGTTTTATGGGTCAGAATGATAGTCTTGATGTGCATGTGTGTAGTCGGTCCTTGGTAAGGTGTTAAAAATCTACCTAGGAACACCTACGCCCATGTGGATAGAAACTATCATTATGGACAAAAGGTAGAATTATTGGTATCCTCTACTAAAATACAGTCCCTCTACTTTGATTATCTTGATTATCTGGCTGCAATTCCTGTCCAAGAATAAAAATATAATTGCACCATTGGCAAGACTCAAAGTTAAATTCCTCCAATCTAATTCACACATTAGATCTTTAGCGATATACATTGACCTGCAGAATGTCTTCCAATCACAGATCAATTAGATCACCTTCTATTGATTCAATGATCTGCATCAAATAGGCAGAATTCTCCCTTATATTACCAAGACGTCTCATGCCAGGGTCATCCTGGCATGTGAAGCATCAAACATCCACTAAAGCAACAGTCTATACACAGGACAACCTGATAGCTATTTAAGGCCTGTAACTAATTTAAAGTTTCTCATTCAGAAAAGCCCTCGGATTCAGAAAATTTGATCATGTCAGTCAAGACATGCAGAGTCTTTATTGGTTGAAGGTGAAGCACCTGAATGTATTTAAAACTGTGCGCCTTATGCAACAACTCTATTATAATCAATGTAACTTGTGCTTCTAAGAAGGGATCCACAAGCATTCTGCTGGGAAGGTCGTTCCTTCGGGTACAGCTCTACTGCCTAATGTACTTTGGATCAGATGTACATGTAAAGGAAGAGCCTATGAAGTACTCAAAGCTCAACATTTGGAAGGGTCTACTTCCTCATTGACGCATAGCATCCCTTGCAGTTTAGTGTATGTAGTCATTTCTTCATGCGACTCACCTGGGCAGCTACCAACTGGCATGTTCTAAATCTTCATAGACCATGTTTCTGTATCACTGGGTATATATCTGCAGCTAGACTGGATGCAGCACATTTTAAACTGAAGTTAGGGCCCTTCACTTCCAGAACCACATCTCGAGGAACTGAAGAGGAGAAATGAAGGACTAGGAGAAAATCCCTGTTATTCACGGACGTCATTTAGAGGTCGACAGGGGTTGCAGCTGCAACCCCTAGCGTGCCCTCTGCACCCCTGGCACCAGAAGTGGCAAATTCAGTGCCAGGAACACAAGGGCAACTCGTCCTTGTGGATGTCAGTTGGGGCTCCACTCTCTTTGTTTTCTGTTACTTTTTTATTACACGAATAGTGAATAATACTATTATTCACTATTCGTGTAATGAAAATAGAGTAAAATTAGTTGGTATATGCCTTTCCATGGCAGCTGAGGTAAGTAAAAAATGCTTTTCAATGTATGTACAACCACAACCTCAACATCATCTCATATGCCAAGGCCTACCTCCACGAAGGAATGAAGGCCATCGCTGAATGGATGAAGAGCAGCTACTTCAAACACAATCATCTTCGGCTCCTCCCCCTCCATAATGGGATGACTCCTGGTAGCCTGCCACTCCTGGACCGCTCCAACTCCCACCGACCACGCACGCAACCTAGGCTTCATCTTGGACCCCTCACTATCCATGACCCAGCAAATCAACGCCATCTCCTCCTCCTGCTTCAACACCCTCCGTATGCTCCGAAAGATCTACAAATGGATACCCACCGAAACCAGAACCGTCACCCAAGCCCTCGTAAGCAGCAAACTGGACTACGGCAATGCCCTCTAACCAGGAGCCACAGCCAAACTCCAGAAGAGGCTGCAACGCATCCAGAACGCCTCTGCACGCCCCCACCACTGCCACATCACAGACCACCTGAAAAACCTGCACTGGCTCCCAGTCAACAAGAGAATCACCGTCAAACTCCTCACCCATGCTCAAAAAGCACTGCACAACACTGGACCAGAATACCTCAACAGATGACTCTCCTTCTACACCCCGACCTGGCATCTCCGCTCCACCGACCTCGCCCTCGCAACCGTCCCAAGCGTCTGCAGACCTCCAACCGGCGGTACATCATTTTCGCACCTCGCCGCCAAAACGTGGAACACTCTTCCCACCCACCTGCGCTAGACCAAAGACCTCCTCACCTTCAGGAAACTTCTCAAGACCTGGCTGTTCGAGCAGTAGCAGCACTTACCCCCACCTCTGCCCCCTCCCCTCCTCAGCGCCTTGAGACCCTCACGGGTGAGTAGTGCGCTTTACAAATCCCTGATTGACTGATTGATTGTGTGCCCGCTTGCGGGTGAGTGTGTTTGTGAGAGAGTGTATGTATGTGTCAATTTGTGTATATGTATAAGTGTGTTTGTAAGTGGAAGTGGAGGTCAAGGGGTGTGTGATGTCACTTTTGCTACCCCTGGCATTTTGGTGAATTGACGTCCATGCTGTCATTCCTCACCTACTCGTGCCCAGTCAATCAGCATGCAAACAAATGGCTATATATTCATTATGTATGCTTTAGTTAAGCATTTACACAATGCGTTAATTATAACTTTTGCCGGTAATATCTGCATTCCTGAAAAACGAATCTAAAAAAAATGTGGTTTACAAATTACATATGAGGCTGTATTGGTGCAGAAATGTAGCGTAAATTCAAAAGCTATATTATCCTCACTTCAATTATCTTATTTATTTCAATTACTGCTGTGACCACGGCTAATTCCTTTGCTTAGTCGGAATTTCCATTTTGCAAACTTCAGTTAGTGCATAAATTGATGTTTAATGAAGATGCACTGCCGTCTTTGTAAAGCAGTGCCTTTGTGAAATAACAGTGTACAGAATCCTTGACTTAGCGTGCCTTCGAAAATGTGAGGTCAGTTAAATCTAAAAGGTTAGAAATGAAAAAAAGAACCTCATGCAAATCTGACAAACAATAATAATTATATTGTAAGCATAGGAAGGCACAGAGGAGAAAGCACCGAAGAATTAAGGAAGACAAAGCTGGAACAAAAATACAAAATATTCAGCATAACGTTGATCAAGGTTTAATTGTTGAATAAAAGGCATCTTTAAAATTCGCTGTTGAAAAGGCTCCAATTGGAAAATAGCATGATGAAGGTCAAAAACATTTGTTAAGTTTGATAACTATTAATTGTATTGAAATATTTATGACAATCAGCAATATTAATCTCTTCCAATCATTGTACATACCATATTTGTCATATTCAAAAGAACAACTTAAAAAATGATTAGTAAATCTGGTAAATTAGCCTGTACAGTGATTCTGGTGCCTATGAATATTTATAAAGATCTTTTCTGGAGGTGAGCCTCACATTTCAGAGCCGAAAACAAAAGAGGCAGCAGGGAAGTCAAATGCCTAAGGAAAAGTGTTAAAAAATTAAAAAAGCATGAGAAATGAATGAGAAAAATGTGAAAAATAATTACTGGATTATTACCAATAAGTACATGTATAACATATTATGATCAATACCTTGCCAACAAATCACAATTAGGGATTAGGTAACATTGATCAGTGAAAATTCGTGTGGGAAGTAACATTAGAAGAAGGTACAATACATGTAGACCGTGTGGACACAGTTGAGATTAGAGTGCAAATTATGTATTATATTTATGTTTTTAGCTGTCTGTGTGAGCTTTGCGGAAATGGACCTAAATTGGTCTGTCCAGCCAAAATTGTTTAGGCCACTCTTGTTACCTGCAGATAGGAAAAACAATTTCACAACCTTCGGGTAAGCCAATTACCCTTTAAATTTTCCTGGTGTAGAGTCTGATGTGGTTCTCAGCCGTTACAGTGCAGGAGTCATGGGAGCATCGTTACTGTCATCACACATGATGTCAATAATCTATGAGTGAGTTTGGTTGGTCGTCTAGCATGTGATAGAGAGAGAGAGAGAGAGAAAATGTCTGAGTGACACTGGAATTAATTCAATTTTCTTTTAACTGCCCACCCCCATTTAGAGTTACTTTAAATAGAAATACTCACCTAGTAAATTGCACAATTTGTCACATAAAGTGACTGAGAAATACAATAGTCACTCAGAGCCGGATTTAGAATTTTGCGGTAAAAAAAAAGTTAAAATTTCTAAATTTTAAATTCTAAATCATGCCCCATAAAGCTTGTTCACACTAAACAACAGGTTTTTTGAAAATCCCACGAACATGAGGATATACATCTGTGAGACCAGGTTCAGTTCCGGGCTTGAGCAATTAAAGATTACTGGCATTCAACTGTGACATTTGGACATGTTTACTACTGCTCTTGTGGGTCCACCAAATCATTGGGCCCGCAACGTCCATGCCCAGAAGTAAGACAAACATCAAAGCTTGCTTGAGTTCATGCACTTTTGAAAGGGGAAGACTTCTCCCATGTGCTATCGTTCAGCATTTTGCGAGTGGGGCCTTCCAGTTCTTGGAGTCGCTTAGGACTCAAGAACCCCGAGGACCCAGAGATTTTAATACAGGTAGCAGATGGTACAAAGTGTATGTGGTGGTGGCAGGCCACCAGAAAACCGTGTGCCAGGAGAATGTCATAATTGGGATTCTTCTTCTTGAGATTATGGATCCAATGAACCAAGGGCAGGCTTTGCCCATGTAAAGTGCATGATCAGCATAATGGTCTTTCCATTGGACATTAAGGGAACTTCCCAAAGTTGAAAGCCGCACAGTGCCTTCCTGAGAGGTCATTTCTGTCTAGGGAAATAAAAGTGGAAAGGCAAAATGCACTGCAACAAATTTGACCCTGATTTTTTCGGAATGCTCTTCGCCCTCTTTCTATACATTTTTGTTCCTGATTTTCTCAGCAGATAGAATTTTTTCTTTGGAATTGTCCTCTTTCGTCCGTTGTCTCGGTTAACATCTTTTGCTCTTGTTGTCATTCTTCCTCAACATGTTTGTATAATTTTTTGTGGATTTTTATCAATTGACCTCTGTCTTACTTGGCCCTTTTCTTCTTCCTTATATGAAGAGACCTTGCTACTTTGCTGATTTCACCAACGCAGTTTAAATCTTCAATCAAGAACTACACTGATTGCCAAAGGAGGTTTCCGCCTACATCTTCAGTCAAGAACTATATTGATTTGGGGGCGGAGCTTGCCACCAGCGAAGATGGCCGCGCTCTGATCGAGCTCCAGCGCTGCTGGGGTATATGACTCCCCAAATCCGACAATATCCTGCCAACGGCGGGGCCCAGGTCATGCTTGGAGCCCCGCGACCATGGAAGCACCTGCCCAGCCATTGACGAGGCTGGCTGAGGGCTGTGGGCGGTGAAGCAGCTCAGACCGCCTCCATACAAAATGGCAGATGGAGCGAACACCAGCCCTGATTACAGCAAGGCACCCAAAGTGAAAGGGCCCTCGCTGCTGCCTGCCTCGCCATCCACCCCTGCGGGGCAGTGGGACTGCCCCGGCATAGAAAAGGCATCCGGGAGATCCAGACCTGGCTGAGGATGACGTGAACCGCGCAGTGATAAAGTGAGCGACACACTTCCTGTGGCCTGCACACTGTGGCCCCCTAAAGAGAGAGAGAGGAGGGCCCTCGGCCTGCAACTTGTGGCCCCCCCGAGAGAGTGAGAGGGGAGACCAACCTGAAGGCGGCCAGGAACAGAGAGGTGGGAGCCCCCCCCCAGACTACAGAGGTGACACGGGGGCCTAAGGGACCCACATGAAGAAGCCCAGGCAGCATAGAAGAAGGGCATAAATAAAGGAGGGCACGAGCTGGCACAGGTCGGCAGCGGCGCGAGGAGTGACACAGCCCCGGGCGGCCTTAATATTGTGGAAACCCCCTCAAGAGGGGGGTGCTTGCCGGATTGCCATCGGAACGTCCAAAGTAGGGGGGCAGGAAAGCGGGAGCCACTGGACAGAGACAGCTACACAGTAAGGCCCGAGGACACAAATAATGACATCAACAGAGCCGAAAGAGGGGACCCAACAGTGGAGGCGGTGTGGTGAGCGACGCTTCTCATGGCCTCAATCCTGCGGATACCCCCTGAAAATTAGAAGGGGGAGAACCAGCAGACTACAGTGAGGTCAAACGGCAAGGGGGAACAGGCCACCGGGACTCTCCAGATAAACAAAGCACAATAGTGAAGGCCCTGGGGGCATGACTGAAGACACACATGCGGTGAGCCTGAGAGAGACCCGGACACACACATAGTGGAGAGTGGGGGAGTACCCAGTGGAAGCGGCACCATGGGCGCCTGATCAGTGAGGTATTTCCAAGGAGACAGCAGGAAGGCGCGCAGCCTTGGCATGTGTCCATAAAAGCGAGATACAGAAGACAGAGACTATGGTCAGAGGCCGCACTCTCAAGCAGCTACAAACAAAACAGCCTGGAAAGGTACGCAGTATGAATGGAGGCAGTGGGAGGCTCCTCCCAAAGGGGGGCAGTGGAGCCCCCGGATAAGACCTGAGTCTGTGGACAGAGCCCTCGTTGAGAACATTCTTGGCAGCCATACAGGACCTACATTGCCCCCCTAGAACCAAAACTAGACACAGTTCAGATTGATGTTAACCTCCTGAGGGTGGACATGCGCAAGACCTCCGTGAAAGTAGCAGCTTCAGAAACCCACATAGATCGCCTACAGGCTACAGCAAAATGACCAGAGGATCAGGTCTGGTCACTCACGAAAAAGAGCAAAATAATGGAAGCCAGACTCGAAGATCAGGAGGGACGATCCTAAAGGAACAACGTGAGCATGGTGGTGGGAGTGCCGGAGGGCATGGAAGGCCCTAGCACAGACCTATTTTTGGAAGGCTGAGTCCTAAACAAGCTCAAACCAAAATGCATGTCTAACTTCCTTTTGGTGGAAAGGGAACTTAGGGTACCTGGCCCCCACGAAAACTGAAAGCGTCGCCATGGACAAGACAATGCTATCATCCGCTTCTTTCCAAATTTTACCTTCCAGGTGCAGCGCCAACAGAAACACTTTGTGGAAGTTAAAAAAGCACTGAGGGCCAAGGAACTGAGATATGTGATGTTATTCCCGTTGAAACTTAGAGTAGAAGCTGAGGAAAAGACCTGGTAATGTAACACCCCTGAAGAGGCTTGGGACTGGCTGGAGGGCTGGATACCATGAAACAAGTTGGAGAGTGGAAGGAGAGCTCGCTCCAATGGCGCAACAGGAATGGGGAATCTCAGACCAGACGGTAAGAATGGAAAGCGCCCAACTCAAGAAGGTGACTGAGAACAATCAGATCATGCAGACACTGAAGTAACTAAATTCCTTTGTGCAGAAGGAGTTGATAAGGAAGATCGGAGTGCATCTCGATTTATAGTGATCAAGGTCATGGTAAACAGACAGTGTGAAGGGGGAGATATTGGGCATGTGTCCACATAAGATCCGTTGAGCAATACCTCATAGGTGGCATACCCCTGGTGAAGCATAGTTTGTTTAGGACAACAGGCACTCTGCAAATATGGGGGGGTGGGCAGGTCAGAGCTCACGGTAGAGATTAGCAGGGAGGGGGGAGTTGGGAATGCAAGTGGTTTCAAGTAAGGCCTTAGGTATAATTATGTTCTTAGAGCCACACGTTGAGGGCGTCTGGGGTTCACACAACGAGGTTCAAAGGGAGGGATCTAACTGGCAAGGGGTAGGAGGAAGCATCAAGATGCGGGAGGGTCAGACTCTATACAGAATCAACAGGGTGAGATGGGTGGTCCTGTACAAAACTTGACCATATGGTCCTGGAACATAAATGGGCTGGGGAGCAGGATAAAGCGCACTTTAGAATTACAGCATATAAAGCACCACTCATGGTCCTACTACAGAAAACACACCTAAGAGGCAATCACTGTAAGGCACTTGACAAATTTGGCTACACCCTCAAAGCACACGCAGGGTACACTACTTATGCAAGGGGAGTTGGCATTCTAGAGAAAAAAAAAAGATACCCCTTATCAGCCACCAGCTGTGGCATGACCATATGTGCCGCTATGTGGCTCTCTCGGGTGCCTGAGAGGGCATTACGCTCAACCTGTGCTCCATATACCTTCCCCCTTGACTAAACGCAACAACCCTGCTACATTTACCCTCAGGGATCCTTATTTTGGGTGACGACCTGAATCAGACCGTGAACTCTGAGTTAGACAGATCCGGGACTTCAGGGGGTGGGGGCTCACGGACACTTTCCCAGTTTACCGGGGCGCTGGGTCGGACTGACCTCTGAAGGGAAGGCAACCGGCACACAAGACAATTTACATACTTTTCAGCGGCCCACAGGAGTTTCTCCAGATTGGACTACATCTTCACTCTGTTCTGCGACACGACTATTCATGCAAGGGGTTAAACTGCTGGACCCACAATGGGATTATAAACTGCCAGGCAGGCTGGACGTCTGGGGACTGAGGAACCCGGGGGTTAGAAAGAACCTGCAGGATGAGGCAACCCTTTACTTCTCAGAGAATCGGGGTTCAGTATCGTCGGTGGGGACGTTATGGGAATCTTTCAGGACAGTTCTGAGGGGACAAGCACAGGCGGCCCTTGGGGGTGGCAAAGAAGGAGACGTGATTAGCATGTGCTACCATAGAGAAAGACATAGTCAGACTGGAGCGCCAGCTTTGGCTTCCAACGATCTACAAGATCGTGAGCAATTGCGACTGAGACAATCAGAGCTGAGAGCTCTAGCAGAGAACCAAGCCAAGTAATATGCCATAGCGGTCCAGCATAGGCTGTAAGATGTGGGTGACAAGGCGGGCAAGTTGTTAGCATGGCTCGAGCGGAGGGACAGAGAATGTACACGGGTACTGAGGGTGGAGAACTCAGAGCGGGTCACACAAATGACTGGAGCAGCCATAGCAGAGACCTTCGCAGACTTCTATGAAAACTTGTATGCCTCATGGCAGAAATGTCTGCTGAGGATTGTGATATCCAAGGATATCCAACTATCGGAACTGAAGAAAGACGACAGAG
Organism: Pleurodeles waltl; assembly: GCF_031143425.1. Lineage (NCBI taxonomy): Eukaryota > Metazoa > Chordata > Amphibia > Caudata > Salamandridae > Pleurodeles > Pleurodeles waltl. Next base: position 166,303,294 of record NC_090438.1, on the reverse strand, counting down.
ACACACTGGAAGCCAGTATGACGGGGGAAGAAGTGACCCTAGAAGTGCGAGACTTGCAGATGGGGAAGGCTGCGGGCCCAAATGGGATCCCAGTCAAACTGTCAAGGGAATGGCCACTGTAATTGCCAGTGCACTATTGAAAATGTTTAAGAATGCCAGGGACAAGGACTGCCTACCAGCAGACCAAAGGGCAGCGACAATTGTGGTGATTCCTAAGGAAGGGAGGCCTTAGGAGATATATAGCTCATATAGATCAATATCCCTCCTTAATATGGAAGCCAAAGTACTGGCCAAAGTGTAGCCAATGGGTTGCGGGAGGACTCCAGCATCACATAGTGCATCCGGATCAGTCGGGCTTTATGCCGGACAGACGTACGAGACTTAGGGCCATATTTATACTTTTTGACGCAAAACTGCGCTAACGCAGTTTTGCGTCAAAAAAATTACCGCCGGCTAACGCCATTCTGAAGCGCCATGCGGGCGCCGTATTTATTCAATGACGTTAGCCGGCGTTAGCCGCCGGCGCTGCCTGGTGTGCGGAAAAAAAAACGACGTACACCAGGCAGCGCCGGCGTAGGGGGATATAGAGCTTGGGTGCCAAAAAATGGGGCAAGTCAGGCTGAGGCAAATTTTTCGCCTCAACCCGATTTGCGCCATTTATTTCGACTCCCAACCCCCATTGAAATGACTCCTGTCTTAGCAAAGACAGGAGTCATGCCCCCTTGCCCAATGGCCATGCCCATGGGACTTCTGTCCCCTGGGCATGGTCATTGGGCATAGTGGCATGTAGGGGGGCACAAATCAGGCCCCCCTATGCCACAAAAAAAAAAAAAAAAAAACTTACCTGAACTTACCTTAATGTCCCTGGGATGGGTCCCTCCAGCCTTGGGTGTCCTCCTGGGGTGGGCAAGGGTGGCAGGGGGTGTCCCTGGGGGCATGGGAGGGCACCTCTGGGCTCCTTCCGAGCCCACAGGTCCCTTAACGCCTGCCCTGACCAGGCGCTAAAAAACGGCGCAAAAGCAGCCGGACGTCATTTCTTTTGATCCGCCCACTCCCGGGCGTGAATTTTGCCCGGGAGTGTAAATACGGCGCACATGCCTCAGAGTAAATTTTTTAGACGGGAACGCCTACCTTGCATATCATTAACGCAAAGTAGGTGTCCACGCTAAAAAATGACGCAAACTCCATGGACTTTGGCGCTAGATGCGTCTAACGCCAAAGTATAAATATGGAGTTAGTTTTGCGTCGGAATTGCGTCAAAAAAAACGACGCAATTCCGGCACAAACAGAGTATAAATATGCCCCTTAATCTTTGGCACTTGTTTGGTGTGCTACATCTGACAACGGAGCCAGAGGCAGGACAGACGGCCCTGTTGGCGCTGGACACCAAAATGGCATTTGATTCCCTGGAGTGGGACTATTTTTTGCGGTCCTGGAGAGACTGGGGTTCGGGCCGCAGTTCTGTAAATGGACCAGGCTGCTGTATGCTGCCCCCATGGTGCGAGTGAAGGTTAATGGAGTAGTGTCACGAGAATTTGAGTTGCCTGTACCAGGCAGGGTTGCCCGCTGTCCCCCATGCTCTTTGCTCTAGCATTGGAGCCATTGGCAGCATGGATCCGTCAGGATCCTTTCGTGAAGGGAATCCAAACTTCAGGAGGCTGGGAGGAACGTATATCCTTATATGCGGATGATATTCTGCTTTATGTCTCACGGCCCTCACTGACGATAAGCAGGCTCATGCAAATATTTAAAATTTTGGCCACCATTCTGGATACATGATACATTGGTCCAAGTCTGTGGTATATCCCGTGGCGGGAGGGGAACCCAGCCTCCCGGGAGACTGTAGGGCCCGGTGGTGATGGAGGTCCTTCGCTACTTAGAAATATATGTAACCAGAGACCCCGGAGACTTCGTGAGGATAAATCTGACTGTCCAACTGGAGAGACTTAAGGGAGATGTAACACACTGGCATGACCTCCCTCTGGCCTTGATGGGGAAAGCTGCGATTTACAAAATAATGAGCCTGCCGCGCCTCCTACATGTTCTGCAAAACACTCTGTATAGAATTCTGTGTGAGGTGCTTGGCAAAATCGCCTCTAAGGTGCAGAGATTGCTTTGGGGGCAGGTGACACCGAGGATTGCCCTAATCAAGCTACAGAGGGGACCATACGAGGGGGGGATTGGTAATACCAGATATTCAGAAATACTACGGAGCATCGCACCTTTTGGTGGTCAATGACTGGATGTTTGGGGGCCAACAGAACCCAGCGTATAGGTTGGATCTGATCCTGCTACATGACACTTGACAGGAGTAGGCACTGCTGCCTCACACGAGCAGCACTTCTGTAATTTACAAAAAAATAATTAACAACTCCCCGGACCCGTTGTGCAACTTGAAAGAGAAATGGGAAACAGACTTGGGACCATTAGAGGAAGAGGAGTGGGGGGAGACCATTGGTAGCGCCGAGGACATAGCCATCAGGGCTAGTTTCGGATTGGTACAATTAAAAATCCTTCACAGATTATACTACCCGCGTACTTTGCTATTTAAGATTGTCAGGGTGGAGAAGATGACGCATTCATGCATATATTATGGGAATGTCCTCACATAAAGGAATATTGGTCAGGAGTGGTTGGAGAGATGTCACTGATCACTGCACTGGAAATTCAGTTAGATCCTAAATGGTTAATTCTAGGAATATCAGGGGAATACACCTGGCCCAGATACACAGAAATATGTCTGAGACTGGTAGCTGGAGTGGTGAAACGAAACATTGCAAGAGCCTGGGGGAGTGCGGTCGCCCCACAAATATCAGATTGGCTACGCGATCTGGACTGGTGCCAGTGGAGTGAGAGGGTCATATGTGAGATCAGTAGCTCCCCTAAGAAATGGGAAAAAGTATGGGGGGCCTGGGCAACTGTTTGGGGCTGAGGCAGAGATCAAGGCATGTGGGGGGGTACAGAGGGTGGATGATGAGGTGGGGAGTCATTCCTTCGTCTAGATAGAGAGAGGTATGGTGAGGGACCACGAAAGACTGGATGATATGCTTTTGATTATGAGGCAAGATGCTAAGTAACTCATGCAACTATGCATTGCTTGATGCGAAAATGGGAACCCTGTTTATGGTTTGAAAAAAAACAATACAAATATATATTTAAAAAAAATAATTATATTGATTGGCAAAGGAGTTTTCCCCTTTTTGTGGGGTTTTCCTCCTCACTGTGACCCTCAGAAAAGAGACACTTGTCACCTTTTAAGTACAATATTCTATGCAGGGTGTCATCTTGTCTAATTGGAGGAGTCACTCTTTTCTTGGACAACCTCAAAGGGCTTTCAGCATACCTGCTTTGTATCCAGCTCCTGACAGGACACTACTGGGGATTACCAAGTAGTACCTTTTAGGACTTAGCTCTCTGGGCGGCAATGAAGAGCAGCATAAGGCATACACAATGAGAAGATGAGGGTTAGACACTCAGAACACAGCAAACACAGTAATATCACTTACAAAAGCGAACCCTTTAGACAGTCCTGCACTTTGTAAAAGGTCAAAATACTTTAATACACATATGGCAAACTACTACACAAAATAAGGGTAAACAAATATAACAAGAACTATCTAGCTTCATCCAAGCCAGAGACCTAACCCCAAATGTCATTACAGCCATAGGTGGTATAGATTTCCCTAATACTGGAGTCTATGCACAGTATTATTCAGTTTACCATATCCAGTTCATTACACTCAGGTCCATTGCCTAGGTACACAGACCATGGCCTCTGTAGTGTAAACAAAACAAAAAAACACTAGCACTGTACTGGCAAGCACCAGCTCATATTTTTACTCTCCTTTCATTATTGAATGAGATTTGTACTACTGTTTAGAGTGTAGGAGTTTCACAACATGGCTCTATACTTCCTATGAGACCTTGCTGGACACCGAACTTTAACAGCAGGAGTATTCTGATAAGCACAAAGGAGTGACCAACCACAAGCATAGCAAGCAACAGTCATGCAAAAAGGGAACTTCATCCAGTGCCTGATGACAGAGTAAGAAATACAGGAGTCAGCTAGCCCAGTGAGCTACTGTCTGGGTGACTAAAAGTGGTTATGAGGCCCTTCCTCCAGAACTCCCTTAATGTGTGCACAATATTTAAAACAAAAACCTGTAATTTAAACCGCTGGTCATTATTGGACTTTGTCAATGTAAAGGGGGGAGCAGACTAAAGAGTCCAAGACAAAGTTCAAGACAAGAGACTGCGGGTTCAAGAGCTGATATTACTGGACCAACTTTTTGCATTTCCCCATTTTACAGTTTCTGAATCAGCCTAGCCTCACCTAGCTACCTTTCCACCTTTCTCAGGCCAGAGTACATACTTGATGGGATCCCTGTAGTGCTTGAAAGGGAACAAGGGGCTCAAACAAATTCCTTACAGTGCATACAGGGTCAACCACCTTTTGAATGACTACTCTTTCCACCAGGAGATGCAGATTCCTGCAATTCACCATGGTGACCTCATGTCCTGGATTCACACAAACATCATGACACCTCCCAAAGTTCTTCTCGGGCAGCTAATGCTGTGGGCCCCTTCTTGCAGACAAGCTCTTCTCTATAGTTACAGTGCACAGTCCTCTCACAGCAGGCAGCCCATGTCTCCTTGCAATGAAGCCTAGCAGTTCTTTCTGCTGGGCTCACACCCAACTTGGTCAAAGTCTGGTTAAGGGATTATTGAACAACCTAGTGGTCAAGATGGACACAGTTTATCATCAAAGCTGGCTAATCACCTCTCCTGACCAGTTTGAATCCTATTGGGCTACTCAAATCAAATCTTACATGCCCATTTTATTGCAGAACTGTGGAAAACAGGATTCTCTACCCAGGCTGTTTCTATCTGTCCTAGGTACAGATGTTTACTGGGCCAAATACGAGGCCATGGCTCTTGTAAATGTAGATCAAGCAGGAAAAGGGGTAGTAGTTGAGAGTGCTGTGACAGAAGCATAGTGACAAGCTTCAAAGGGAGGATTCCCTGACACTCATATCCACAGAAGTATGTAATCCACTATGCCCTACTCAAAAACAAATGGGGACTAATGATGCAATGGCAGAACCCCCTCTTTACAGGTAAGCTAGGCAGCCTTTCACAAAGCCCACCTTTCAGACTATCTCACACAATGGGAATTCAAAATGGATTCCACCATGAACTCTTGCTAGTGAGTACAAATGTCTAGATTTACTGTAGTTGTAGTTATAGTTGTGCTGCATGCATGTGCTCGCTGATCAACATTCAAAAGAGAAAACAAATTTGCACTGAAAGTTGACGCAAGCTTATTGCAAAAATGCTTTGCGTCTTGGCACCTAAGCATCTTGGGCAGTTGACTGCAGACAGTAATTTATACTGACTGTTGCTCCGCATCTGTACCATTGCACAATACGCAAGCTAAATGGGCATATTTAGGGCAATAAAAACATTTTCTCCTAACTCCTACTCTGCTTTTTCCTGTTCACACAAACCAGTCCTGCAGATGTTAATGATACTACAGCTGTGTCTCCAGCTCCAGGTATTGTAGTGCAGGTATATTCTCTAAGATACCTGAACATTATAGTTCTTTGTAAGAACACTATGAACTTAAAAAGCGGCTGTAATGGAAATAAGGCATAGTGATATGTGGGTTGATACTATAATGAGGCTTGTTGCAAGTACTCAAGAAAAGTAAGAGGGATAGAGCTGGGCTTTAGCAATGAGTTGTCAAAAGAGATGAGGACTGATAGGACCACCAAGCTTAGCACTATGACTGGGACTAAAGTCTGCTTGTTTCCTGATGCTAGACTCTGCAGTGCTGAAGCTAGCATAGGACCACTTTTTGCACATGTGAAGTAATAATGGTCTAAGAGTATTCAGGTCAGCTCAGCTAACTAATGAATTCACTGCAGGAATCTGTGTTTTACTGCATGGTCACTGGTTTGAATACCGGTGGGTCCACTCACCATTTCATCCTTCTGAAGTCAATCAAATGAGCACCATTCAGTGGGTAACAATGAACATTTGTTATTTCTTTCAGCACAAAGATATCCCTCCTGAGGAGAATGTGCTCTTTACAAAAGGAAGTTATGTCATGTAATGTTCATTTCATGTTCCTGTTGTTGACTCTGGGAGAGGGCTTCTTTAGCAGAGGTCTCACTAAGGCAGAGATCTGGCCATGCTTTAAGGAGCTGTTAAAATCAGTCAGTGTGAAGTCACCTGCGGCTAAAACGAGAAGCTTTAGCTGCCATGCCGGAAAAGGATCATTTGGGGAACCTGAAGGGCCACTGTTAGTTATGAATGCAATAGTTGTTCTTGGGTCATTTTGTGGGAATGAGTCTAGATGGCTCCCTGTCTGACTAGTGTGCATAGAAATTGAAACATTTATGATGGAACCCATGAAGTAGACATTTTCTCTGAGGAAACAAAAGGAAATATTGTCAAAAAGGACTTGTGGTTGTAGATTCTCATATTTTATGGGGCCAGAGTGTTGAAGCTCGGAGGCAATCCAAAACTGATATTTACAAAGTTTATTGGAATTATAAATCCTTTTAGAGAAAAAAATACATTATCTCTTTGTTAGAAATTGGATCTCTAGTTGACAGATGTATATACTCTTGTCCAAGTAAGGACCACAATCTTAGCCAGGGTAAGTCACAAGACAACCCAAATGATCTTGTGCTCACCCTCTGGTAGCTTGGCACTGAGCAGTCAGGCTTTACTTAGAAGGCAATGTGTAAAGTATGTGTCCAATAACTCATACAGTAACACCACAAAAATACACTACACAGGTTTAGAAAAATAGATTATATTTCTCTGAATAAAATAAGGTGAAAACAATGAAAATCAATGTTCACAAGTAAAGTTATGAATTTTTAAAGATTAAATCCCACTAAAGTGCTTAGAAACTCAATAGCTCCACCTGGGGCGATCACAGTGTCTTTGATGGAGTCGTTCCCAATAATCTGATGCCACAGGCCCCTGTCACGGAGTCACATGGACCATCAAGCACAGTGCCTTTAGAAATGAAAAAGCAAAGATGTGGCACAGAGTTGTGGAGATGAAGCATTGTTGGAGCCGGTGTGGTGTCAGCCCCTTACGGCGTCTGGGGAGGTGAGGCGTTGGTTCGGTACTGCAAGGCAGGGGAGGCGAGACGTCGGTTCCGTCGAGTTTCGGAGGGAGCAGGTGTGGCGTCAGTTCCCGGTGACCCGGTGGGGTCAATGAATCCAGTCGGTCAAGACGTGATGAGTCAACTTCACAGTGTTGAGATCAGACTGCATGATGTCAGCAGCGTTGCAGCAACATCAGACTTGCATTGTGGGTCATGGTTGTTGTGTGCAGTGAGGACCACAGAGCCAGAGCAGGCAGCGGTGTGGCGTCAAGCAGTGGCAGCAGTGCTGAATGCGCTGAAGTAGTTGCTGAAGTCACAAAACTAGCTAGAGGCTAGTAGGTGAAGTCCTTGTTGACCCTGAGACTTCGTAACAGGAGGCAAGCTCAATCCAAGCCCTTGGGGAACACTTTTGGGGAAGGCAGAGCCCTTCCAGCAAAGTCAGAGGCAAGTAGGCAATAGGACAACACGCAGGGTAGTATTCCTTCTCAGCAAAGCAGTCCAGATAAAACCTTTGGGAAGCCAGGCAGTTCCTCTGACAGAGTTCAGGTGTAGATCGAGAAGTGTCTGATTTGGTGGGGTCAGAGACCCAGTTTATATACCCAATTATGCCTTTGAATTGGGGGAAACTTCAAAGTGATTTGAAGTGCACAAGTTCCCCTTTCAGCCCAGTCCTGTCTGCCAGGATCCCTATTGGGGGTTAACTGTCCTTTATATGAGGAAAGGCCATTGGCCTTTGAAATGAAAGAGGGAGCCCCTCCACCCATCCTGCCCAGGGAGACCCATTCAATATGCAGATGAATGCAGAAGTGACTGAGGCCCTCATTACAACCCTAGCAGTTGGTGATAAAGTGGCGGTAATACAGCCAACAGGCTGGCGGTAATAAATATGAAATTATGACCATGGTGGTAACCGCCTACAGCCAGGCAGAAGACAATGTTCCACCCACCGTATTATGACACCAATCGGTCACCTTTTCCAGGGCGGTACCAACAACATCAAAAGCCTGACGGAAACACTGCAGAGAAGAGAAACGACTCACCTCTGGACACTCAAGGAAGAACCACGTCACCATGGAGCCCAAGTTGCATGTCTTCCCCACGCTCTTCTACCTTCTGCTCCACTACAAACACCAACACCGGCGAAGACGACCACGGTGAGTAGTGCCGCCTAGCACATAGGGGAGGGGGAAAAGAAAAAAAAGAGTGACACACACACATGCAATACACAACACCCCCACCCCCAACACCATACACATAAGCAGATGCACTAACATTACATATTTACCTCGTACCCCTCAGGAATAATGCATGGACAAAATGAATTGATTAAAGTGAGTGTAATAAGATAAATAAAGTAGCAATACATGCATCCAAATCAACAAGTATATACATATTTACAAATCAAGGGACACTGCCCAGTCCTCAAAGTCTGTGGGCCACAGGGCCACATCACATAGTCCAAGGCCCCACCTCACTCCTGCAACAACATGGAGCTAACACTGCCGGGGCATCAGGTCGAAAATAGCCAGGCACCTCAGGGGGAGGTGGAATGGGTGGGCACCTCAGCCAGAAGACGGTAAAACGCCACTGGTCCTGGAGGGGGAAACATGCCCTGTGCTTGGTCCTGGGGAGTGCACGGCCAGAGTCTCTCAAGTGGGTGACTTGCCCACTGGCTCTGGAGGTGGCATTGTGCCCAGTGAGCTTCAATCTGTGGAGGATGGGGTGAGTGGATGGCTTCTCAACTGGTTCCGGAGGGGGCATTGGGTCCAGTGAGCTTCTTCCTGTGGAGGATGGGGTGAGTGGATGGCTTCTTCCACTGGTTCTGGAGGGGGCATTGTGCCCTATGATGCAGATCTTGGGGAGTGCAAGATCACAGTCTCTCAGCTGGGTGTCAGACCCACAGGATTTTCTGAGGCCAGGCCGCACAGCAGTCCATTGATGCAGGACTACACACTGTCCACCTGCGGTGACGGCTGCCCAGTGATGGTAGTGGTGGTACTGCTGGTGGAGCTGGCAGTGGTGGAGGGAGGCTCCAGCCCTTCCCCTGCATTCTCCGATGGCTGCCCACTTGGGGCTGCTGCTGCTGGTGGCGGTGCTGGTGGTCGTGCTGGCAGTAGTGGGGGGGGAGGCTCCAGCCCTTCCCCTGCAGCCTCGGAGAGCTGCCACTGGGGCTGCTGCTTCCTCTGCAGCCTCAGATGGCTGCCCACTGGGGCTGCTGCTGCTGGCAGTGGTGCTGGCAGTGGGAGGCTCCAGCTCTTCTCCTGCAGCCTCGGTCGGCTGCCCACTACGGCTGCTGCTGCTGGCAGTGGTGCTGGTGGCAGTGCAGGTGGCAGTGCTGGCAGTGGTCGGGGGAGGCTCCAGCCCTTCCCCTGCTGCCTTGGACAGCTGCACCACCATGGTTGTTGGTGGGGACTCTGACTGAGTCCCTGCACCAGGCCCCTTGTCTCTACTGCCTGCTGTTGCAGGCCCCTTGCCCCTCCTTCCTGCAGCTGGGGCTGCCTCCTTGCCCTTTCATCATTGCAGCTTGGGCTGCCTCCTTGCCCTTCTGACCTGCAGCTGGTGCTGCCTCCTTGCCCTTCCGTCCTGCAGCTGGGGCTGACTCATTGCCCCTCTTCGATGCACTTGGGGCTGGCACCCTGTCTGTCTGCCTGCCTGGCTGGTGGCCGGGATCCTTTCCCACCTGGAGTACTTGGGGACACTACTGTGCCCGTGGACTGGGTGGCTGAGGTGCTTGCCTGGGTTTTGACCGCCCTGGTCAGATGTGAGGGACGGGGGGAGGAGGAGGGAAGAGGTCAATGGTGGAGAGGAAAAGCTTCTTAGGGACATTGGGGTGGGAAGAGGGAGATGGTTTGGGAGTGGAGGAAGAGAGAGTGGTGGTAGGAGGTGTCTGCTGTGTTTGGGTGCAGGTGCATGGGCTGGATGCTGTTGTGAGGTGGATGGCTGTTGGGTGTCTGAGTGCTTGCGTTTGTGTACAATGGGAGAAGGGGACACAGACACAGTGGGAGAGGACACAAGGGACGTGTGCAAGGAAGTGGGGATGGAACTGCCAGTGAGAGGCGTGTGCTGTTAGGTGTGCTGGTGATGGGGGTAGTGGATGAGGATGTAGTGCATGCAGGTGTGAGTGGAGACGAAACTGGGAGGGAGGTGGACGACGACGAGGAGGGGGCCACAGTGGAGGCAGTGAATGTTGGTATGTCTGATTCTAGATTGTGTGAGTGCCTGTGGGATGAAGTGTGGTGCTTGTGTTTGCCATGTCCACTCTTGTGTGTTGACCTGGGTGCATGCTGGTCTGACTGTGTGCTTGGGATAGGTTGGGGTTGAGGGGAATGGGATTGGGTAGAGGAAGTTGGAGGGGGAGGCTGGAAACAGGGACAATGGCTGACATCAGAGAGGAGGCCAGAGCCTGGATTGATCTACGTTGGGCCGCCAAGCCAGTGTGAATGCCCTCCAGGAATGCATTTGTCTTTTGCATTTGGGTTGCCAGCCCCTGGATGGCATTCACAATGGTTGACTGCCCAGCAGAGATGGATCGCAGGAGGGCAATAGTCTCCTCACTCAGGGCAGCAGGGCTAACTGGGGCAGGGAGCAAACATTCATTCAGGAAACACGGACCCGGGTAGGTTACCTGCCGGCAGTGGCAGCAATTATACATTCGTTTCGCGCCTGACCACTGGTCTGTGTGGTCCTATGAAGCGCGCTCCCTAATTGGGATGGGCGACAGTTAGGAATAACATCTTTCCCAGACTAATGTAAGTGATTGGATACTTTTTACTGAGAATTTCAGGTTAATAGCAATCCACACATTTTACGATTAGGAGATACACATAGTCATTAGGTCCTGAAGAAGCGTCACTGGATCCGTATGGACCACAGGGACGCGAAACATGTTGACCCTTGATAGGGATGGCTTGGGAATTCCCCACCCTTACTTTTCTTTTCGTTATAGAGTGATTGATCATTATCTCTGTTTCACTCTTGTGACTACTTTTTAACCTTAGCCTCCATCCCTCATCTGGACTAATACATTGATTACCAGTTACAGGTTTTGAGAGCCAATTTTAACCCCCTTCGCTTATCTCCTTCCTTTCTTACTCACACTTGGGGTCGTGGCATCATCATTCAAAAGATCTCCGGCAAAGAGCCCCCCGTTTGGGGTGGTGCCCGTCAGACATTGCAGTGCCAGTCTGATGAGGAGCAATTCCGATGATGAAGCATGACATCCTTCTGGATGTGTGAGGTTTTTTGCTCCTAAATTTTAGGACCCTCTTTTTTGTATCCTTTCTCTCCTTCTAGCTGGAACAGTGTATCATATTTTTTTACGTATCTATAGGGAGGATATACACTGGACCATAACTCCTCCCTATCCCCTTGTTTATTGGTCTAACTGGGGCAGGGCCTGAGGTGTCTGGGGCAAAGGAGATGCCCACCCTTCTGGGTGACTGGGCACGGGAAACTCGCTGAGGGGCTGCTGGGAGGGTAGTGCTGGTACGGGGGTGGTGGCTGTAGCTGGGGTGGGCACAGAAGTGTCTGCCACCACCAGGGAGCTCCCATTGGAGGAGGTATACGTGTCAGAGCTGTCCCCTCCAGTCTCCACCATGGTGCTCCCCTCACCCTCCGTCCCGCTGGTGCCCTCACCGTCGGTGGATTCGGCCTCCTGGTCCTGTGGGATGCAGCTCCCTCTGTCGCCGGTGCCTCTGCTCCTCCGCCAGATGATGCTAATGCACAAAAGGACAGGGTGACAAACAAAAGGGGGGGACACAAAGGATACACTTGGTCAATGGCACCAACACCACCACCGTTGGCGTACATGACACACTCACACACAGGGAACAGCACTAGGCAATGCACTACCAGTCACAATGCTAGTCACCAGGCCATGGATAGGGACACCTAACGCCAATTGCAGCATACCTGAGACCCACAGACCCTTGCCCAGTATTGTATTCCTACTAGATTGGTTGGAGTACTTTCACATCGGAACCCTGCCCAACATGGGCCCAACCCTACAATGACAGGCATCGCATAGGGGCACCCACAGGGCCCCCACCCAGATCCCACCCGACCAGGCGCAAATTGTATATTGGGGCACTGTACCCACCCCCCTTGTGGCTGCTGTGATGCCCGCAAGCGCCCATCCAGCTCCGGATAGGCCATCAGGGGGGTCAGGATTCGACAGGTACCCCTTCCTCGTTGGAGTCCATCCCCAGCTGGGCCTCCGCAGTCTTCCATGCCCAGCATCTCAGGTCCTCCCACCGTTTCCGACAGTGGGTGCTCCGCCTGCCGTAGACCCCCAGGGTCTACACGTCCTTGGCTATGGCACGCCAAATTCCTTTCTTTTGATGGGCGCTGACCTGCAGGGAAATAGACACAGGCAAAGGTATTAGTCTGACAATCCTGCCTGTTACACTCGTGGCCTACCATGCCCCTTCCCATCCCTATTAGCACAGACATGGCCCACCATACATGCTGCACGCTGCCCAGGGACCATCCACCACCCACCCCCTACATGAGGCCTTCACACGTAGCTCTCCATGCATTCACGCACCACACATCGTACTCACCTGTTGGTCTGGAGGCCCATACAGCATTCAGTACTGGGGTCGGACCCCATCCACCAGTCACTCCAACTCCACTGAGGTGAAGGCAGGGGCCCTTTCCCCAGTCACATGAGCCATGGTCAGTTCCTGACACAAGTCACAGCAGCACATGCAGTGTAGGTCCTCTCCTGTTGAAGGTCAGGTAGCAAGTGAGGAATTAGATCAAAAATGGCGGTGATGTCTGCGGCGGTGCATACCATCACTGCCGGCGTACATCACCATTGACCACTGTACCCCATACGGCCCAATGTTAACCAATGAGAAGTTGCACTGCGGTTTTCCACTGCCTCCCGCAACGGAGCACAACGTCAGCAGAATTCGCTCATTTCCACCTCTCTGTCAAAGCCCAGCTCACCTGAGTTCTTGTTCAGTTCTGATGGAGGTTGAAGACAATCCGACCCCACCCTGAAACTGCTTGTTCCAGCACACTAGTTTTTAAAACAGTGCACTAAGAACAGAAGCTCAAGGGAAGGGGGGAAGGGGGGAAGTGGATAAAATAAAAAAAAGAGACAACACCGTTCTTGCGTTTCCACTGTTGAAGTGCTGCACAAATCTGCGGCCCTTTCTGACTTCTGTAGAAACTGGTGCCTAATGAAACATAAACAAAGAACAGATAGGTGCAACCTATTCCTAAATGGGTTCCTGACTATCCCTTTATTTATTAGAAATTCTCTTCTAAAAGTACCTCTTGGATCCTGGTCTCTAGTTTCCAGGTTTGGAATGTGTTACTGCTCTGGGATGTGTTTTCTATTACTGTAAAGCTTCTAAAACATTAAACAAATACCGTTATCAGAATTACCAATATCAAACATTCATCATAATATAACTAAAGCCTAAATTCCCAATAGCAGACTCACTTTTCCCATATTTCCAGAATCTTTTATAAAACAAATACTGTACTTTTACATCAAAATACAGCATGTAATTTGTGCAAGTCCTTGATTTACTGTTTGCCTTGCTGTTAATGGTTTCCACTGTTCGATTCTTAAAAGTTCCATGAGAAAAAACAATGTTTGCTTCACAAAGTTCTGCAAAATATTCTTGTAACAAAGAGTTTGAATCACAATGTTCGTGGAAGGTATTTCGTTTCAAATTGTCTATACACGAATCCAGAAATTGTTGTCAAAGTTCTTTCAGGTAATAAAAGGTTTTGCACTTACTTGTTGCTGGCAAGAGATACTGATCAGTCTAACCTTGTCTTCTTTCTCTTTTGCAGGTTACTCATAGGAGAGAGGCTGAAGCAAGGAGGAACCGGAAACCGGAAGAAGGAAGAGCCAGAAGCTGCGCCCATTGAAGTCAATGAAAGTCTGTAAAGAGCAGGAGTGCCAGCGCTGAGGGATCTGTTCTCAGGTAAGCGGGAGGTAGACGAGCACAAGCACTGGGTGAGGCTCGGGGGATGCCTTTTATAGACAGGGCTGGGTATGGTTTGAAGGGCTGGGTGTGGTCCTCACATGCTGCACATGTTCTTGGAAGGTGTGCAGAGCTGGGTGTGGTTTGAAGAGCTGGGTGTGGTCCTCACATGCTGCACATGTTCTTGAAAGGTGTGCAGAGTTTCAGTTATTATACAAATGAGTTGGATTAACACATGGCCTAGGGAGGAGTATTTTAAAGAAGCCTTGGTAAAAGCAAGGCCCAATGTGTAAACAAAACAGCACATTAAACAACATACACAGAAGCCTAGGGGGGGGAAGGTGAGATAACAAGAAAGGCTTTCAATAGTAAGTTTAAAAGGGAGCTATTACAGAACCCACTAGTGCAGTGAGAGGGGACATGCTCTTTGCTGTGTACAAACCCTAACACTCTCCCCCCATACAGGACAGGCGGACGCCATTTCAGGGAGGGCAGGCCATGGATCCTAACTGCGTCACAGTACACAAATGCACCATTTGGAGATTTCCAACTAAATACTGTTACAATCACAACATGCATTGAACTGTAGTGGTTGGGATGAAGAGATAATGACCAGCTGCTCACTTTTGTACCCCATAGTTTGCAACCATTGCGGATAAATAGGAGATGGAGACATCTCCCCGTGTACAGACCCCTGGTGGACTTGGCAACAATGGAGGATAGGCACATTATCCTCACCTATAGAGTTGACAGGGCCACAGTCACGGAGCTGTGTGCCCAATTGGAGCCTGACCTAATCTTTACTATCCATCACCCCACCGGGATCACCGCCTCTTGTGCAAGTGCTATCAGTGCTCCGTTTGCACACAACTGGCTCCTTCCAAGTGCCAGTGGGCTTGGCAGCAGGAATGTCTCAGCCAATGTTCTCAATAGTGCTGACCAGAGTGTTGTCTGCCCTGATTAAACACATGTGCAGCTACAAAGTTTTCCCTCAGGTGGAGGATTTGGACACAGTGAACCTGATTTCTATGCAATGGGGCATATCCCTAACATTATTGGGGCTATTGATGGAACACATATTGCATTTGTCCCCCCCCCGGACAAATGAACAGGTGTTCAGACATCGCAAGAGCTTTCACTCCATGGATGTGCATATGGTGTGCCTGGCAGACCAGTACATCTCCCACGTCAATGCAAAGTATCCTGGGTCTGTGCATGATGCCTTTCTCCTGAGGAATAGCAGCATCTGAAATGTGATGGCTCAACTCCAGAGGCACAGGGTGTGGCTAATAGGTGAGCCCTGGTTCCCACCCAGTATATGTTGGCGTATGGGTATGGTGTGGGCCCTAACGGTTAGTGTGTGGCTAACAGTTGTCCCTCGATATTTGCAGGTGACTCTGGTTACCCCAACCTCTCATGGCTACTGACCCCTGTGAGGAATCCCAGTACACGGGCAGAGGAATGTTACAATGAGGCACATGGGGGAATGAGAAGAATTATAGAGATGACCTTTGGCCTCCTGAAGGCCAGGTTTCATTGCCCCCATCTAACAGGTGGATTCCTGTGCCACTCACCCAAGAAGGTCTGCCAGATCAAGGCAAGCTGTATGTTGCACAGCCTTTCCTTGCGTCACCAGCTGCCTTTTCTGCAGGAGGAGGAGGCTGGAGATGGCCGTGTGGCAGCAGTGGACCCTGTGGACAGTGAAGATGAGGAGGCAGAGGATGAGTATGATGACAATAGAAGTGCAATTATTCATCAATACTTCCAATGAGACACAGATAAGACAGTATAAATTCACATTTAATTGACATTTAATTGACAGTTTTGTCTTTGACATCGTCACTGGCAGGCTGTTTTTCCCACTTCTATGGCCACTCACTGTACCCTTTGGCATCTCTAGTTGCAGATATTTGTGCCCCACTATCGCTCCTGGTGTGTTGACTGCAGCCAACTTCAGGTCTTTCCTATTTATACATTACTGTGCAGTTGAATTGCAATGTTTAAACCTTAATAAATAAATACATACTTCAATCATTTGACATACTCCATAATTGTATTTTTTTCAAAGGGTGTTTAAGTGCTAAGAAGTCGAGGGGGTAGTGGAATGGGCTGGGGTGATGATGAAGGAAAGTCCAGGATAGGGACATGTCTATTTGTATCACAGGTGCATTGTCCAAGGGGGCATAGGAAGGGGAGCAATGGAAGTTCAAGGTGAACAGGGTGACAGAGTGGGACACAAGGGTGACAATCAGGAGACTCTCATTTCCTGGCGGGGTCTTGGCAATAGTCTCTGGCTTCTAGCCTGGATCGCAGGGAACGTTTGCGGGGTGGTTCTCCTTCTGCAGAGGGAGGGGTGCTGGTGGCCTGTTGGCCCTGTGGCAGCGCCTCCTGTCCACTAGTGGCAGCGGAGGTGAAGGGCTGTTAATCGGTTTGGCTAGTGTCAGGGGCCGGGGGTTTGGCACTGCCTCCCTCATAGTGTTGGCCATATCTGCCAGCACCCCTGCAATGGAGACCAGGGTGGTGTTGATGTCCTTCAAGTCCTCCTTGATCCCCAGGTACTGTCCCTCCTGCAGCCGCATGTTCTCCTGTAACTTGTCCAGTATCTGGCCCAGCGTATCCTGGGAATGTTGCTATGCTCCCAGGATCGCGGTGAGTGCCTCCTGGAGAGTCGGTGGGCCTGTCCTCCCCCTGTCGCACAGCAGTCCTCTAAGCTTCCCTGTTGTCCTGTGCCTCTGTCCCCTGAACCGTGTGCCCACTGCCACTGACCCCAGGTCCCTGATCGTCCTGTGTTTGTGGGGTGGCCTGGGTTCCCTGTAGTGGTGGACACACTGCTAATTGACGTGTCCTGGGGACAGAGGTATGGGCCCGCTGGGTGGGTACTGTGCTGGTGTTTCCTGAGGGGGGAGGCTCTGTGGTGGTATAGGACTGTGCCTAGTTTACCGACTGTCCGGAGATCCGTGATGGGCCAGGTTGGTCATCCAGAACCAGGCGTCCAGAGCTGCGGTCATCACTGTGGGCCTCTTCTGGGGGGTGGACTGGAAGTTGCTGGCACCTCATCTCTGGTGACATTGGCTGGGATACCTGTGGGGATGTAATTACAGTGTTATTGTTTCTGCGTGTGACATATTGTGCATGGGTGTGTGGCCCTCTACGGTTGTTGTTGCCCTGGCAGATTTGCCTTTGTGTGAGTTGTTATTTGGTGGGCTAGGTGATCCTCTCCAGTGTGCATGCAGTGGTGGTAGGTGTCCATGCAGGTCTGTGAGGGGTGTCCATGCATTGGTGTTGCATGCAGGGCTTGGTATTGGGATGAGTGGGTTGTGATGGTGGGGTATGTGGGAGGTGGTGAAGTGATGGGAATGATGGTAAAGGTGGGGGTTTGTGATGGTATGCAGGTGGGGGGGTGATAGCAATAGCGATTTGACTTACCAGAGTCCAGTCCTCCTCCTACTCCTGCCAGGCCCTCACGATGCATGATTGCCAAGACTTGCTCCTCCCATGTTGTTAGTTGTGGGGGACGAGGGGGGAGTCTACCGCCAGTCCTCTGTACTGCGAGCTGGTGTCTTGCTGCTACGGAACACACCTTCCCCGTAGGTCGTTCCACCTCTTCCTGATGTCATCCCTTGTTCTGGGGTGCTGTCCCACAGCATTGACCCTGTCCACGATTCTCCGCCATAGCTCCATCTTCCTAGTAATGGATCTCTGCTGCACCTGTGATTCAAATAGCTGTGGCTCTGCCCGGATGATTTCCACCATGAACCTTAGCTCCTCCTCAGAGAACCTGGGGTGGTGTTGTGGTGCCATGAGTGTGGTGTGAGTGGTGTGGGTGAGGGTGTGTGGGGTGATGTGTTGGGGTGTGTGATGTAAGGTGCGTGGATGGTGTATAGGTGATGGTGTTATGTGGCTCTGGTTGTGTGGGTGCTCTTGCTGTATCTCTCTCTTGTGGCAATGGTTTGTAGTCGTAAAGGGTTGTAGGTACTGTGGGTGTGTGTTTTATAGTGGTGTGGGAGTGTGGGGGTGGTGTGTGTATGGGTATGTGTTGTTTGAATTTTCCAATGTGGTTTAGTTTTTTTTGTATGTGTGTATTTTGAGCACGGCGGTATGTACTGCCAATGGTTTGCCGCCATTGAATGTCCGCCTCGGTGATTCGTGGGTCATAATATGATGGGCGTAGTTCTGTTGGCATAACGGTGTGGGTTTTGCTCCCGCCAGTTTATCACTGACCTTTGGGCTGGTAGACTTGTGTGTGTGGCTGTACAGTGATGGATTGGTATGTGTGTGTCATAATATGGTTGGCGGTTATCCGCCGCTGGCGCCGTTATGTTGGCAGCAGTCGGGATGGCGGTAAGTGGGATTTACTGCCAATGTCATAATGAGGGCCTGAGTGTCTTGTGTTTATGGCTATCAGGGTGGAATGCACAAGGGGAGCTGTCAACCAGCACAGAACAGACGTGGATTAGAGACAGGGCTGTAAGGCACGAGTGGCAGTAAGTGCAAGGAACGTCCACTTTCTTAAAGTGGCATTTCTAAAAAAGAAATATTAAATCCAGCTCTGCCAGTAAGCAGGATTTTCTGTTATCATTCTGGCAATACTAAACATGACACAGCTACTCCTTCCAGATCAGTATCTACCACTTAAAAGTATATGAGGACAGTTATAAAGCTACCATATGAGAGGAGCAGGCCTCACAGTAGTGGGAAACAAATTTATGAGTTTTTCACTACCAGGACATGTAAAACACATCTGTACATGTCCTGCTTTTTACCTATATAACACCCTGCCCTATGGCTTACCTTAGGGGTGACATATTTAGAAAAAGGGGAGTTTAAGGCTTGGCAAGTAGTTTTAAATGGCAAGTCAAAGTGACAGTGAAACTGCACACAGGACTTGCAATGGCGGGCATGAGACATGGTTAAGGGGCTACTTAGGTAGGTGGCACAATCAGTGTAGCGGGCCCACTTCTTAGCATTTAATTTACAGGCCCTGGGCACATGTAGTGCACTTCACTAGTGACTTATAGGTAAATTAAAAATGCCAATTGGAAGGGAATCCAATGTTACCATGTTTAGGGGAGAGAGCACATGCATGTTAGCACTGGTTAGCAGTGGTAAAGTGTGCAGAGTCCCAAAACCAGTACAAACAGTGTCAGAAATATGGGAGAGACAGCCAAAAAGGCTGGAGAGGACCACCTGTAGTATGTCAGGTCTAACACTCAACTTGAATTTTTCCTTTATATGAGAGAATTTTAAAGATCATTATTTTTTTTAAGTCTTCAGGTGTTATTTTGAAAGAGGAGGTACTGTTAGACCTTTACTGAAGGCCTGTTAGTGCACATTGAGTTTAGGTTTCCCTGCTAGGCAATTGCAGGTTGTGGTAGTTTGGCATGAGAAAGATAGTTCCAGGTTTGTGATATTTTGTTCTTCTTGGTTTAAAATAGACGGCTGGATTTGTCTCCTGTGTTTCTTTCTTCTCATGTAGAGCCAGTGGCGTAAAGGAAAATGATTAGGGGGGCCCCTGCAGAATGTGAAGGGTGCTCCTGAGCTTCCACACCTCATCAAAATTAATTGAACATGGACTGAATGGGAGCCCCCTGAAGAACTAGGGGCCCTCATTAGGGTTGCACCCCCCCCTTGCCGAGGGAGCTGCAGGGGCCTATGTCTTGCTCCTGTGTAGTGCAGAATTTATTCTCAGGTAGGTGGAAAGACCTAGGAAGCTCTTTGTGTGTGAGGTAGCCCTTTTGAAATGTATTCTGACTTCAAGTGGGAGCCAGTGACTGTCTTTAAAAATAGGTGTGCTTTGTTCCAATGTTATGGTATCTTTGACAAAGCTTAATGAAGATTCTGTAATCTTGGGTGAAACAAGAAAATGGCAGGCATCTCAGTGCTGCTGCACAGCAAAGTCAGTGTTACTGGGATAGTCCATACACTCCTACTAGTTGCTGCTCTGGCCCCTACATCCTGACCAGTAAAGAAAATCTAAAACAGGAGGTAAAGTAAAAGCATTACACTTCTTTAAATCACAAGCATAGAAGAAACACGATTTACCTGTTTCAAAGTGAGGTACCAGCGTTTCTGCTTGGAAAGGTCAAATCCCTGCGATATCCAGTACATGGTCTGCTGTGGTCCAAAAGACAGTTCGTGCAGTCAGCACGAAGAGAACATGGACACATACAGTCGCTGAATATCCTTTTTTTATTTCAAGAGTGTTTTGTTGGGATTTTAAACAATAGGAAATTAAATAACAACTGAAAAGAAACAATAAATTGTGTGGTACCATCAAATCAAGTGGGAACAGTAGTTTAGGGTATAGCATGAGGAGTCGGTCCAGATTTTAAAAAACAGAGGGTAGAGATAAGTGTATTTGTTTGCAATGGTGAGGTGAGGTTAATCAATGTATGTATTGTGATGGAGCGGTTTTTGATGTTGTGGGGTTAATGATTAAGGTACCTCAGTTGTAGATGAGTGAGACAGAGTAAAAGAGCGGAGACAGGAGACGAGAGAAGAGAAGAAGAAGGTGATAGGGGTGAAAAGTAGGGAGTACATGGTGAAGGGGTGGGTAAGGAGAGGTGGGGGTGAGTAGAGCGGGGAGAAGAGGGGGATGGGAGAATGAGTGAGTGAATGCATGAATGATCAGTAGATCGTGGTTAAATAGACGGGTGAGACAAAGTTGTGTAGTTTGCAGCACAGTTCACCATTCTTCATTGGCATTGTATTCAAGCATATGTTTAGTGAGTTACAGGTAGTTCTGGTGAATTGGACACATTCCCACCATTTGTGGGGGATAGTTTGGATGAGTCTTTCCAATTAATTGGGGATAACTTTAATGCCAGTTGTGACCAGAATGCCCCAAAGGAGATGGCCTTCTTTGTTCAAGGCCTGTTTAATGTCATTTGGGAGGATGCCCAGTGCAATAGAGGCTAAAGTGGGAGTCCAATTTGTATGAAATATTTGAGATACTGTTTTACTGATATCCTGCCAGAACTTTTTGGTGGAGTTGCACTTCATTAGCATGTGTTATAAGTCTCGTTTTTCCTTCTCACAGCTCCAGCATGTGTCGGAGAATCGGAGGCCTAGATTGTAAAGTTTGGCCAGAGTCCAGTGGGCCATACCAGCAATCCAGTATCTGCTTTGTGCTAGTGATGGAGTTATTATGTTGGAAGTGAGTTTACTCCAGGTAGATGTTCAGACCGGTGAGACCTTTGGAGTGTTGTTGGAGTCTAATAGTAGAGTTTCCCACTTGTCTTGTGTTGGTTTATTTAGTGAGGTTTTTGTGGGGGATAGGAGGTAGTACAGTTTGGAAGCTATGTGACCGCCTTTGGTACATTTTTGTAATGTGTTGGGTAGGTCGGGAGGTTGGAGCTTTATGTTTGGCTATATGTGATTTTATTTTAAGGAAGTGGTAAAGTCTAAGTCGTTTAGGTCAAATTTGTCTTTAATTTGAGAGAATGGTATGAGTTCTGAGGGGTTGCCCATATCTCTCACCAGTAGAATATGTTTTTCTGCCCATTTCTCTACATACATCATTCTCTCTTATAGGTTTAACTTTTCATAGTGCCGTAGTGAGGCTAGACATGAGTGTTTAATTTTGATGGATAGAATGTTTATACAATGGTGTGTTTTAATTTTTTTTTATGGTTAGAAATAACAGGAGGGATAAGGAATTAGCAAGGCCGATTTCAATAGCGAGCCATGGCGGCGAGGGGTTGGTGTTGGTTAGGAGCCAGTGGCTCCCCTGTTTTGCTAGGAAGGCATGTTGGCATCTCCGGTAGTCGGGGAAGTTTAGGCCACCAAGTATTTTAGGCTGTCTCAGTTTCTTTACAGCAATTCTGGGATTTTTAGACTTCCAGAGGAATTTGGTAAGTAACATGTTTATTTTAGTATAAAAGGTGTCTGAGAGGTATATGGGGGCTATACTGATCCAAAATTTAATGAGGTGGGTAATCATTATTTTTTATAGATTCTATAATACCCCACCAAGTAATGAACCTGGTTGACCATTTGTCTAAGATATCTTTGATGTTTTCAAGCGTCTTTTTCTCAATGAGATCAATGGAGTCTTTAAGGTTATGGGTGAACCATATACCAAGGTACCTTATCTTATCTGGGGCCAATTTGAGTCCATATTGGCTGATGTGTGAGCTGTTGCAGTACACATTGAGAGGAAGGACCTCAGTCTTTTCATTGTGAAGGCAGTAGCCTGACATCTCACTTTAGTCGTTGATGACTGACATGATGTGCAGCAAGGCTAAGTCTGCCTGGGAGGTAAAAGGAGAATGTCGTCCACGTAGGTGGCTAGTTTTTGTGGGCCTGATGAGGAAGGGATACCGGGTATGAATGGATTTTCTCCTCTGATCAATGTAAGTAGGGGTTCTAGGGTTAGTAGAAATAGTAGGGGGAGATAGGGCATCATTGCCTGGTTCCCCTTTAGGAGGTAAAAGAATGTAGACAACTTTCCATTTGCATTGATGTTTATTCTAGCTTTTGGTTCTTTGTTTAGAGCAAGGATTATTTTTGAAAGAGCAGGGACAAAGTTGAAGGAAGTGAGTGAGACTTGGAGGAATGTCCACAATACCTTATTAAAGGCCTTCTCTGCATCTAATGCTACTGCGCAGGTTGGTTGGTGCAGGAGTTTGCCTATTTCAATCACATGGCTAAAAAGTCTAATAATATCCACACTGAATTTCCTTTTGATAAATCCTGATTGAGAGGGATGTATTATGTTTTTGAGACTGGGCTCTATTCTGAGGGATGAGATATTTGCGTATATTTTGCAGTCTTTGTTTATGAGGTATATGGGCCGGTAGTTCTTAGGATTGGATGGGTCTTTCCCTTCTTTGGATGTAACAATTACGGCTGCCTCCATGGCGGAGCCCTCAATGGAGCCAGTCTTCTAAGGGAGTGATTAGGAAGGTACCCCAAATTTGACAGAATGACGCCAGGAAACCGTCTCGGCCTGGAGCCTTCCTGGCTTCCATTGTTTTGATCGCATTTATGATTTCTTTGCAAGAAATTGGTTGTTCTAGTGATTCTTTTGTTGATTCATCTATCTTAGTTACATTAATTTTGTTGAGCTAGTTTAAGCATATGTCATAAGATGTGTTATTACTTTTGGAGTAGAGGGTATGGTAATGTTTTTCAAAAGTATTTAGAATGTCCTTCGAGCTTGTCGATGTGACGCCATGTTCGTTGGTTATAGTGGTTATTCTGGTCTTCTGACGGGTCTCGTTTAAGTAAGATGCATGTATTTAGCCTGCTTTATTACATCCACAGAAATTGATGACTGCATTTTTGGACTATTAGGTGGGCTTTGTTACTCAGAATCTTGTTGTATGCATACTTGAGTTTAATTAAATTGTTTAACTGAGCTTTGTCTTTGGTCCTTTTGAGATTTCTCCAATGCTTTTATTTGTATTTCTAGTTGGTCTAGTGTTTTATTGTCTAGTTTGTTTTTCTTTGACATAAGTTTAATCATGTGCCCGCAGATAGTGCATTTCAGGGCATCCCAGATGATTTGTGCATTTGGACCATAAGATCTATTCGAGTTATATGTATTCATCGATCTCTTTTTTGATTATTTTCTTGAAGGAGGGTTCCTCTGTGAGGATGTTGTTCATTCTCCATGTTTTTGTTCCTGATGTATTGCAAGCGATATCACAGAGTAATTAAATACCAGCATGGTCTGAGACTAGGATCGGTTTGATGGTTGGGGGAAGAGGTGGCTGGGACATGAGTTTCGTCAATTAAGATATAATCGATGCAGGAGAATGTATTGTGCGGATGGGAAAAAAAGAGTAATCTTTCCCTTTGGGATTAAGTAGTCTCCATTTGTTTATAAGTTTAAGAGAATTGCACATGTTTAGCATTTGTTTCTGGGATTAAAGTGAAATACAGAATTCTGGTCAAGGTTGGCATCCCAGGGTAAGTTGAAATCTCCTCCTAGAATCATTTTGCAGTTGGATGGTGAAAGTTGAGGTTTTTTTATTGAGATTATTCCAAAAGGTAGGGTTGTCATTATTGGGGGCATAGATGTTCATGACTATAATTTCAGTGTTGTCCATCTGTAATTGAGTAAGAAGCCATCTGCCTTCAGTGTCTGCTTCTGAGGACAGGTTAATGATGCTATAGGCTTTTGAGATAAGGGTTATTAGACCATTTCTTTCTGTTCATGGCTGGAGCGCATGTTAAGTCACTAATCCATGCTGTTTTTAGGAGGATTGCCTATTTTATGGCCACCAGTTTGTATGCATATTCTAGGACTTTTTGTCACTTGGTTGAGTGATTTAGACCCTTGACATTAAGGGAGAGTATTTTTATGTTCTGCATTTCTGTGGGAGGTGAGTCTTCTTGTCAATGTAACCAGCTAAATGCCAGTTATTTCTTGCCAGTGAGGTGTGGGTAGGAGGAGGGGTCGATGGTGGTTTCAAAGGGCTGGCATGGGTGTGGGGATACAGAATGGGGGAGAGAAAGAGGGGGGACAGGGAGGAGGGAAAGAGATGGTAGAGTAGCAAAGTACAGGACAGGTGGAAAGATATGAAAGGTGAAAAGATAATTGTGAAGAAAATGATAGTATAGTGACTGATTAAACATTTGTGATGAGAATCTAGATACCTTGGAGAGGTATCTGACAAACTCTAACTGAGAGGCGATGGAGGCCATGAGTGGTCAAGCCTAGGTCCAGGGTGCAGACTTGCCACACCCTGTATAGAGTGGGGTGTGCATTAAGAGTCATGGCAGTGTAAGTATAGTATGTTTACCTATATTGTAGGTTAGATGGAATGCCTGGTGTTGTTTTCATAGTGGTGCCTATTGAGTCAGTTGCCATTTAGTGGGGGTGGATAATAATGTGTAATCTGTTGTTTATGTTAATGTTTTTGCAGGTATTGTAGTTGTAGTATATAAAGAAAGTGTAATCTTTGTAGTGAGTGAGGTGGCTATTTTTGGGATGAGTGTTAGTTGGTGACGTGTTGTTATTTCTGCTAAGTTAAGTTTTTATGTAAACAATTAGGGTTGTGAAAAATGGTACCCGATGAATTTCATAATTATGGAGTACAATGTACAGTTTGCAGTAAATTCTCCACTTACCGTCATTATAGTGCTAACATAAAATCAACAAAGTGTCAACGTAGAGTTTCAACGAGTTATCAGTAAGGTGTCTACCTAGAACCAACATATTATCTACGTAGTACCAGCATAATGTTCACATAGTGCCAGCATATCCTCAACATAGATTCAACAAATATCAAAGTGAGAGGGTCAAGTAACTCCAGGTTATGGTATTACAGGTAGTGCGAGCAAACATTCGTGATTTTTGTATTGTCCAACCTGTGGGTCAAAACGCAGTTTCAATAACAACAGCTAAGTACCCATTGGATGCCACGAGATTTTTATGCTGTTATTATCAATGTGAAGCTGGTATCAATATGAATTAATGTCACATGAGTATTAGACATGGGGTTTCTGGATGGCTAGGTTATGCACCTAAGCCAGGCAGAACCCACCCACTCTAGATAGGGCAAGGGAGTTACATACCAAAGATAACCCCTCCTCACCCCCTTGGTAGCTTGGCACAAGCAGTCAGGCCTATCCCAGAGGCAATGTGTGAAGCGTTTGCAAAACCCACACAACACACATGACGCACTCCCCTCAGCACAAAGGAAACACAGCACCAAGTTATATAAAAATAAACTGTATTGTACATAACATTATTAGACCAAACACCGCATGTCAGTAATACCCTGCTACCCAAGCAGTTGTCAGAACATTACACATTATTATTACTCTGCGAAAGTCAGCAGTAGTCACATGAAACACATAGGTAACTGGTTATTCTGCAACATAAGCAGTAGTCAGGAAAACATCACTAAAATAATGCACATGTCATAAAATCATCATACATGGCCATAAAAGGAACATTAAAAAATATATGGTGCATCAGCAAAACCACATTGTCATCATTGCCCATCACAGGAACATCAGCATCATACTGTCCGATAACAGGATCATACAAACTATGACCATTATATTGTTTTAAAGGTGACCTCAGGAATGCATTTCAAGTAAAACAAAGGGAATGGGGGCCCACAACACTCTTTGGTGCCAAAATGGGGGCCACCTGACATTGAGGGCGGCACTCACCCCCTTTGTTTCTTTTCAGGGGCCCCTCTGGGGGCCATTGTCCAATCAGGGGTGTCAATTGTCCCCAGGACCCCTGGGGCCATGACCGGCCCTCACTGGGGCAGTGGCCCCAAAAGAAAACACTAGGCCAAGATTGGAGTTTCATGCTCCTCTGGCAGCAACCGGGAGAAGAGGGGACTTACCCTCGCCTCCTCTGCGTTTTGCTCTCCGGGTGGCCCTGACATCCAGAGGGGCCTCCCATGAGGTCTCTCTCCCTCCTGGGGCCACCGATTTCCACTCACCCACGCCCGATATGGTGCACAATTGTTTCTCCACCTCCCAGGCCACAGCGGTGATCAGGGGTCAAAGTTGGGGGCGGCTGTTGCCCTGGGGGCACTTCCTGCAGCACGCTTCACCCCAGGGCACTGTTAGGAGTGCGCTCACTCCATTCTGTAATTTGCAGGGTCCCGGGACACATCGCGCTTTCAACGTGCTCAATGATCTTCGAGGGCCTGATTGTTTCTTGCAGAAACCCTGGAAAGCGCTCTCCAGGCGCTGTACAGAGTCCAAAACACAGCACTCTCAAGGCGCCAAGACAGCAAGTAGAGCACTTCTCCCTGCATTCCAAGGCAACAAGGGGGAAGTTCTCCTTAAACACACTGCTCCACTACAGGGGTCTCCTGGCACAGCACTATCCTTGCGCTGAAAAGCAAACAGTTGCAGTGGGTCAGGGGCCGCAGCAACCAGCCCCTGGGGACAAATGAAGCACAGGGCGGCAGGGCCCAGGAAACAGGCCAGCACAAGGGGGGTGCAGTCAGTGGCAGTTCCTCCTAGTGACTCAGCAGGTCACAGGTCAGCACAGTAGTCCAAGACAGTTCCTGGGGAGTCCCTCCAGCAGCATTCTGTGTCCAGTTCCAAGTATGTTAAAAAGTGTCTCTCTCACATGGGGAAAATCCCCTGTACTTATACTCAGTTTTGCACAAAGTTAACAAAGAAGGGGAGAGGAGGTTCCAACCAGTTACGACTGCTCCCTGTTACACCCTCCCTGTGTACGACCCTTTGTGTGAGGCACAGCCTTTGCAAATGCAGGTGTGCCTCGCCTCCCCTTCTCTCAGCCCAGGAAGACCATTCAATATGTAAATGCACCTCTGTGACACCTCCACCCTCCCTGTGTACAGGCTATCTGAAAAGTATGCACAATCCCAGCTGTCACTCTGCCCCAGACGTGAATTAGAGTCAAGCTGCAAAACACCAGAGTCATAAGCCCAGATAAATGCTCACTTTATAGAAGTGGCATTTCTATAATGGTAATAAAAAACCCACCTACACCAGCAAGCAGCATTTCTCACTAGCATTACAACCATACCAAACATGTTTATGCTACCCCTCATAAATCAGAAAATACCCCCTAGTCATAAGGCAGGGCATTTTCAATGCACTCCTATGAGCAAGGCAGCACTCATAGCAGTGAAAAACCAAATAGGCTGTTTGTCACTGCCAGGACAGGCTACACAACCGGGCACATGTCCAGCCTTCTACATACATAGCACCTTGCCCATTAGGCTTGCTAGGGCCTACCTTAGGGGTGACTTACATGTAGTAAAAGGGGGCCTGTGCTAGCAGGCCTGAGACAGGTTTGAAAGGCTACGTCAGTGGGTGGCGCATGCAGCACTGCAGGCCCACTAGTAGCATTTGATTTACAGGCCCTCGGAATAGGGGTTACCACTGTACAAGGGACTTACAGGTAAATTAAATATGCCTATTAGGTGTAAGCCAATCATACTAACTTTAGAAGGGAGAGGCACCTGCACTAATCAGCAGTAATACAGTGCTCAGAGTCCTAGAGCCAACAGCAAGAGGTCAGAAAAATAGTAGGAAGGAGGCAAAAGTTTGGGGATGACCCTGCAAAAAGGGCCAGGTTCAACAATGAGATTTGATAAATCTAAATTATGTTGAAAGTGAGAAGATGAAATACTGCATCATTAAATCAGTCATCAGTTTGAAGCCAATCATAAAACATCCGATTTAACCAGAGCAGGCTGACGGTCGTTATAGAGATGCAGTACCTGTTATTGAAGAAGAGAAGACAAATCTTATAAGTGGTTAGGGTTAACAACAGGCTGTTAGGTTTATTGTTAGGTTATTAGTAGGTTAGTAGGTGCTAGTTAGTTAGCTTAGCTAAGGTTTTTTAGGTTGCTAACCACTTTATTTATTCAATCTCGGTCTGAAGAAGTAGAAGCAACTCAAACAAATATTTCGGCCTGCTATAGTTACTATGGAAGAACGAGCTTGTACGCCCGAGTGTCAATCCCAGGGGTCTATCAGGGCTCTGAAACATTATGGTAGGAACATGAATTGGGTTTTGTGTAGGCCGTTTGTCGGCAGTCTTGATTATCGTATGTTATTGAGTGAGTAGAAGGTTAGTGAAAGTTAGTAGGAAGGATTTGTGTTAAGTGTTAGCCATTCCTTCTGAGCTTTTCAGAAGTCATTTTCAGGTCTTAGAATGTAACAGTCCAGTTCCTGCAGGTCTTAAGAAGTTATGGTTTTGCCACTGGCAGTTGTTTTTATTTGTGCAGGACCAATAAACGGAAATTGTATTGACAGATCTTTCAGAGTTTTCCTTTGGGAAAGGGACGCCTTTTGTTTCTTGACAGTATCTGTGGAGTAATCTTGAGTGATCCCAATGGAGGCGCGTTGCCACCTAATTCTCTGTATTTTCTTCATCTGTGTGAGGATGGCTTCAGTATTTGAGCAGCAGAGGGGTCTGAAAATGAGTGCTCTTGGAGCATCACTGTTTGCAGGTTTATGTGTGGGCACTCTGTGTTCTCTAGTTAGTTAAAAGTCCGTGTCTAAGTTATATTGAGTACTTGGGGGATCCATTTTTCAATGAAGGTTGCACAGGAAGGATCTTGGTTTTTTCTACCTTCAGAAGTCCAAAAATGCGCAAGTTGCCCCTTCTATTTCTATTTATGAATTCGGTGATGTTCCTTTCCAGGTGAGCCAGTATCGAGGTGGTGGTTGATAAAGTTTTAGAAGAGTTGTGTCTGTGGTCTCAAGGAGGTTTATACATGATAAACTACAGCCCAAGGAAAATGGCTGCCTAATCGGAGAGCTCTGCCACACCAAAGGACAAAAACAGCCCACTCTGCTGATACACTACCTCCATGGACACTTCAAACAGTGCCCAACATATAGGAAGGTGTGATGCTTTCAGTGACCCAATTTTGGCAAAAAAACTTTGAGAGAAACACCTCTTATAACAAAGTGCTCCAGAAGCTGCCTCACAACGTCTGACCCTAAATTGGCTGACACCAGGACTCCACATGGATGAATCTTTTACTTGACTACCCCAGTGTCACTATGAACATCCTACCCCCTAGAGGTGAGCACTTAGTGGCACTACTCTACAACGCTCTATAGGGGTAGGAACCTATAATATAAAAAACAAACCTAATGACCAGAGCAAATATGACACAGACCCTCCTATCCTATGCCTGATTTTAAGATGGCTACCTCCATTTCATACAGCTCTCTCTGAAGCATGCTCCAGAACTTTCTTACTTCTCAACTACACACATTAAGATCCTGAATGTCTCCACCTCAACAGAAACCCAAATTGCAGACAGGAGGGGGGCTGAGAGTAATCCCTTACACTCCAATGTGCTGTACCTTGCTATTCAACAATCTGCATTGCAGCACCATATGAAATTATTTGAGTGTTACTAACCCATGAAGGATACCTACTTCAGCACCTCAACCTAGCTCCCAACATTAGAAACATCTCAGGGACTACTAAAATCTCATTAGGTGCACCCAATGCAAAGTATACAGTAAGGTCCGTTCTCAAAATGGCAGGCTCCAAACTGCATGAGCCAAATGAAGCGAGAGGAGGTCTGAAAGACACCAATAAGGCACAAAAGAGACACAAGCAGGACCCCCGCCCCCGACTCCCTTATAACATCTAAAGCTGAGAACTCCACAACTCTAAACCTAATTGTGCAGAAACTCAACATGCTACATGTGCTTGCTCAGTCTACAAAATCCACCACATTAACTGTACAGAGCGACCTTGGATATTTGAATCCAGAAATGATAAAACTGCATGGCAGAGTCTCTGAAACAGAATCATGAATAAACCTTGTGGAAGACCAGTCGCTGAACATTCTGAAACGAAGCTTCGGTATCACGAATGCACAAAATAATAGTTTACATTTTAAAACAGAAAATAAACAAGTCATAAACCTTGAAGTGATTCAGAAGCCATCTAAAATTGAGAATACAGAACTGTAGTAGTGTACTGTAGCATTGATGATCCTGCAGGCCAAAGAGGTCTACACCGTGAAATTCCTGGAAAGATTATGCTTCTTTAAATCAGGAGCAATGCCTCTACGGTATAAAGATGTGATAAAGTAATGATTACAAACATAAAGTGACATACATATGTTGAGTGCAATGTACTGGCATTGGTTGTTGCAAGAGGGGTACCTTGGGGTGCTAAGAAGAACCATGTGTGCACCATGATGCTACTCCCATCCCTCAACAATAGTCACTAATAGCATATTGCTCTCTGTGGTACAGTAGGTGCCATGCTATGTTCTCTCTAATGGGAGTTAGGCACAAAAAGTACCAGGGACAACAGGGTTAAATGGGTGTGGTGAGATAGTATCTCATTAAATTGGCCTTCTGAGCACTGCCACAGTTGTTTTCCTTCGTAAACTAATTGTAACATGGATTCTGTGTGCCATTAAGCAGTGATTCAGTGTAGACTGTACTAGGGCAATAATGTGGGATTTGACTTTTGTACTTTGTAATAAAAATGCAACTGTGAATTTCTTATCACATTTTTACTTATACCGTTTTACTGAGCGTACATTTTGGTGGACATGGCTTAAATCTAAAGTCCTTAGTCCCATGAAAGATAGGACTAGTATTCACTTCAGGAGGGCATCAGCAAGATAATACGATGCACCTGCTTTAGTCAGAGAAATGTGTCTGCTTCAGACATGCATCTTCATAATGCATAAACTGAAAGGAGCAAACAGGAAACAGGACCCACCAGACAACCAAAGCATCTGCTCTACAAGCATGGGTCTCCCTTCCTGCAGTGTGTCAAACTGGTTCTGCCCAACGCACAGCCATCCAGTATACCGGCCTCAGGAGAAGTAAAGGAGGACTTAGCCCTAATGGGATGTGTGTCTATAGACTGAAGGCCCCCCACAAACTCACTGTTCTATTTAATAGTGACTTTACCTATTTTTACGTTGAAGGAAAGCAATGTCTACAAAACCCTATTTGTTTTATTATGGCAGATCTTATATGGGAACTTTTTGGCAGTTATGAAGATTGCTAGTTCTTTAGCTCCATAGATAAACACACATGTAAGCAGGCAAACACATGAAAAGAAAGGTACTTTAACCCTCATCCCTATGATACAAAGTGAGAAGAGGGGACACCAGTGTTCTGCTGTCCTTCTACAGTTTGAAACATCATCCCAATCCAGATCTATAAGTCCCTGTCAATTCTTTATATATGTAAGGAGCTTAATAGGAAAACATTGTTGCTTTGTAACCACCCGGATGTTAGATCAGCCTTTAAGAGTTCTCATTTCAACCTCACTCTTACTTCCACCCACAGCTCTGCCACTTCTTTCAGTGCTCCAATCTTGCCACAGCACACCATCCCCTCACCAACTTTGATGCCACATCTTTACTTATCTATTACCTCTCCTCCTGTACCACCCATTGTAAAACCATTCTACACAACATTCCATTGGTTACATAGATACCTTAAGCCACAATACCATCTTTTTGATTGTAATATCATGAGTATTATTATAAAGAATACTATGTATGTACCATTACATGTGATGCTAGTAAGTTGCATTTTGAGAAACATCCTAAATATTTCAGTTCTTAGTAAAGTCAGATATAAGTATCCAGGCATGTTGGTATTGCAATGTAAAAATTAGAAAACAACTGCACTGTCACGTAAATAAATCTGTCAAGCTTTGATAAGGTGCTCGCTTCACATGAAAGCAAAAAAAACCAGACCTCTTACTTTCTGCTCCAGTATATCCAACAGGAGGTTTGAATATCCACCTAAAACAAGCAGGAGAATTTAAGGCTAAAAGTGTGGAGGGGTGGGTGCAGGAGAGTTTTCAGATCCACCATCAAAGGAAATACAGTAGATAACATATGCTGAGCTCTAAGAGACCCTGATTGCTAAAACCCCAAATTTTTATAGTAAATTAGCCCTCAGATAGTGCAGTTTAGGCTCTCATTATACAAAATGAGAGTGCTGGATTCAGGCAGCTGCACCACAAGGCTATGAGGAACTGAATCCAATTCCACACTGAGTGACAACTGTCAG
Organism: Pleurodeles waltl; assembly: GCF_031143425.1. Classification (NCBI taxonomy): domain Eukaryota; kingdom Metazoa; phylum Chordata; class Amphibia; order Caudata; family Salamandridae; genus Pleurodeles; species Pleurodeles waltl. Next base: position 166,270,741 of record NC_090438.1, on the reverse strand, counting down.
CCTAACTCTTCTGGGCAGCTAGCAGTACCTCACCGGCACCTGAAAGTGGTGGTGATTTGCAGCAGCCCTGCCAATGACATTCTGATTTCTCAGGGAAATTGTGGTGCTACAGATCTCATCCTTTCCTCTCGGTTACATTAATCTCACACATGCAAAGACAAACAGAAGCAGAAATCGATTCAATATATTTTATTGAACCATCTGCGTTTTAGATAAAATATCATGTACTGCTGTGAAATTGATTCAACATATTTTATTGAATCATCTGCACTTTAGATAAAATATCATGTACTGCAATGATTAGGATGATAAAACAGAATAATAGCAATGCGGTGACAAAGAAAGTGAAACACAAGAAAAGTCCTACCATAGTGTCAGAGTGCTGTCAGGATTCCTACCTATGCCACTAAGGTACTACTAGAGCACAGCAGTGTTAGCCATAATCCGCCGTTCAGGTTCCCTCTGAAAATACCACCCCCCATACCTGAATGTGACAGTAGTGAAGAAAGCTGTTGGTCTACTGAGAGTCCTCTCTCATGTGAATGGAAAGACGCCAATTCTCAGCAGACAGCTGCAGTAAGGCGATGGCATGCAGTGGCAATTTTCTAGCTGGAGCTCTCCCTCTAACACATAGGAGCGGAGGGATGTTTTATAATAAAACAGCTCGTGTTCTGAGAAAGCTGCCGTAATGTAGGAACATCTTGCTAACCACAGAGGGTAACCCAACAAACCCCAAGGGATCTGGGTAGAATGTATTACAAAACAACAAAGATCCCACCCTTCATAACAACATATGCAGCGCTTAGGAGAACATCCTCTATTATTTAAACAAAATATATCCTTTCCTCATATATGTACACATTATATACAATCCCCCATCAAAAAAGAAAAAAAGGACAGAACAATGTGCAAATGAAGCAAGTGCTCTTGATTCGAGAAAGAAAAGAAAAGAGTAACCATCTCCCTTTACACCAATCCAGAAAATATTTAAGAATCTCAATATCAGCCTGTTGGTTATTCATTCTACTATATTGAATCACAGTGTCACCTCAAACAGGATTAAATCCCCAATTGCATCCTCCATCAAAATAAACAAAATCCAGGCTAAAGCATCATCGTCGACGTTTCGACCCCCTCTCGCTCTCGGGCCAATTCCCGGTTCCAAAACGGATCTTTATCAGGACTACACAACTGGGGACAGCTACAATTATCCAAAAGAATGAATCAACCTTTAGGGCACAAGCTGCAGGCCTATGGCTAAAATAACATGCCCATGAAAGGTACTAAAATAACTGGAAAGCTACAAAAATAACCGGAAAGCTACTAAAATAATTGGAGTGGAAACTTTCTATTGAACAACCTTCAGTAAGAAAGGTGGGTAGACCTGTCGTAAAAACTGTTCTTTTCCCTTTCAGGGGCCTCTAATTCCTGTATGAAATGTGTGTTAATAGATAATTAGGACATGTTCAGAAAGAGTTGCATCGAGTGTTTAATGTTCTAAAAGTATCAGACAGTCATGGTAATCAAGCTGACACAATCACATCCATGTTATGTTATTTATCCCACATGTTCAGTTTATTATAACATCTTATTATTTTAAATCATTGTGCCTATGATTTTCATCATGGTTTTCTATTATAAGAGCGATATAACTATTTCATTTTGCGTTTATTCTTTGAATTAAAGGTCTTTACACAATATCTCTAGCTAAATCCGATAAAAACTCAGTAGTATTACTTGAGAGTTTGTATGCTAGGCTGATGAGGACATACTAGATTGCAGCACCTGCTTCAGACGAAGGCAGCAGCGGGAAAAGTGGCCTTCAGTGGTCATGGTTTATCTACCAGTGCTGCACAACTATGATAGGAAATAGTCAGCTAGCTATTTCAGAATGTTACAGCAGTTCCAGTTGTCTCAAAAACAGGTATGCTGTGTGCGCCACCTCTGAAGCTCAAGAATAGACTTATTATTTGCATACTAAGCTTCTTAGTGCTATTTGAGTGTGTTGTTCATTATTAAAAGATGGTTTGGTGTTCTATTATGTCCCTGAACTCATCTTATAGGACTGATTACATAGATGCTCCCTATTTACTGTAGGTTTGTCAAGCCTGACTCAAGAATGGTTATTCCCCATTCTGCATGTTCTGAGCTTTGGATCTCATGTTTGTTGAATCTGTTGGCTAAACGGCACAACCTAATCTTGTTGCAATAAAAGTACGTTACAGGGTACCAGTAACACAACATCTCCTAAAGAGAGGTGTCCCTAACACAGGGGGTGCAGTAACATTTATTTTGAATGCACATGCAGTATATCCCTTTGAAATCTTTCACTCATTGGTGGAGTGTGATGTTGTAGATCTCAATACTGGGAACTATGGGGGGTACAAAAGAATCAGGCTTTTTGAAATGTTAAGTCCCTATGACTTTCCAAGAACACACAAACTAGTTTGGCATCATTAACACATGTACCACAGAATATTATAATGGGTCCCATAACTAATGATGGTGCCACCTGGCCTGTATTGACCAGGTTTACACCATATCCTGACTTAGCTAATCTACCCACGGGAGACGTAGTAAGACTATTAAATCAAATAATAAAGCTATAATGACTTAGAGAATAAGTGTTGCAGTCAAACAGGCAATCATTCCAGAGTCTATAATGTTACTATGAGTAAGGAGCTCATTTAATGAGATGAAATTCCATTCTAGATTCCTCTTAAGACAAATCAGCTGGAAGAGGTCTATCCTCACACAGAACCACAAGATAAACATAGAATTTTGACTATGTGCCTTTGCCTGGGGATGCTGCCACCTGTAGAAGAGTGCAACACTTGGGGAAGCGTATTTTGGGAAAATCTACACTTCTGCACAGGGCACACACTTGCCAGATGTGTTGAAACAGGTACAAAAGTAGCATGGAGTGGCATTTATTCTTGTGTTAGGTATGAAATAAAGGGAACATTTGAAAAACAGTTTCCCCAAACATTGCAATCAAAATTCATGGAAAAGCAGCAACTCCGGAAGTGTGCCAGCAACTGGGACCCATTCTCGATTGGAATCATGAATGGGAATTACCAAAAATGATTTCACAAATATACACAATTTGTGAAACATTGGCATCACGAGTCATTAAACCGCATCTCATAATAAAAGGCGAGACCGAGAGTTTCAGCCAGGAAAAGGCTGTGCCAGAAAATAAAAAGAAACAGAGTTAAACAAACAAAAAAAAGACTGGATCTCCCTTAACTCAGGAGTCTAGCCAGGTCGGTTAAAATTTGAGGAACTGTGAAAACATTAAAACGCTGAATCGGTATAAACATTATGCTAGGGGTGGTTCTGAACTTTTCAGGACTCTAGCAGTTAAGAGAAATGGACAGACGAGTTCAGCGGAAAAGACAATTAAGCCATTCAGAAAAGTGAATCTGAGGGTAGTTTAAGAAAGAAGTGAAAGGTCCTGATTTTAAGAATCAATTTAAAAATAAAAAAAGTGACTGGACTCACTAAAACACGGAAAATCTGCAGAAAATGGCTTGGACAGTAGCGCTTCTAGACAGCACAGCAGAAGCCACAAAAGTTTCCCACACTCTCCAAGACCATCTGATGGTGACTCCAACTAAGGAAAATATAAAGGTTGAGACACTGAACGGATAGTTAATTGCTCCAGATAGGATTTATAATTAAGGCTCCCAGTGTTCTTTTTTTCTAATTTTTACAGATAAATGCAAACAGAAAACCATATTTTTCTGCCTGTATTTATTTTTAAATATGGAAAAGTGCGGAAAATAGGTATTCCTTAGAGTAATCTTTGATGGTGTCATTCATGACTGCCAGGCCAATAGCTGTTAACAAACAAGGGTGGTAAAAAAAATGGAAAGATTTTTTTAATGAAGCTTTCAACAGTTGCCCTTGTACACTGTACTAAAATGTTAATGTAATGTTACTGTATTGCACATAAGTGATGCATTTCATATGACTTGTAATAGCACTAAAACACGTGAGATGTTTAAATGCAAGTGGGCCTTGATCAGTTAAATAAATGCGGCAATATAAAAGTTTCGGGTTAATCATTTCACAAAACACAAAATAAATACAATTTCCTGGGCACACACCGTGTAAAGTAAAGACATTATTCTGGCCACATTTACCTGATGTTTATGATATTATTCTTGCGGAAGATGGCTCGCCAACTATCTCTATAAGGGATGCTCCTCGATGTGAGGCCGTAGTTATACAAGCATTTTTCTCTTTAGTAATTGAATATCTGAATGAAGAACATGCAAGTGAATGGGCTTTAAAACAGGCACAAAAGCTATTTTATATCACCTATAATACTAAGGCATTACAGTGCCTTGCAGCTCTACAATAAACAACCCTATTTTTCTAGTTTTAAAACATGACAGAACACATAGATTTGTTTTAGATTATAGGAATTTGAACCCACACGTGTGCTTCTGCTGTCCGAAATGCACTGGACTAATGACAACCAAGTGCCAAAGTAATATAAAACAATACTGGACAATTCAGATGGTTGTTAAGTCAAAATATAGCCCCTAAAAATCAAAATCTAGCTGATTTTTTCAATCAATTGGCTTCAACATTGGTATACCAGATGGCCCATGAGCTGTAAGAATTGTCCTGGTTGGTATGCCGCACGAATCATGAAGATTTTGCAGGAAGATCCTGAAGCACTATCTCATACTGATGATATTTAAATCACAGGCAATGACATGAATGAACGCCTGACTACGGTGGGTAGGATAGTGACAGTAATAATCACACATGGATATAAAATGTCTTTAAAAAAAACTAAATTGCCTAGTCACATGGGATTTTACTTGGGCTCGATTATTCCAATGAGGGTAAGGGTTCCTGCAGAAATGTGCAACTTTACAACCTTATGGGATTTCTTGGCTTCGGGAGAGCGTACTTGCTTTATGCTGTGACTGTAAAATTCTTGGATGATTTGGTTTCTCCCATGTTTTCTGAAAAACATTTGACGGAAATACAAATGATTATCTTATGTGGGCTGCAAGTAGACATACAATAAACTAAATTTTTATGGATCAGGGAGGTCAGAACAAACCTACTAATTAGAATCATTCCCAGTTCCTCAAGCTAAACATACATACATTTCACTGAAAGACAGATAACTTTAATTGTGTACAAGTTACATCTGAATTCAACAGCTAAAGCACACTTCACTCCCATAGATGAAATTCTTACTGCGATGCTGATGTCCATATTAAAGGAATACACTTTGGCACAGGAGAAATTAATGATTATGGTCTCTCCTATTCCTGCACTAGAGGAGGGGACAAAAGTAAGAATACCTATGTTCTATACCTGCATTGGGTAGTCGACCAGTTTGTTAAGTGTAGTTGATGTAAAGTTTGAATATCAACTTACACTCAGCACACAAGAATTTCTACTATAAACACAAAATGTTCTGCAAACTCCTAACATCTTACCCCATACATCTACAAAAGTGTGTTCAGTGCAGATGGCTCTACAATGCCTGCAGTTGAAACTAAACAAAAATACTCAGCAGCTTGCATTGCAGTGAATTTTTAAGGACGGCAACTTCAAGTCGCTACATGCATGCACTAAAGGGCAGATGTATCACTCTTTCACAGAACACGACGCAGCAAGGCAACTTGCTGCACTGCATGATGTGAAAGTAAGAGGACAGAAATGCTTCATATTTACAAAGATATGGAGCATTGCTGTTCTCATACACAGTGCTGCCTAGCAGCAGTGCAGGCACCCTGGCACCATATTGCAAGTGTGTTTGCATTACAGGCAAGATTGCTTTTGCAGGAAGGGAATACTTATTTCTCTTTGTTACAACTCTGTTGGGTACGGGCACCAATTTGATGCAGACCTATGTTTACAAGTCTTTGTAATTCTGGGTTTATGTCAAAATACATAGGTGGATGCATGGGAATACCCATGCTCCACCCATGCAATGCCTACCCCACTCAAAGTATTGCAAGGCAGCACTATGCACTGCCTTGTGTTACTTTGTATTTACTAAATGTTATAGTGTGTAGATACGTAGAGTGCACTATCACCCGGGAATATTTATTGGCATTGAGCAGTTGTGAATTTAGGGACAACTGGGCCAAGTGGGACTACTCAAAAGACCAGGTCTTAGCTTCTTTGCACAATTCAAGAAGCAAAGTAGTAAGGAGGGGGCTCTTATGTGTACTGCCAGGTCGTTCCCTCCTTTAGGACCAGTGTAGGAGAACACTTGATTTCCAGGTGTGGTTTTCTGTATGTATGGGATTTGTGCAAATAGGAGCCCGGACAAGCAGAAGTGTCTGGAAGGTTTGTGAACACAGATGTGATTGTTGAGGTATGCTGAGCAAGTATTATGTTGTACCTTGAAAGTGTGAGTGGGGAGTTTGAATTGTGCTTGTATGTGAATGGGTAGCTGAGACACACAAACTAAACATAACCACACAATGTTGTTTTGTATGGTTCAGTCCCATTTAAGGACTTGCATTGCCTTGTGATGAGTTGCGTCAAACACGTTGTGACAATGCAAGTCCTTAGTCCGTAGACCTTTAGGAGCTTACACAGCTCAAAAAAATACATGCCCTATTACTTGCATTACAAAAAGCTGATTAATCAATTTCCACACTAATTGTGTCAGAATCAGCATTTTGTGTCCAAGGATACAATGTAGATTTACCACACTAGCATTTAAACAGGCTCTGGGATTAAAAAAAAGGAAATTATATTTTTTTTAAAGCAACTTTGGAGAAATATGGATATTTTTCTAAATAAGCTTCCTTTGGTATAGGTACAGCACACTATGGCCCATAATTCAGGCTAATTAAGGCAGCTTTGGGAGAAACAACATCACTTCATAACATTAAGGTAGCTGCAGTAACTAGATCTCAATTCAAGATCAACACATATGTTAGCAGCAACACAAGCAACATTCAAAGGAGAAAAGATCCCTCACAGCTTTCCCTCTGAATACTACTACACCCTCAATACAGATACTGCCCCTTCGGTGTTCATAGCCAAAGTGGGAGATAGACTTGTTACTAATCAGCAAGCTAGTTTAGGCCCAATTAAAACAGATCATGAGGGCATAGCATCTGACCATGCAGACACACATGCTATGGTATCAATGCTACTACAAAACTGGTGGTCATATCTACAGCAACAAGCAAAAAACTATGTATGGCAAAGTAATATTTGCCAAAAGATAAAACATTCTACTATTTTAAAACTAGTACAGACTCTCCTTAATATCTCTGGTCCTCCCTGCAGGGTAATTTTCCTTGATCATCTCAGGCCAATCATAACCGGAAACCATTATAAATGTATATTAGTTGATGTTGACTTATGATCCAGATTCCTGAGTTCACAGTTTTCATTCAGAGGATGGTCCTGCATTTGCCACTGAGGTGTTCAAGGATGCTATGTCTGATCTGGGAGTACGTCTTCTATACTCACACCCATTCCACCCAGAAAATAACTGTGCAATAGAGCACACCAATGGTGCGCTTAAGCAAGCCTTGACTGCTAGGTTATTGGCTGAGGGCTAAGTTGGCTGCATTGTCAGTAGACAGAGTTCAGAGAACATTAAGTAATCTACCTACAGAAGTATTAGGTGGCCGCATTCCATACAAGATGCTCTTTGAAATAGCCATGTATGTGCCTGATATTGATATCTCTAAAAAGGTGGCCAAAGCAAAAATGTTTCACTCAAGGACTTGGATTGTTTGCAGAACAAAATAATAGAAAAAGAAAAATACTCTCCTATCAAAATAACAGAAGAAAATATATGCAAAAAAAGAACAATACAAATATATAACTACCTTTGATAAAAATGTAAATAAAGTCAAACCTACCCTACTACTATGCACTCCTAACAAAACAAATCCTATTCAAAACAACTCATATCCATGTCATTAACAACACAACATAAACTTACACAGACGACAATCAAGACAACATATGACGAAATGTATAAAAGACAAACCCACTCTAACCAAATCTCAAGACAAACACACAACAAATATTCAGTTTTAACACAAATAATTTCATCAGTATCACATGTATCTACATGTAAGTGTAATATGATGATCTACATCTAGCAATTATATATTCATAAATTGCCAAAAGAATTCAAAAGCCTCTGCACCTGAAAAATCCTTCATACAAATCTTTTTTTTAAAGTTATTTGACAGTCAAACTCTCCTTGGTTCTTAGAGACAGCACAAGATCACAATGCTGTCCATTCCTCAAAATGGTCAGAATTTAATGATCCGTCAAAAGATCTATGAACCTTGGGTCCTTCGTTGTCAACTTTGGTACTCCAGTGCCAATGCGCGTTTCAGTGGATTTAGACTTCCTTATGTATTTATAATCCCACAGTCACCTTCTTCAGGGCATGTATATGTAGAAAAAAGCACCAAAGACAGAATAATTCATCTAAATCAAAAACAATGTATCAGGAATATATTAATCAATCATGTGAACATCTGTGTAACAGCTGTGTTGTATATTACAATAATCACAAAAAGCATTTCAATATCTTCTAATAATGACCAAAATAAAGAATAAGTTGATGTGGGTACCTAAACCTTCACAAAGTAAAAAACCCAAATAAAATTAGAATAAAGAAAAACAGAATGAAAAATTGGACTCCTAAAAAGTCAAACGTGTAACCAATGCCTAATAATAACAAAATACCTACCAAAACCAAAATAAACATGTGCAACCCCTCAGAGAGCAAAAAGTCCATAAAACACACACCCAAAGTGAACACATATATACCACAGGCACAAACACAAACAACAAACTAATTTATCATACCTGATGGTGTTTCTCCCTTTCAATTTGTATTCGAATATATGTTCCTTCGTCACTCTACAAAAAAGTAATCACAGTTACCTACCTACGACCAAGAACAGGTATACACCACTAAACAGGAAAAAGGAATCATGGCCCGCCTTTGTATTAAAGTAATCACAACAGACTTTACCGGTAGAACATAACTACTGGTTAAAAGGCCCATAGTAAGAAAGTATGTTTAAATATACATCAAAATCCTGTATATTTACAATAAAGAACAAAAGTCCCTGTAACCTAATATGATATGAGTTCATGCGAGCCCGCACTGTCTAAGAAATGTTTTGTAACCATCATTCCATTGACGGAAAAAAAACAGCACCCTAATGTTAGGGATGGTACTCAAAACTCACAGCAAACCACAAATCAACACCCTAATTGCAAATCGTATCATCTATACTGAACGCAGCGTGAATCACGATGCCTGAGTTCTAAAATAGGAAACTGCCCGGAATACATTTATTAGTTATGGAACACACCCATTGATGCAAAAGGTGATTGAATCTCTTGTTGTCCTGATAAAGTACATTCTAAAAACAGTGAGTGTTCACTACACCGGCTGTTTTATAGCCACTTGAAAATCACGCTACAGCAGAAGACTAAAAAATAGAGGAAGGACCATTAGAATATTCAGGCTGAAAGACACCGAAACGGAGTCGCCCATCTTTAAACAGGAAAAATCATATACACAGATGTTCATATGATTGATTAATACATTCCTGATACATTGTTTTTGATTTTGATGAATTATTCAGTCTTTGGTGCCTTTTTCTACATATACATGCCCTGAGAAAGGTGGCTGTGGGATTATAAATACATAACTTAAGTCTAAATCCACCTAAATGCGTGTTGGCACTGGAGTACCAAAGTTGACAACGAAGGACCCAAGGTTCATAGATCTTATGACGGATCATTAAATTCGGACCATTTTGGGGAATGGACAGCATTGTGATCTTGTGCTGTCTCTAAGAACCAAGGAGAGTTTGACTGTCAAAGAACTTTTTTTAACAGACTCTTATGAAGGATTTGTCATGTGCAGAGACCTTTGAATTCTTTTGGCGATTTATGAATATATAATTGCTAGATGTGGATCATCATATTGCACTTACATGTAGATACATGTGATACTGATGGAATTGTGTTAAAAATTAATATTTGTTGTGTTTGTTTTGAGACTTGATTAGAGTGTATTTGTCTTTTATACATTTTGTCATATGTTGTCTTGATTGTCGTCTCTGTAAGTGTAATTTTATGTTGTGTTGTTAATGACATGGATATGACTTGTGTTTGTTTTGTTAGGAGCGCATAGTAGTAGGGTAGGTTTGACTTTATTTAAATGTTTATTAAAGGTAGTTATCATATATTTGTATTGTTCTTTATTTGCATATATTTTCTTCTGTTATTTTGATAGGAGAGTATTTTTCTTTTTCTATTATTTTGCATTTATTTCCCTGATTTACTCTCTTGATCATTTCAGGGACCCCTTCTGTGTGTTTTTTCCTTGTTTGCAGAACATCCAAATGGTCAGAACTAAACTATATGATGTGAATCATTGCAACTCTGCCACCAGTGAAGATAGGATTATTAAAGTTGATGATGGATGGCACCCAAAAGTGGGAGAAGTAGTTCAATAAAAAAATCCCAGATAAAGAGGTTTTCAGCCATCCTATAGACTACTTGTTTCAGTTCTTGGGTTAGAAAGTATGCTGCGGACAGTAATCCCTCTTCCCATGATTAGTTCAAAGTAATACAGGAAGGTATTCATTGATCACATGAAAAAGTATTGTTTGGATAATTCTGTGCTGCAGCCCCCACTCTCTTGACAGCAAGGGTCATTCAGAGTAGAACCACACATCCTCCCCCATTCTGCAAGAACTACCCAGAGAAGAGTAGAACTAGGCTGAAATCCTGACTCCCAGCTTCCATGAGGAACCTGATGCTGCAATTTAAAAAAAACAATTGCTGCAACTGTTGCTGTGGCTTAAAAGGTGTTATCAACCAGACCTACAACGACTGAGATGATGCCGACATATGAGAATGATTCTGATGCAAAGTTTGGATTTAGTAACATACAAACACATTTCACAATTGTTCTTTGTCACCAAAGGGTTTTTATTTGCTGCTGGTTTTATGACCGATATCTTATGCTCCTATGGTTCTATTTCTGGATTGCTACTGGAGTGTTATTTCTCTTGATTTGGATTATCATGCTAATAACAGTTCGCTAATGAATGGGAACTAAATTCCTGATAAAACTGTGCTTTTTCCTGTGGTTCAGGATTTGCTACCACATTCTTCTCACAGAGCGTATTGGAATCATTATGCTGTCAACATCACTGAGCATCCTGTGTAACAAATTATGGGGCACACTGAACTTAGTCAGATTCCACATATTTTACAACTCTCTCTAAATTATATAATAATGCCAGGTTCTTTTTCAGATCAATGGGACATTTATGATGTTAAACAATTGATAAACAATTTGACTGGCTGGGCTACACTTGATAATGAAGACCCTTATTTAAATGCTGACAATCACTAGGAAATGTATTCTTTTCATCATTATGGCCATCACTATATTAATAGAACCAGTATTCCCTGGGATATATAATTATGCGCAATAGGAACTGTAAGAAATTGGGTTGCTGGTTGAGGGATGTGAAACCCTACCCAAGCAGGCACCTCAATTCTTGATTAGGTGAAGTAACAAGCAATGCTAAATTAACCTGTGCTCAACTCTCTGGTAGCTTGGCACAGAGCACCCATGCTTAACCTAGGGGCACTGAGTGAAGAATTTGTGCAACACTTCAAACAGTAACAAAGCAAAACACAGCACAATTTGAAAGATGTAAGTAAAAACACCTTCAAAATGCACAAGAATCAACTGTGGGTACCTGGTCTCACTAAACTGACACAAACTCAATTCAAGCCGACTGCAATGTACTGTGGGCCAGCTGCAGGGGCCCAGTTAAGACTGCTGAACAAGAGCACCTTAAATACTGGTTATGAAGAGTTGTGGAGTCCCACGACCAGTGATGCATTTGTTTTGAAGAGCTGTGAGGCTGTGTTGTGAGGGCTTACATCATCATCGAGGATTCCATTGATGATGACTTGCCTTGGAAAGGTCTGCGTCAAGGATGTGCCACTCAACCGTCAACGTGATGCATTGGTTTTGGGTACCTGCAAGGCTGCAATGCAAGGTCCTGTGTCCTCATCAAGGATCCAGTCAACGAGAGGCTTGCGAAGCGAGGGCCTGCATCGGGGATACCTCAAACATCAGCAGTTCTGATGGAAGTGCGATGCAAAGTCCTTGCACAGAGAAAGTCCACGTAGCAGAGGCGATGCGTTAGTTCTGCTTGGGATTGCACCACACAGCAGAGACGATGCATCGGTTCTGCTGGATCCACAGGTGAGGCTGACAGAGCACCTTCAGGCCTGATTCCAAAGATCCAGGACAGCGGTGGAACCATTTGACACAGTGGTACTCACAGTTGCTGAGGCCAGGAAACTAAACCTTGGAGTCACTCCTTCCTGGCAGAGTTTTCCACAGGACCAGAAGTGTACTAAAGCCTTGGGGCCATATTTATACTTTTCGACACACAACTGCGCCAACGCAGTTGTGCGTCAAAAAATCTAACGCCGGCTAACGCCATTCTGAAGCGCCATGCGGGCGCCGTATTTATTCAATGACGTTAGCCGGCGGCGCTGCCTGGTGTGCGTAAAAATAAATGACGTACACCAGGCAGCGCCGGCGTAGGGGAATATGGAGCTTGGGCGCCAAAAAATGGGGCAAGTCAGGCTGAGCCAAAATTTTCACCTCAACCCGATTTGCGCCATTTTTTCCGACTCCCAACCCCCATTGAAATGACTCCTGTCTTAGCAAAGACAGGAGTCATGCCCCCTTGCCCAATGGCCATGCCCAGGGGACTTCTGTCCCCTGGGCATGGTCATTGGGCATAGTGGCATGTAGGGGGGCACAAATCAGGCCCCCCTATGCCACAAAAATAAAAAAAAATAATACTTACCTGAACTTACCTTATGTTCCCTGGGATGAGTCCCTCCATCCTTAGGCGTCCTCCTGGGGTGGGCAAGGGTGACAGGGGGGGGCACCTCTGGGCTCCTTCCGAGCCTACAGGTCCCTTAACGCCTGCCCTGACCAGGCGCTAAAAAACGACGCAAAAGCGGCTGGACGTCATTTTTTTTTACCCGCCCACTCCCGGGCGACATTTTTGCCCGGGAGTGTAAATACGGCGCACATGCCTCGGAGTCACTTTTTTAGACGGGAACGCCTACCTTGCATATCATTAACGCAAAGTAGGTGTCCACGCTAAAAAATGACGCAGACTCCATGGACTTTGGCGCTAGACGCATCTAACGCCAAAGTATAAATATGTAGTTAGTTTTGCGTCGGAATTGCGTCAAAAAAAACGACGCAATTCCGGCGCAAACAGAGTATAAATATGCCCCTTGGTGTCTGAGGTCCAATATTTATACCTAGTGCCTCATTTGAAGTGAGAGAAGCTTCTAGAGTTTTGCCTTAGAAGTGCAAAGGTTCTCCGCCTTCCCTACCCTGGCTCTAGACTAACTACCGGGTCTAAAGCCTATTCAAGTGTAAGTTGGGCTTTGCCTCACACCACCTTTCAATCCAGTCAGTGATGGCCCATCCAGGCACATCTAAGCTTGTGGCTGCTTAAGAGGAAAATACACACAAAATCTAACTGCCAACTATACCCCATCATGTGACTCAGGCACAGGCTGCAGGCACTAAATAGCTTAAGAAGGCAATTGGCAACTTTCTAAAAGTGGGATTTTCCATACTGTAACCAAGAATCCCACTTCACCATAAATTAAGATTTCTCGTTACAATTCCAAAGACATTAAACATGAACTGTTTAGCTGTTCCCATTCGGAAGTTGCAGCTTATTACATTTAATTAATGTAACTCCAATGTTATCCTGGGAAAAGCAGGACTTGCAGTAGTGAAAAACAAATTGAAGAGGTTTTTTTTGTTTTTTTTTACTACCAGAGCATATAAAACGTAAAATTACATGTCTTACTTTTAAAATACATTGCACCCTGCTGTGTCAGATGTTGAGGGACTACCCTAAGGGTATATGTATTAAAAAGGAATGTTTGGGCCTGGGAAAAAGGTTATTTTTAAGTGGGTGGCACAACCACTCCCTGGGTTCAAGTTTTACCACTTTACTAGGACTCATAAGTAAATGAAATATGCTAATTGGGTATAAACCATTGTTACTATGTTTTGAGGAGTGAGAACCTTCAATTTCGTACTGGTTAACAGTGGCAAAGTGCACATAGTTCCAAGGCCAGCAAAACAATATCAGCAAAAATGAGGAAGAAAGCAAAAAGTTTGGGGGAAGACCACCCTAACGCTGACAGGCCTAACAGGTATATTGCAGGGCTCAACCCATCAATAGTCATAAAAATGTTCAAGAAATATTTCCTTATATCTTGCACTCACTCGTAGGTCAGAACTCACAGCTGCTAACGCACTGCTCCCTGGTCGACTTTGAAAAACATTTAACTCCCTCGAGCCGCCTTTCTTAGAAGCAGTGCTAACACATATATGCTTTGGGCCCAGATTCCATAAATATGTCAGCTTTCTGTTTTTCACCCTGAAAGTGCAGGTATGGATCGATGGAACACTATTGGAACTCTTTAGAATTCGCTGGGGCACCAGACCGGACTGTCTACTATCTCCACTACATTTCGCCCTAGTTGTAGAACCACTGGCTGTCCTTATATGACCGCATCTCCTTGTGCACACATGATATTCTCCTATAAGTCATTAACCCCACTGAGTCAGGCCCTCCGATAATGAAGACCCTCCCCTTATATGGAGATGAATCGGGTCTCCGCACCAACTGGACTAAGTCTGTCCAGGTGCCCTCATCATGTGTCCCAAACCACTGTGCATGGCAACACCAAATCCAGATTCAGCACCTCAGCATCAAATATCTCTGCATTCACATACCAACCTTGCCAGAGCTCTCCTGGTTTCTCAACCTGGCACCCTTGGAAACCTATCTTGGGCAAAATAATACTGTTCAAAATGATGACCCTCTCGCACTTCCAGTATGTCCTTCAAAATTACCCATCACCGATATCAATGTGGTGGTGCTGAACCCTTAACTCCCACATTTGCTCCTTTCTGGGCAGGAAGACCACCCACGTATAACTTTCAGTGCATGCTGCCAACTGTCACACAAACTGACATACAGCTCTATCACTGGGCATCCCAACTACTGGTAATCAATGAGTGTCTCATAGGAGGCAGGGGAGACCCCACCTATAGACTAAATTGACCAAATTAGGCATTGACAGCATTCTGCATATACTATATAGAGGTGCACTGCACCAGTGCCTCCCTGGACCCATTCAGGTGGTAGTTTAGACACAGCGTGCCGCCCTGCAGATGATGGGCTGGAACAAATGACTCACGCAGCAGACCTCTCTATGGTGCAGGACATGGCCAAGTCAGCTGTTCACAGCTAGAGGTCTTCTCTAAATAGGATAAGATAGGCATCACACTGCTTGGTGATGTCTGGCAGGGATCCACTATGAAAACATTCCAGGAGCTACAGTCCTAATTTTCCCTTGCCCCTACCCAATTTCATAAATATCTACAATTATGGCACACATGTGCCTGCCACCATGTCATGCCTTCTAGAATTTAATCCCCTCGAAGCCAGCCTCCTTCAAGGCATGTTGGGAATAGGGTAAATCTCCAAGGTTTATAAAATACTGGTATACAACTGCCTCACCAAATATGGTGACCAGAGGGGAAAATGGGAACAGGGGGTTGGCACATTATACAATGCAGACTGGTGAGATGCCTGAATGGTTCCCCATCTTATAGCTATCCCAGCCTGCCTCAGGCACATCCTATATATTACCTATATTACACCCAGGTGACTCTGGATGGTAGGTAAACGCACTTTACGCAACTGCTCCTGGTGCCACTCGGCTGACACTACACTAATTTTTTTTAAGATGTGGGCTTGCCCTGTTGTAATGTCAAATTGGAGCATAATGCAGAAACTTTGATAGGTATCTTGGAGAAGCCTTTGGAGCTAACACTGAGAGTCACTCTCCTGGGAATAGTGGAGAATTTTGTGCTTACCAAAGCAGAGTGGACCTATTTTTGGAATCACCACTATTCTGACTAAAAGAGACACAGCTCGATACTGGAGCCAATCCACAGCCTTCAGCATCTCTAAATCTACTGTTGCTATGAACTGGTGTACAAAAAATGAGGACATCTGCAGGGCCAGAGGATGCCAGCAGAAGCATGTCAAAATCTGTGGACAGTGGTGGAGTTTTTCTGGCATAATGAATCGTCACCATTCTTGAGGTGGGAGGTCTTGAAATGCTCCTGAAAACTGATCTGAAGTGGATGACACTGCAAACGGGATGGGATAGATTTCTCCGAAGTGATGTGATGTTATGTTGTTTGTTTCGACTCACTAAAGTTGGTTATGAAGAAAAAACAAAAAGATATCCTTATATCAATGGTGCTGACTGTTCAGACCCATCAGTATTTTATTACTCTCAGAAAACAGAAAAATATCAAAAGAACGAAATTACTATCCACAAACATATATTCTGCACAATTCACTCAATATCTTGCTCTACAAGGCAGTCCGTATTGTAAAGAAAACATTAATGAGACGAATTCTGGCAAATTCAAGGTACAGAAACTTTATTCATAGGATGCATAATACCCACAAAAATTATTGTTGGAAATGAAAATGGTCCAGTAGACAACCTGCATGGGATGTGGGTCCATTATTAGGGAACTGAAGATATCCTTTTTTTCCAAAACTTAACTCATACCGAATTGAATGAAATGATCCAAATTTGTACTTATAGTTTGACTGTGTGTCAAGTCCAAAGGGGTAACCCTGTGGCCAATTGATACTAGTGTATGTATGAATTAATCTCTTTCCAAGACTCCTGGTCCTTTAGTTAATCACTTGGACCCAGGGTATAATAAATATACACCTCTGACTATTACTTCATGTAGTATAGACGAGTTGTGTCAGAGAACTAATTTCAGCCTCATGACTGTAACAGAGCACCTCTCCACAATCAGTAAAGAAATGGATTTAATGATTTTCTCCTGGGTTCACATCCTGTTAAAAATAAACATTTTGTGCCCTTGTTAATATATGCCACTTATAAGGAAGTGCAGACTTACTCAGAAAGAGAAGTTGCAGAAAGAATTAGAGAAACCAACAGAGCAATAATGCAAACCACATTTAAAGTGATCAATAATGGTTTTCAAATACTCTCAAAATGAGTGTACACAACATGTACTATAATGAGATCAGTCTTTAATTTCCTACAGGAAGATGCAAGTCTTTTACAAAATGGACAGGCTCAAATGCGAGCTACAACACAGCTAAATTTTGCATTATAAACTCTTAAATCAAGTACATGACTATGGAAACTCATAAATGGGAGGACTGTGTTCAAACATGTTAATTTGACTTCACATCAAACAATGGCTTCAAAAGAAGCCACAGACATCCTTGCAAGTATAGAGGAGAAAGAAAGCAGTCTGTTTTCCGACATGGAATAATCTCCTTACCCATTGGTGCCTTTTATTTTATAGTTTCAAAATCACAGGTCACTGGACTTATCTGAAAAAATACACAATGCTTTGCTTTACCATGCATGGGAGTACCCGTTTGAATTTCTCTGTTACTCTAAAGACAATCCAGCATTCATAAGAGCAGCAGGATCTACTAATCTTCTAGGTCATTCACTGCTGTGGAATTCCACCACTCTGCATTGAGCTTGTAACCCTTTGATGCCAGGTTTAATTCGTAAGATATTGGTGACACGTTTTCAATTATTTTTTTCCTTTCATAAGCTTTTCATCTTATAAACACATGTTAGAAATGGGGTCTTTGGTTGGCAGTCAGGTTCCCCTTGTCCAAGCAAGGACCCTCACTCTAGTCAGGGTAAAGGAGAAACACCCTCAGCTAACCCCCGCTCACCCCTTGGTATCTTGGCACGAGCAGGTCAGCTTAACTTCAGAGCGCTAGGTGTAAAGTATTTGTACCAACACACAAAGTAACTTAATGAAAACACTACAAAATGACAACTCCGGTTTAGAATAATAGAAAATATTTATCTAAACAAAACAAGACCAAAACAACAAAAATCCAACATATACAAGTCAAGTTATTAATTACAAAAGCAAAAAGAGTCTTAAATCCTTGAGAAAAGTACCTGGGTAGCGACAAAATAATACGTACGGGTGAGTGTGCGTTGAAAAGGGTAAGCAGTGCATCGATTTCTCCTTCCCCGGTCTTTTTTTCCTCCCCGCAGGGGCGCGATGTGTCGATCCCGACCGCACTCGGGTCTGGGCAGGCGTTGTGTCGTTTTTCCACACCCAGCAAGGTTTGCATCAAAAATCCTGCCGCACAACAAAACTGCTCAATGTGGGTTGCGACGTTAACAGCCTCCGTCAGCGGGTGTTGCGTGTTGTTCTTCCAGTTACGTGCGTCGATTATCCAGCCGCGATGCCGGTCAGTCGTTCTCAGCCGCGTCTCGGAAGGTGCTTGATATTTTCCCTGCACGGCGGTCTGTGCGTGGATTTTCAGTCTTGGTCTGCCAGCTTCACCTGTCAAGGCCCCAGGAACTGGGTAGGGCACCACTTGGCAGGCCAGGAGTCTCAAGAGAGTCCAGGTGCTGGCAGGAGAAGTCTTTGATGTCCCTGAGACTTCAATAACAGGAGGCAAGATTTCTTCACAAGCAGGAAGGCACAAAGTCCAGTCTTTGTCCCCTGGCACAGGCAGAAGCAGCAACTGCAGGATAGCTCCACAAAGCACAGTCTCAGGCAGGGCAGCACTTCTCCTCAGTTCTTCTCCACGTAGAGGTTCCTCTTGATGTCCAGAAGTGATCTAAAGTCTGTGGGTTTGGGTGCCCTTCTTATATACATTTTGGCCTTTGAAGTAGGCTTAGTTCAAAGGAAAGTCTCTCTTGCTAGTTAAATCCTGCCTTGCCCAGGCCAGGCACCAGACACACCAGGGGGTTGGAGACTGCATTGTGTGAGGGCAGGCACAGCCCTTTCAGGTGTAAGTGACCACTCCTCCCCTCCCTCCTAGCACAGATGGCTAATCAGGATATGCAGGCTACACCCCCGCTCCCTTTGTATCACTGTCTAAAGAGAGGTGTAAACAGCCCAACTGTCAAACTGACCCAGACAGGGAATCCACAAACAGGCAGAGTTACAGAATGGTTTCAGCAAGAAAATGTCCTCTTTCTAAAAGTGGCATTTTCAAATGCACAATCTTAAAACCAACTTTACTAAAAGATGTATTTTTAAATTGTGAGCTCAGAGACTCCCAAACTCCACATGTCTATCTGCTCCCAAAGGGTATCTACGCTTTAATCATATTTAAAGGCAGCCCCCATGTTAACCTATGAGAGGGATAGGCGTTGCATAAGTGAAAAACGAATTTGGCAGTATTTCACTGTCAGGACATATAAAACACATTAGTATATGTCCTACCTTAAACATACGCTGCACCCTGCCCATGGGGCTACCTAGGGCCTACCTTAGGGGTGTCTTACATGTAAGAAAAGGGAAGAGGGAAGGTTCAGGCCTGGGAAGTGGGTACACTTGGCAACTCGAATTGGCAGTTAAAATCTGCACACACAGACACTGCAGTGGCAGGTCTGAGCTATGTTTACAGGGCTACAAATGTGGGTGGCACAACCAGTGCTGCAGGCCCACTAGTAGCATTTGATTTACAGGTCCTGGGCACCTCTAGTTCACTCTACAAGGTACTTCAGGCCTCACAGAGTCCAGAAATTCAGCAAGGCAGCATCAGGCCTGCAGTGTCAGTCGGGGTCATAGCACTCCAGCTGGGACCACGGCTTCAGTTTGCAGGCAGTGGTGCGGGGTCGTGCAGTAGTGCAGGTTCTGAAGTCGTCCAGAGTCAGGGTGCCTGGATCTCCTTGTTTATTGACCAGAACTCACTTTCAAGGGCGCAGGAACTGGATTGGCGCCACTTGGCAAGTCAGGGTCCTCAGCAGGAGTACCAAGGTGCTGGCAGGTGAAGTCTTTGATGTCCCTGATACTTCTTAACAGGAGGCAAGATAATTGTAAGCCCTTAGAGAAACTTCCCAGGCAGGATTTCAGAAAGCAAAGTCCAATTCTTTCCCTCTTAAGGCAGAAGCAGCAACAGCAGCAGGCCAGCACAGCAAAGCAACATGCAGAGTGGCAGGGTTTCCTCAAGAATCAAGCCCTTCTCCTTGCCACAGGTTCCTCTTGATCCAGAAGCAATCTGAAAGTCTGGGGTTTTAGGTCCGCTCCTTATACTCATTTCTGCCTTTGAAGTAGGCAAACTTGAAAGTAAAGTCTCTGTTGTTCACAAAGTCCTGCCTTTCCCAGGCCTGGCCCCAGACACACTCCAGGGGGTTAGAGACTGCATTGTTTGAGGACAGGCACAGCCCTTTCAGGTGCCAGATCCTCCCTCCCCATTCTAACCCAGGAATACTCATCAGGATTTGCAGGACACACTTCAGCTCCCTTTGTGTCACTGCCTAGAGGGTATTCACAAACAGCCCAACTATCAGTCTGACCCAGAAGTGGATTCCACATGTAGGCAGAGGCACAGAATGGTTAAGCAAGAAAAAGCCCACTTTCTAAAAATGGCATTTTCAAACAATCTAAAAGCCAACTCTACCACAATATGTATTTTTTAATTGTGAGTTCAGAGACCAATGGGAAACTGCACTTAAAAGACATTTAAAGGCAGCCCACATGTTAACCTATGGGAGAGATAGGCCTTGCAATAGTGAAAACCAAATTTGGCAATATTTCACTATCAGGACAGGTAAAACACACCAGTACATGTCCTTCCTTTTAAATACACTGCAACCTGCCCATGGGGCTACCTAGGGCCTGCCTTAGGGGTGACCTATATGTAGTAAATGGGAGGGTTTGGGACTGGCAAGTAGGTCGAATTGGCAGTGCAAAACTGTACACACAGACACTGCAGTGGCAGGTCTGAGACATGTTTACAGGGCTACTCATGTGGGTGGCACAATCAGCGCTGCCTGCCCACTAGTAGCATTTGATTTACAGACCCTGGGCACCCATAGTGCACTTTACTAGGGACGTACCAGTAAATCAAATGTGCCAATCATGGAAAACCAATTATCACTATCTTTTAGAGAGAGAGCACTTGAACTTTAGCACTGGTTAGCAGTGGTAAAGTGCCCAGAGTATCAAAACCAACAGAAACTAATTACAGCACAGGGTCCAAAAACAGGAGATCAGAAGCAAAAAGTACAGGGAAACCATACCAAAAGCTGCCAGGTCTTTTAGTAGCCCTCTCCTAAATGGATCCTGTAGGCCACTTCATTAATGTGATGCCTTACACAAACTTTCCTCCTCTTACCATGACATAACCTTCAATAGCCAACTCATCTTTAACCGCCCCAAAAAATCATAAGTCCCTAGTCAACATTCTTTCATGAAGCTTCTTTTTACAGAGTCAACAAGGGTTCTTCACCTAAACACCACATTAATGTCTAATTTATCTTTCTCAATTGGTTTCTGAGATAAGATTGTCCCAAACACATACCACTAGCACCAAGAGTAACTATACACTATCCTTTTTCATTGAACATATAACACAACAGTGCCTGAATAATTTTATCTATTAAAAGGCAGTCTTTGTCAACTGCTGAAACCACTCACATTTGATATTTTTTATTAGATTTCACATAGAGGACAGAAGCATGGAGAATTCCTCCGCAAAGCATGCATAAAACTCATATAAACCTATGATTGAGGCTAATTGCTCAAATGAATAGACATCTCCTGAATAGATTTCAGTAAGGAATGCTTGGGTCTGAACCCACCATCTGATAATGTATATCACAAATGCTTGATTTCCCTTAAAATACATTTTCCATTTGGAAAGTCGTCCCTTCATCCTATGAATTCTCAAAACCTCTCTTAAAATCCTACTGTAGCAGAGAGGATGCAAACAATTGGAATATCATTCTCGAGTGCAGAACCCCTTCTGAACACATTAGCCATCAGTCTCTGGTGAATCACAAAACTAAAGTGTACGTGATTAAGGACACATTTTTCTCTGCTTTATTCCTTGCTCTCACATCCTGTCAGTGCTGGACCAAGCATTGCGAGTTGCCCTCCATCCACTGAGTTGGCATTTCACACCTTAGTATATCAGATTATGGGGGTCATTATGACCCGGGAGGTAAGTGTTAATGTGGCGGACACATTATGAGAATGGGGGGTTGGCTGCAGCCAACCCCCCACTTCTCCACTCATATCGCCATAGTGGTATCAGCCGCCAGGCCAGAGATATCAATCTCCAGCCCAGTGGCCGGCACAGTACCGCTGGCGGCATTATGAGCCTGCCTACCACCATGGTTTTCGTAACCATGACGGTAGGCCCTACCGGTGACAGGGAACTCCTTCCCTGTCACCGGTAGGTGGCTCCCTCACCCCCCCAACACACATCTGATACCCCCAGCCTCTTCAATCCAAAGCCCCCTCGCCCCATACATACACTAACCCCCCACCCGACATTCAAATACACCCCCACCCCGATCCAAACACACATACTCCCACCCCCTCTGATCATCACCCCCACCCCCACCCCCTCTGATCATCACACGCACCCCCAATGCATGCACATACCCGCAGACATCGACCACGCATACACCTAATCACTCACAATGGCATACACACATACTTCCAGCCATGGTTGCACACATTCTTACACACAATCACACTGACATGCAGACATGCACTCACTTCACCATTCTTACATGCATTCACTCACACGCATATAACCACACAAACACAACACACAGACGCATTCACACTCTCACTCACACATTCATGCACTCACACAGACACACACACACACACAACACACCCCACCCTGCCATCCCCCCCCCCTGTCAGAAGCCTGACTTACCTTGAGCAAAGAGGTCTTCCAGCAGGGAAGGGGCGCTGCTACTGCCAGAAGCACCCCACCAGCAGAACACTGCCAGGCCGTATTACTTGTCATAATACGGCTGGGGGTGTTATACTGGGATGGCAGTGCTGGTGGTAGCATCGCCACCTTACCACCGTCCGCCTACATGAACACTGCTGGATTTCCGCCCTTCTTGTGGCGGAAGTCTGGCAGTGCGCATAATATAACAGATGGATGGTAGCCACGGTGGCGGTATTTTGCCGGCCCGTCATCAGCGGTAGCCGGTTTTTACCACCAATGTCAAAATGGCCACCTTTATCACTGAACTGAGAAGTATTTATTATAAGGGAGAGTTTTTAAACTTGAACTGAATAACATTCCCGCCTCTCCCTAACAACAATGCTCCTAGTAAGCTAAAAGGCAAGACAAGGGTCATGTGAACTCTATATGTGGCCTAGATCCTTATTTGAAATGGACCAACATTAAAGGCTATTAAATCATGTACAAGAGAGGTTTTTGTAAAATACACATCCTGAACTCGCGTTTTGAAGGTGCTCTCATATTTCACATCATCCATCTGCACATGAAGTGACATCACTGGTTTTTCCCTCAAAACAGTCTTTAAAAGAAAAAGCCAAGCAAGATGACTCATGTCTCATCAGCCACCTAAGTACGAAGTGACATAGCTGACTCTCCCATTGTCCATCTGCACAGGAAGTGACATCACTAGTTTCCCGCCAAAACAGTCTTTACTTAATGGAGGCTGCAGCGTAGACACGCCAAAAGCATGCCCATCAGCTCTCAGTGGTAGGGCCCATGCTCCATGCCCCACCCACTTCCCCTCTTTTGCTACTCCATGCAAACATCCATTCCCTCAACCCCAGTTGCTTCTCACAGCGCTGCTGCAGCACATCGCATCCCAAAATTGAAGGTGTGTTTTCCTTTATCACCTGCCCTTTCACATGAACACTCCCAAACCCACATCACTCCCCCTGCGCACCTGACACCCAACACACATCACCACTCAGACCACACCGCCACTGAACCACCACACCCCTTCCTGTGCTGCATACTCATCAACAATGGTTTCCTCACTAACACACCACCAAAATTGGGGCTCTGCTACATGACAGCTCACTGAACCAACTCTTCCAGACTGAAATCTGGCTGGCTCCCTCATCAGCTACGATCATCGCCACAGAAACTCCCTCCCTCCCAAATACAAGATCACAGCAAAGAATCAAAGATGAAATCCCTATCGTCTTCAATGAATCCATCTAAGGGGCCAAAATCTGGATGACTCTCTCTTCGGCCTTCATCATCAACAAAACAATCCCCACCCCTCTCCTAGATGCAAGATGACAGCACAAACTTGGAGATGGAATTGCTATCAGCTTCAAAGAATATATCTAATGCTCCAGTAGGGTCTGAGAAGCTCATTAATCACGCTATAGTGACAGAGGCTGGGTCCCAAAGGCCTATACACCCCTATAAGCCGGGGGCTCACTAAAGGCCCCTGGTTTCAAGAAAAATGGGCCGACGACGTGGGGGTGGGTTGGAAGGAAAGCAGCACTCTAACAAAACCCTAGATGGTTTTCTGCAAAAGGCTGTTGGGGAACTTGAAAAAGAAATAGAGCTAGTGCAGCGACGCTTAGCTGCCCCCCCTTCTTCAACCAACAGCCTAGTTCATGATAGCTCAGCCCCACAGCCCCCGCAAACAGAATTACAGTCTGTACTGACTACCCCTTTCCCCTCCCCCTCTACAATCCCCCAGGAGAATCAGGATGAAACCCCAATCGTAATCACCACCCGTGCTGCACCAATTCTGTTGGCTCAGAGTCCCTCAAATGAAGGCCCCCTTACCTTAGCAGATTCTAATAACAAAGGAAAAAGGAAACGAAGGGAACCCGCTTTTAAAAACAAACGATCCAGGACTTTGAGCCCCTCTAACTTGGCCCAATCTTCTAATAAGGATACGGTATTAATCACCTCACACAACACAAATGATTGTCATGCTAATGAGTACACCAGGGATTTCATAAGAGATGAGCTTTCAAAACTATTTCTTCCTATTTTAACCCGCCTCCAAACAATTGAGGACAAATTGGAAAGTCTTATTAATAGCCAGCCGCCAAAAATTGCTCCACCCGTAGAAACTCAATTCCATCCCCTCGCCAACCATGACCTCACCACTGCCAACAGATCCACTGGGCAAATACCCAAAATCCCTTTTTTCTCTTTAAACCAAGATTGGCCTAGCTCCGTCAAAACAGCTAGTATCTTAATGAATAAGCCCCATATGGTCTCAGTTCCCCTTTCAAAAGGAACCGCCCCATGGAATAACTCAGTAACTAATCCGAGAGATGGCAACCCCACTTGGGAGCACCCGCAAACAGAACACCAGAAGAGGGACAAGATCAGGGGTCTGCTAGATCCAAAAGTGCTCCATTTACCACCAGAATCATGTCATTATGTTCTCATTATATCGAATGTACCTGAACTCAAACCTCATTCCACTGAATCTTTTATCGAACTTAAAAACAAGGTCATCCATTGGTTGCACGCGAATGCGGGGTTTGCTTTTTCCATGACACCCTCAATACTGATGGTGAGAAGGGTAGGGTGGGTGGGTTCCCTAGCGAAGATCGGTTCAGGGGACTGTATAGTTATCAACTTCAATTCTCCTGACCTTGTCCAACGGCTTTTTTAAAACGTTAATAGACCTTATCCTATAATTGATAAAGCCTCTCTTTGCAGGCTACAAGTGTTTTATCCACCTCCCATGCGAGCTTGGAGTAGACAATCGCCAACGTTATATGGGGCTCCCCCGGCTATTCACACACAGTCTATCCCTGCACTTGGCCCTAGATGCCCTTTGTCATCTCTTTCTGAGACAGACTGACTAGGAGATGACCTTTCGGAAGTGGCTCCGAGCAATTGTGAAGCTGAGAACATTCACCCTACTGCCCTCAGCATCTCTAACTCTGTTGCCCCTTCGATCTTGGCAGATCCTGTTAATCAGGGATCACCCACAAGCACCACGTGCCAAGCAAGCGAGGAATGTATTCCGAACCTGTCAATTGTTCCACACATTCTGGGGTCCACCCGTATGGCCAACCTACCAAATTTAAATATAGCTGGGGTCACATCCAGCGAGGTTTACAAGGCACAGAGCGAGAAAGCTACTGGTCCTAATATACCTGAGGGAAATAGCATGGTTCCTAGCAGTTCCTCCCCCTGTAGGAAATATCCTCAGAATAAAGCAGGGTCCATAAAAACAGAGGATCTCGATAAGGTACTCAGCTGGAATATAGCAGGGTTGGAAAGCAAATGACAAAGACCAAGATGGGGCAATTTCATTGATGATCACCTGATCTGCCTCTTCCAAGAAACGTGGGCATTAGAACCCAAATATAGACTAGGCTTTAAAAGCTATTGGGTTCCAGCACGCAAGTCATCTTCTGGGAGACCATCGGGAGGGCTGCTTGTGTGGATCAATACTTCTCTTAGGTGCAAGTTAGAAGAAATAGATATGGGTTGCCCTGATTTGCAAGTCCTATTAATAACGATTTCTGAAGAGAGACCTTTACTTTTAATCAATATCTATAACAGGAATGTGAGCTCCCACCCTGATTCTGATGTCCTGTCCATTTTGGACAGTTTTCTTAAAAACAATCCCTCCTTCTTTGTCTTGATTGGAGGGGATTTTAATGTCACTTTCGAACCTAATCCTCTAGTCCAAGGAATATGTAAAGAAGAGGATGCCCATTGGGGCATCCCTCAGCTAGTCTCCAACAAAAGACCAAGGCTGAATAAATCTGCGCGCTTACTGGCCGACATCACACTAGCCCATGGCCTCCGAGCCTGCAACGGTCGCTCGCGCTCGGATGCAAATTTGCAAGCTACCTTTAGGCGCGGAGGGCACATCAGTCGTATTGATTATATACTTCTTGACATCCGACTGTGGAGCCACATGTTCGATATGAGGGTCCAAGAGCAGATTGAGAGCGATCATGATCCGTTGATCTTATCGACCAGAGGTCTTTTTCCTTCATTTAATGTGCCCTACTCTAAGATCCATGCCTCCCAGCTGGCCCTAACTAATAACAGACGCAACCTAAAATGGGAATCTGTTATTTCTTCCCCTAAACACCTGGCATCTATTTACAACCTGCTTGCCAACCAGATGGAGTGTATGATTCGGCTAGACGAGAATGGGGAGGGTGACAGACTCTTAGCAACCCACACTGATTTGTTCCAATCTTTAAAGCATCTTTCTACAAAAAAGATTCTCAATAATCCTAACAAAAAGCACTGCGCTCCCTGGTTCGACAATTGTTGCAGAGAAGCACAACTATCTCTCCTGGAAGCAATAAAAGAAGGCCATGTTGAGCTGTTAAGAACAGCCAGAAAGGTTTATAAGAAGGAATGTTCCAAGGCACGCAGAAGCTGGGAAGAGGCCAGATGGGTTACCATTCTGGAGACTGCTAAATCCAACAACACATCTAGGTTCTGGAAACTAATAACTGATGACTGTAGTGATTCCCCTGCCGCACCTGGCTCCTCAATTCTCTCAGCATCATGGGTAGAGCACTTTGGGCAACTATACGAAGGGCCACTTGAAGCATCTCTGTGGGCCCCTGATGCCTCAATAAACCAAGAGACCACCCCGATCACATTCTCTCTAACCGAAACAAGAGCAGCAATAGATTCATTGAAATGGGGAAAGACCCCTGGCCCAGATAAGATTCCAGGCGATCTATACAAATCAAGACCCGATATATGGGCACCATATCTCAACCTTATCTGCAATGCAATTGCAGCGGGGGCCCCCGCTCCACCTACTTGGAAAGGGGCTGAAATAGTACCCATTTAAAAAAAAGGAAATCCGAATACCCCTGCCAACTATCGTCTGATTAGTCTCCTTGATAACTCCCAAAAAATCTATGCAAAACATCTTCTGCTCTATCTTGAGGAATGGATTATGGAGTCTGAAGCTCTTTCTGACCTACAAGCAGGATTCAGACCTGCAGTGAGTACAGTTGACCAAGCCCTAAGATTCATGTCAATAAAATGGAAGAATGTTGACCTGGAGAGGGGTAATCTCTATGTGGTCTTCAGAGACCTCAGAGCCGCATTTGATTTGATCCCCAGGAACCTGCTGTGGTCAACATTATCAAATATGGGAGTGCCATCTGGTCTCCTGAAACTCATTGTTCAACTGCATGAAAATACTTTCGCTCAAATTAGATATGGCCAGGGGGGTGAGTTAACTGACCCCGTAGCTATTAAAAAAGGAGTTAGACAGGGATGTGTCCTGGCACCCACTCTTTTTCTGCTATATATCAATAATTGCATCCACTACTTAGAGAACTGTACAAATGATTCACCTAAACTGGTTGGGAAAAAAATCCTGTGTCTGCTATATGCAGATGATACAATTTTGATATCAAAATCGCCAATGGGAATCCAAAACTTGATCAATCAATTCTGTGTTTATTGCAGTGTCTATGGTCTGGACGTAAACGTCAAGAAAACAAAACTTATGATATATAGTAGCTCCAAGAAATGATCGCGCGTTAGTATAGAAATGAATTCGATTGCGTTGGAGAAAGTAGAAGAGTTCGACTATTTGGGTTTCAGACTATCAACCACAGGCAAATGGAAGGCAGCCATTGACAAAGGGGCTCTCATTATAAGCCAAAGAGGCGGGGCCCTTGTCCGTAGATCGAGAAAGGCTCCGAGCCCCCCCTTGAACATACTTGCAGAGATTTACAATGTCCAAATCAGAGCAGCGGCCTTTTATGGAGCGGAACTTTGGGGGTCCCACAAAAACCTGGACACTCTGCAAACCAAGGAAAATCATTTCCTTAGACAGATTTCCCGGTTAGGTATGGGCTCACCAATGACCCCTCTAAGGCTTGACCTAGGTTTAAATAGTATTAAAACCACAGCGGCCCTAAGGCCTCCCTCCTATTGGATTCGTTTATGGAAATCTGTTGAACTCGAACCATATAGGCTGGCTATAGGAGAGCTCATAGCCGCCCCCCAGGCACTGGAGAAAATTCCACGGCTGAAGGAGATGAAATCTGCCTGGGACAAAATATGTTTTCCTTACTACTGGAAATATCCGGATCAAATCCCCGATAATGCAAGGAAACTTGTTACAAAAAGATATTGGGAGAAAGTTAATGAAGACTCCTTGCACCAAAAGGGGGCGGGCAGGCTAACAATGGAATTTCTCCAACTCAAGCACGAGCCCTGGGCTGAGAACTTCTTGAACCTTCCCATGCCTCCGTACGCCCGTGCTCTATATCTCCAGCTAAGATATGGTACACTGCCTATTAATGGTTTTACGGCTCACTGGTCATCTAACATCGTTTCAAATGATAGATGTATCTCTTGCCAAAACTGCAAAGAAACAATAGAGCATATACTATTTTTCTGCCCTTTGTATAAGAGTCCCAGAGGGAGGTGGATCATTCCCCTCTGCAAAAACATGTCATTACAGGATAGAGCAAACGCCACCAGAATCTGTACATATGACTCATCCTCCATGGTAGCTATTACAGTTACCAAATATCTATCGGAGGCCTGGTACATCCGTCGTAGGTTTATTGTATCAAAGGGCATGTGAGCCATCCTGACATTAGTCCACAGAAGGAGTCTCAACTGTTATTTTCTAGTAGTATCAGTAGGAATTTTTAGCAGGAACTTGTTGCCCTCTATATGAACAATAGAGATTGTATAAGCTTATAGAGCCATTTTTATAGCTGAAATCTGATAGGCTTCTTGATAAAGTATCCTATATCTAAATGGGAACTCTATTTGTTTTTTTGGATTGACGAGGGCCAGGTCTTACGGGAAAATAGCTGCACACATTGGTATGTTAGACAAAATTTTATATCCTAGTTTTTATCTTTTTTCTCTTACCTTTTTTAGCCATGTCCTATTCATTGTACTTTTATCTATGATCAAAAACTTAGTCCTGTTGATTTTATTGTTATACTGTCCTGATTATTATTGTTTTTATATTGCTATTACGTTTTTTAACAAATATTATTTATCATGTATGATTGTTATCTTTGTTACTCTAAATGGTCTAGATTTCTAGACCGAATGAATTCAAATAAAATAATGCTCCACCACCTCAGAAACCA
Source organism: Pleurodeles waltl (assembly GCF_031143425.1). Lineage (NCBI taxonomy): Eukaryota > Metazoa > Chordata > Amphibia > Caudata > Salamandridae > Pleurodeles > Pleurodeles waltl. The sequence continues at coordinate 166,240,707 of NC_090438.1, read as the reverse complement.
CCGCCAGCAACATGAAACACTTTTTTAAAATCCTTTGTTTATTGTTTTTTAGTTTTTTCCACTCTACATGATATAAATGTTACAACACCATTCATGCAGTATGTCTTGTCAAGTTAATTAATGGAAATGAGCAATTTTTCAACAGTGCGATATGAGGTTCCTTAGAAAATGTAACAGCAATCTGGTTACAAACAAGCATCATAATCTGAAGACATGGGAGTAAAGCAACAAGAAGTGCAATGAGATTATAACAACTGCATAAAGAGAGGTTCAGCATTCATCAGGCAGGCCCATTAGCAACATACAACATGGCTTGTGTAAAGGGTGCCCTGGAATAAACAGTGTGCAATCAAAGTCCAAACAGTTTTGACACAAGTGTATCATACTCCATAAAACACTGATGAACATCCCCTCATAAGCCTAGTGTCATATTTAGGAAGCCATTTGCCTCTTACCTTCTTAAGGCTTCTTCCTCTGTCATCACCCAATGCCTCCGCTTAACATTGATAGGGCTCCCTTGCAACTTCCAGGTTATGGCAACCAGCCATTTAGCCAATGATAGGTATCTATTACCTTTTTAGAGTTGGGAGTAGAGAAAAAGCCCAAAAGACAGGCCTCCAGTTTATTTGGACATGTTCCCCCGGTGTCGACATGCAGTGAGGGCAAGTCCTAGGTTCACCTCTGAATACCTCAAGTCTAAGAGGGGGATAAATACATCTGATGTAGATAACCTGTATGAGCTTAAGCCTGGTAGTCCTAGAAATCATATGCATATATGCATCTAGGTGCATCCCATGGCACTGCAGCCATTGGGCCCTGACATGCTGAAGAGGTTTTCTCACCATTCCCTGAAGAAATTTAGAAAAACATATAATTAACATACGGTCTGCTCCCATCATCAGTAGGAGTTTCAACAAGTTATGGTGTTGCGGTTGAGTAGTAGCTAAGCTCCACAAGCGTCCAAAAGTATGTGTCGCAGAGCCATGCATCAAACACTGCCCTGGGGTCAGCCATTATTCACTTATAATGTTTACAAAGGGATCAGTTTGCCTGCCAGTCCCATCTTTTATAATCCCAGCTTCTGTTCACTGCAACAAATTATGTGATTCAAAGTAGGAAAAGTGCCCCTGAGGAAGGGCAACCAAAGGTAGGGCAGGTGCATATAAAGGACATACAGGTCCCCTCCTGACACAATCTTTCCAATACGTCATGGCTAAAGTAAAAAAAAAAAAAAATGGTGCAGGTTTGTCTCTGGGTCTTTCTTCTCAGCAAGAGCACAACCAACACCCCTCTCTACCCAGCCATTGTGCAATCCACTGCAGCTGTGCTAACAGGTAATTGAGTTCAGATTTGGGGGATGCTAGACCACCTACAGTGATAGGGCACTTTAGTACCTCTAGCAAGACTTGTTGGTTCCAGTTCCATATAACTCCCTGTGTAGGGAATCAACTTGTGTAAACCAACTATGTGGAATCCAAACTGGCAAGTTTGTGAAGAAATAAAGAATTCTAGGTAGCACAATCAATTTAGAAAGAGAGAACCTGGCCATGGTCAGTAGCTTTAAGGATCACCAAAATGTCACATATAGTAACCTCAGGGTTATGCCCAGATTTCCATTTTAGAGGCTGAAGCATCATGAGAAACATGTGCTCCAAGATATTTAAAGGCATGGGGACTCCAGTAAAGCCCAGAATTGCCCATTCAGGACTCTCTACCTTTAGGAGCCATCAGGAAGACACAGGTTTTACACCTGCTGGTGTGAAGATCAGAGACATTCTCATATTCTCACAAGATTTGGAGAGTAGGAGCTAGACCAGTCAATCCCACAAAAGCAAGAGGAGATCATCAGCATAGAGGGAGACTGAATAATGTCTTCCCGTAGGAGGATGCCCCTCTCCTGTCCCTCAAGACTTGCGACCACTGCAAAGGGTTCCATTGCGATTGCAAATAGGAGTGGGTACAGTTGGCAACCTTGCCTTGTATGCCTGAATAAAAGATATTGTTGGAAATACAGTCTCCTAACTTCACTCAGACCAATGGGTTTGTGTAAAGCAATTTAATCCAATGCGCCCATTCATTCAGGGATCCAATGAGGGAGAGAACAGGTCCTAGAAATCCCCATTGTGACGTGTTCAATGCTTTTTCAAGATCAATGGACACTACCAATGCTGCTGGATACTGCTCTGTGTCAGTCTTGTTTAGGATCTGATAAAGTCTTTGAAGGTGAAGTGAAGTGTTTGGAGTAGGGATAAATCTATATTGATCCTTATGGATCAATACAGTCATATAGAGATAACGCCTACTAGCTAGGATTTTGCTAAGGATTTTAAAATCCAGAGTAAGCGTCAGGAGTGGTCTATACAAGGCCACCTCCTTTTTGGGTTTACCCAGTTTGGATAAAGATATAATCAGAGCCTCCCCTGCCTCATGCTGGCAGTTCCTGTTCTTCTAATGATGTTGCGTAAGATGCAAGATGGGGGGATTAGGAGTGAAGCAGTCCATACAATCCTGACGTCTTTTCTCTGGCTAACGTCCTAATAGCACCCTTGATTTAATTCTCGGTAATAGGACCTCCCATCCCATTTAGGTGCTTCGTATGTCTTCCTTCTCTTTTCGATTTAATGTATATATATTTTTTATTGATTGTATTATTATTGAACAATAAAATATTTGTATTGATAAAATAAGTTTATATCAAATTATGTAATAGGATCACTCTATCTGTGACTAAGCACCTAAGTATAGTAGCTTGATATTATGAGCATATATCTGGTCATTAATATATAGTTAGTATCATTTGAAACCATATTGTTGGTACGTGAAGATGATGGTATCTTCATGCCTATTTGAGTAGCTCCTATAGTAGTTTTTCCCTACATTGGTCATTTCCCTGCTTGAGCTACGCTTATTAGTCCAGGGAATCCCCTTACAACTATTTTCCTATGGTTACGACACTTTGTCGTTGGGGTCTGTTAGTTTGATTACTTCATTATCTGTTTTGTATTGGTTTGTCATGTAGCTGTCTGTTTTTGTAGTCATTTTATATCACATATCTCTTATACATATATTAAATCTTTCACACGTGCTAGCCCCTGTAGTCACCTTGGTAACTTTATTTTTCATCTTTTATTGAATTCAACATGAATGAGATATATATCGTCTGAGAATCAAGAAGTTGGCTCACGTTTGAGCACTATTTCTTATTTTCTATTTTTGTATATCACTCACATGTTATTTACTTTATCATTCTTTAGTTATCCTTATTTTCATTCTATCCAGAGACAGAGCCAGAATTAGACAATAAAGACAAATTAATTTCTCTAGACATTGGGCTGGACCCAATCATGGAGTCCATCAAAACATTTGGATTCAGCGAGGAAGATCTAGCTAAATTATTAGATCAACCAAGATCAGGATCAGGGACATCGATTTCTTCGAATCAACCTAAAGAAGGTTGGTTCAAATTACTGGAATTGAAGAAAAAAACTAAACGTACAGAATTACACACAGATTACATCTTAGAATATCTCAGAGCCGGGATTATTCCCGCAGGACTAAGAGTGAGAAATATCCCAGGCCTCTTTGTAGAGATTAGACAACTCCTAGAAAAATGGTCCTTGATCTCCAATCGTTGTTCTCGTGATTGGATGATTCTCATAATAGAGACCGCTAGAGAACTGATGGAAACCCTTATGAAAGAAATCCAGTCACTAGAAGAAGAATTGAAAATACAAGACTCTGTACAGGAAGCGAAGAAACAGATAGAGACCATTAATCAAGAACTTGAATCTTTTAACCTATATCTAGTCAAGAGAAAGACAGATAAGCTTAGAAAGGACATTAGATGGTTCACCAAGGAACGAGCATACCCGTATCTATCGGATGGATATTATGCGAATCAACAACAAAATGCATTACAACAAGACCGACAATTCTGGACGACTAAGAAAATCGTTACCTTCTCTGATACCTCAGAGTCTGAGGGAGAAGGAACTTCTAACCAGTCCGAACAATATAATGTAAGGGTAGGCCCTAATGAAGGCCCTAGTCGCGCAAACCATTTTTTATCCAGAGGAGGGAGACCCCGTATAAGATACAGAAACTATCAGAGGGGCAGATTTCAGAATGTGGACAATCCACCACATACTCTGCAAACCAGGAGACAACAATATGGGAGGGATTAAAAGCAGTACCCGTTTTTAATCTAAGAACTTCACCTATGGATGCAGATACTGAGTCAGTATTAAAGAAAGGGTTGTCATTTATCCCTACTACTCCCATCAACAAATTTGGTCTTCTCTCCGACTTACATGCCTTCTTTCGGAGAATCAGACTCTCTAGATATTTCGAAGGCAAAATCGACACTAGGGAATCAAACCTATCTGGATTAAAACCCATCTCCACTTTCACTCCCCACCTTGACATGGTGGGTCCTGAAGTTAAAATCTTTGAGAAGATAGTGTTGAACAAGATTCAATCTCTGCTGAAATTCGTTCCTAGACCATACTTTGATTTAAATCAAGGAGAACATCAAGCCCTACAAAGATTACAAAAAGATAAACATATTACAGTCAAACCGTGTGATAAAGGAGGGGGTATAGTTCTGTTGGAAACTGAAACCTATAAATCCAAGATTCAAACTATGCTAAGTCAATCAGATTACTACCAGAAAACAGGAAATAATTGGCATGAACGAGTCAAGAGAGAGATAACTAGCATAAGTGCCGAAGCCTTAGAAAATGGAATCATATGCCAACAAGAATTCCAATACCTTAACCCAGTAAAAACTAGGACCCCTGTGTTCTACGGGGTCCCGAAAATACATAAAAATAAGACAGATCCCCCCGTGAGACCTATAGTCTCCACCGTAGGGGCATTGACAGAACCTTTATCTAAATACGTTGAGGAATTCTTGAATCCGCGAGTAGCCTTACTTCCAGCTTTTATTCGAGATACCAGCCACATCATTGCCAAACTAGAAGGTCTTCCGTTCAACTCGACCACACAGCTATTAGTAACAATGGACATTGAGGCACTGTATACCAACATCCCGCAAAAAGAGGCGTGGTTAGCAGATGCACGCCTCTTCGAAAAAGAAGCTAATACAGAACACTCTTCCTTCATCTTACAGTGTCTTAATATTGTCCTACGAGAAAACTTTTTTGAATTCGATGGCCAGACATATCAGCAAAAGAAAGGAGTCAGTATGGGAGCTGCATGTGCCCCAAGTGTAGCCAACATTTTTGTTGGCTCCTTTGAGGAAACACATATCTACAATGAGATGGCACCATTTTATGAAAATGTCCAACTCTGGTCACGTTTCATAGATGACATCTTTTTCATTTGGACAGGCGAGGAAGATTCATTAACAGAATTCAGTCAGTGGATCAATCTATGTGATCCCAACCTTAAGTTCACTATTCATGCCAGCAGAAACAAAGTTGAATTTTTGGATATTTGGATTGGTCACAATGACTCTCAACTTGAGATGTCATTGTTTACTAAACCAACAGCTAGGAATACTATATTACACTATGACAGCTTTCACCCCACTAGTCAGAAACAAGGGATACCCTTTAGCCAATTCCTACGGGTCCGTAGAAATTGCTCCAGCATGAGTGATTATAAACACCATGCTAACATCTTACAGCAGAAATTTCTTCTACGAGGATATCCCAGAAAATTGATCAGAGACTCGTACAAAAGAGCTAAATACTATAACAGAGTAAGCATGTTCGAGAAACAAAACAAAAAATCCACATCTTCTATAGTCTGTGTAATTCAACATTCTAATCTCAATGAAAAAATCAGGAAAATAATTCTTGCCAATTGGCATATTCTTAATAGTGACTCCAATCAAGCACCTTTAGAGCGTCCTCTCCTGTCCTATAGAAAAAATCAAAATATCTCAAATAAATTAGTCAGAGCCATTCTACCTAAAAACGAGACCTTCTGTCAGAAGTCAATACACGGTACTCAACCCATTACAGGCAACCATAAATGTGGTAATTGTAAAGCTTGCCCGAGAGCCATCGTGGACAATGTATTCTTGTGGAAATGTACCAATTTCCAACTATCGGATATGACTAATTGTAAAACAGCCAATTGTATTTACTTAATCAGATGTCCCTGCCCTCTTCCTTATGTAGGAGAAACTGGAAGAGAAGTTAAAATTAGAATATTGGAGCATATCTCCAATATTCGAAATGGTAAAGAAAGTGCCCCGCTGGTTACACACTGGATACAGCATGGACATAAAATCGAAGACCTCTCCTGGACTGTCCTAGAAAAGATTAAGAACTCTGGACAGATAGAGGATCATAAAATCCGGAAAAAGAGAGAAGTCTTCTGGATATTTACACTGGATAGCTGCAAAAGGGATTGAACGAATATATTCCATGGGAAAATGCCATTATATAAGTGTACTTTCTATATAAACTAGAGTACGACTTTAATATACATTATTTCCCATAATAAGTTAGATACTCTTTCTGGCAGTGTCTTTGTTAGTTACCATCATCTATATCATTATATATTAGAGTATACTTCACAGAACCATTTGAATTAATAATATCTTTTGAGTCCTGAATTACATCTCCAGAGTCAGTTGTCGATTGAGCCCATGGTTGGGTTTCATCTAATTTTTATTTCACTGATAAACAAACTGTTTATACACACATGTAGGTCTTTGACAACATCCATCTATAGATATTATTCTTGTAGTAAATGTATTAAATAGTATATAATTATCAGTTCGTCTTTATCGCTCCGGCGTCCCCGATATACTTCCAACATGGCGGCCGCGCCAGACCGTTTAATTCCTTACTCTCTCGCAGTCTAGACATATTGGGAACCTACCCTACAGCCACATAAAAACGCTCACGAGCAGCGGCAGCTCACTCTAGTCAATAGACGCGGGAAGAGTGAACGCCGTGACCAGTATTTATCTTAAACCCTTAGTGTCCCTTTGTCTGTACTTGCGCCATATTCATCTTGACATTGTTACAATGTACAGTGCGAGCTACCCATAGGAAACAGTCTAATTATCTTGGCCCTTCTCCCCCCCTTTTTTTAGCTATCTGTAAGAGTTTAGACTACTGTATTCAGACATCCATATTCCGGGATTACATCATATTCTGACAAGATTCTGAGGATTTATATACACCAAGAACGGATTATATGGACCTAAATTTAATAGCTGATATCAGCCAATATTTAGGTAAATTCCAGCACATATAAATAATAGTAATATTAAAATGTATTTATTATATTGTCAATATATCACTATTATTTATTTATTAATCTATTTATCGAACTATTATGTGGTTCTTGTTACCCGTTTAGCTTATCCTTCTACATAATAATTGACATCATCATGTTCTGCAATGAAGTAGAAACGGCCGGAAAATCCATTGCCTTATTAAAACGCTAGATAAGACTCTCCAAGTAAGGTCTTTCTTTACAAAAATTCATCACTTCTTTCATTATACACGCATTAAGTTGCATGTACCCACTTAAGGGATCTAAGGCTTGTCGGCAGGGCAATAGAAGGCACCTATTAATCATGATAAGCTCACTATCGGGGTCCTTAGTTGCACTTGTCATGTACTACAGTAATTATCTCTATACGTGTCACTTTTATGTTTTTCAATTAAGTTATTTTAGTTTCTATTCTTTCACATTTTATATTTTATTTTTAACAACACTATTTAAAGTCTTTGCTGACTTTTTTGGGCACGTATGCTTGGTAAGATAATATGTTACCCTAAGTAGAGATATATAAGTCAAATATAAATAGGTGATCTACAGTTAACTAACACGTTGATTTATGTAAATTATTATATAATTTCTTTATCAGATCCCTCGACTACAATATCAAAAAGTACATCACAAACCTATAATTAATTTGACCAGATGACGTGGCTGCTAAGACTAGAGCATCATTGAACAGTACCACTGGGAACGGCCCTGAGGAAGGTTGCCCACAATATTCTAAAATACAGAAACGCGCGTAGGCCCTCGGTCCCTACGGTACCACCTGGACAGTACTATGTTACCATTGTTTCCTCTTTTGTGTGTATCATACTATTAATGTCAACACATTAGAATAATTGTTATATTCTTATTATCTAAAATTGTTTTAGCTCTATTATGTTATTTGGATTAGCTTCTCGATGTGTTGTTTCACTTGTAAATAAGACACGTGTATTCATCTGTATAAGTTTAGTGTGCATGTGGTATGCTTGATTTAGGTGCTTCGTATGTCTTCCTTCTCTTTTCGATTTAATGTATATATATTTTTTATTGATTGTATTATTATTGAACAATAAAATATTTGTATTGATAAAATAAGTTTATATCAAATTATGTAATAGGATCACTCTATCTGTGACTAAGCACCTAAGTATAGTAGCTTGATATTATGAGCATATATCTGGTCATTAATATATAGTTAGTATCATTTGAAACCATATTGTTGGTACGTGAAGATTATGGTATCTTCATGCCTATTTGAGTAGCTCCTATAGTAGTTTTTCCCTACATCAGTCTTGTTTAGGATCTGATAAAGTCTTCGAAGGTGAAGTGAAGTGTTTGGAGTAGGGATAAATCTATATTGATCCTTATGGATCAATACAGTCATATAGAGATAACGCCTACTAGCTAGGATTTTGCTAAGGATTTTAAAATCCAGAGTAAGCGTCAGGAGTGGTCTATACAAGGCCACCTCCTTTTTGGGTTTACCCAGTTTGGATAAAGATATAATCAGAGCCTCCCCTGCCTCATGCTGGCAGTTCCTGTTCTTCTAATGATGTTGCGTAAGATGCAAGATGGGGGGATTAGGAGTGAAGCAGTCCATACAATCCTGACGTCTTTTCTCTGGCTAACGTCCTAATAGCACCCTTGATTTAATTCTCGGTAATAGGACCTCCCATCCTCTTACTCACCTTACAGCTTAGTGTTCACAAGGGGGCCCTGTCCAGGAAAGCTGTAGTCATCTACCAGGTCACATCACTAGGTGCCACATAAAGGTCGCTACAGTACTTCATAAAGCTCTCATTTATGCTACTTTAGGAAAGTATCAGTTGAGTATCCACACTTTGTATACAGGAAATCGGGGATCCCCTACATTCTGGGTGAACCTGCCATACTAGTAATCTTCCAGGCTTAGCTTCCCTTTCATGCACTCTAGACATATCCTCTCTGTAATCATGGCATTGTAATTGCTCAATTATTTGAGCATATGTTCTCTGCATTCTGCAATTTCGGTAGTTGTAGATGCATCATGAGAAACACCAAACTCCAAGTCATATTTGTCCATGGAGGGCAGTTCCCTTTTAAGGATCTGTTAGACATGTCAGCCTTAGGGTGGTCTTCCCCCAAACTATTTGCATTCCTACTCCATTTTTGCTGGCCTTAGGACAGTGTGTCTTTTACCACTGCTAACCAGCTGTAATGCATGTGTTCCCTCCTTAAAACATGGTAACACAGGTTCATCCCCAATTTTCACATTTAATTTACTTTAAGTCCCTAGTAAAGTGGTACTGCATGTGCCCAGGGCATGGAAATGAAATGCTACTAGTGGACCTGCAGCACTGAGTGTGCCACCCACTTAAGTAGGCCTTTAAACATGTCTACGACTTGCCATTACAGCCCAGGTGTGTGCAGTTTTAAACTTCCATTTCGACCTGGCAAAGTAATTGTTTTGCCAGACCCAAACCTTCCTTTTTAATACATATAATTCACCCTTAGGGTATGCCCTGGACAGCCCAGAAGGCAGGGTGCAATGTAGTCAAAAAGAAGGACGGGATTAAATATGTTTGTCACTGCTACAAGGCATATCTCTCCCATAGGATGACACTGGTCTTACCTTATTATGTTTTATAAGTGTAATTTCCAAATGGGAATAGGTAACTAATTCATGTTTGGAGTCTCTGGAATCCTAATTTCAAACTATAACTTATATTGCAGTCGGATTTTGAATAAGAAATCTGAAAATGCAACTTTTAGAAAAGTGGAATTTTCCTGCTTTAGCCATTTAGTGCTTGATTCCTGTCTCTGGTCACATGATAGCTGACAGTTTGGCTTTGTTTATTCCTCCTAGACATCAACACACAATAGGGAGCTAGGTGGGCCTGAATGGGTAATCGCTGGCAGGATAAGAGGGAAGAGCTAGGCATATCCCGATTACACCTGAATAGGCTCTGTCCTGTCTCCACACAAAATGCTACAAACTCCCTGTAGTTAGTCGGAAGCCATGACAGGAAATGCAGGGGGCTTGGGGACTTCAAAAAGAAACCTCTAGAACATTGATATTCAAAGTACGGCCAGGGGCCACACGCGGCCCTCATGACCTTTAAAGACAGCCCTCAGATCAACAGCAGCACTGGGCTACTGTTTATTTGACTGCACACTAAACTTGAAAAAGATGATAAATACCAGGCAAGCTTTTATGTTAAAGCTAATTGATGTTACACAAAGGAATTAACTAGGGAGTCCTGCACCACTTAACTTTAGGAACACATTAACATCTTGCAGAAAAAGTATACAAGTATGATAATGTAAAGGGGACGCGCTTTGGAGACATCGGCTGTGGCTGGGGGCGGGACCTTGGCCCCTTTAAACTTGTTTTGTGCACCCGCTTCGTGGGACGCCCTTTGGATACATCGGCTGAGGCTGGGAGCGGGACCTTGGCCCCTTTAGCGCACCCCCCTTTCATCTTGCCGGGAATGGTGAGTTATTTTTTTTCCTTTTTTCTTTCTTCTTTGGTGACTACCTATTGTTTTAGTGCCTGGAGACTTTTCTGTGCGAAGCCCTTGTTCAAAGTGTGTATCCTGCTGCTGCCCTTGGTGAGGAGCTATTGCTTGCTAAATGGGGCGGAAAAAGGGCCAACTATCTGGAGCCATGAGTGGTGGAGGTGGCAGGCAGGGGAATGTAAATACAACCCTGGACTCCTTTCTTGCGAGAGCGGTTGGGGTTGTGACCAAGGAAATTGACTTGGCGGAGAGGAGGCTATCTATGGAGATGGATGATTGGGGTCATATCTCGTTAGTCAGTGACCCCTCAGTGGTTCTGGAGGAGGAGGAGGTGGTGGTGGTCCACCATGGAGGAGAGCTGTGTGCTGCATCAGAGCGTGACGTGCAGAGAAATTAGGGGACTCTGCAGTCCCAGGGCCTTCGAGAAGAAGCAAAAGGCTTCTGTTGTCTTCTCCTGTGGCCTGTTCTATGGATAAGTGCAACCCCCCGCCAAGGAAGAATAAGACACTGAAGAAATCTGTCCCTAAATCGAAAGCCTCTCTTGTGGACAGTTCCAAAGAGTTATATGGTGGTACAAAATCCAGCGAGCTAATGGGCTGTGATACAACCATTCTTTTGCTAAAGCTTAAGGAAATGATTGAGGGTATCTTGACACCTGTGATGGCAAAACTATCAGTAATAGAAAAAGCAGTTTGCTCGGCTAGATGATTTAAGAAGCCAAGGGAGCCATCTTATGGGGGGGGGGTGTAAGGCCCTGTGTTGTGTATCTCATCCTAGCATGGATGATAATCAACAGGAGGAAAATGCTGGGCCCCTGGGAAGTTTGCCTCAGCATCCAGCTAACTTGTTGAGTGCTGGGGGTCAAGGTGCATGCATTCAGTTTGTGTCGGCCCCAACTACCGCTCCACCAATGAGCAGTGGGGCCTTGAATGGTCTTAGCCTCGGAAGTCAGTTTGACCGTGGTTCTGCGGTGGTTGGGGGGGCCTGCCCAGAGCTGGTTGGGAAGCCCAATCAGAATCAGTTGAGTAAAAAGTCGTCATTGGCCCGTCTGGATCTCCCCCCGGCATGTGCCCCAGATGTGGTAGTACTGACAAATGTTCCTGCTCTGGCCCGTGGGGTAACAGAATCTACGGCCCAACTAAAAAATAAAACTGGCCATTGGCTGAGTAAAAACTGCAATTTTTTGTGGAAGGATCTTGAGGATGTCTTGTTTGTTCGAAGAATTGACTGGATTGGGCCAAGAGAAAAAAAAGGGGGTGAGGATTGTGTTGTTATAAATGTCAGAAACTCGGGCCTGGCCCAACGGCTTCTCGCCTCATATAGTCAGGCCTATCTAAGGGCAGATTCAATTGGTATGGCCCCCCTGGGATACTTTTACAACCATATGCGACTGGGCGATGATCCCTCTCCTGACCCTGGTAGGATCCCCGCTTTAGGCCAGAATGCCCACTGGAAAATTTGTAGGAGAACAGATTACAATACAACCTCAGACTTGGCAGGGGTGGATTGACAATGCATTAAGACTGTGATTGCGTTGGAGGGGGTGGGTTCAAAGTGCAACCTTATTTTTTGGAATATTGCGGGGTATGATGCCAAGATATCTGACGAGGACTGGGTTAGGAGTGTGGCTGAGTATGATATTATTATGCTGCAGGAAACATGGTCTGAGGGGCTGGCTGCTTGGGATGGATATGATACATTCGCCATCCCAGCAGCTCAGTCACTTGGAGGTCGTTTGAAAGGGGGCCTGGTTACCTTAATACGGTTTGCCAAGATAGTGGCTGCCTTCCAAATTGATTGTAACCACCAGGGTATACTGCTTGTGTGGGTAATTTTTTCTAACAATTTAAATCTTTTTTGGGTTAATTTTTATAATGCTGTATGGGACGGGGGGTGTCAAATTGGGATTCTTTTCTCCATTCTCCAGGTGCTGAAATATAGAATGGAGGAGGTGGGGCTGGAATTCTGTGCTATTGTATCAGGCGATTTTAATGCTAAATTGGGCTGTATCAGTACAATGGTAAATCCCTTCGATTACGACTGTGTGGATTACTTGGTGGATGACATTCAGGATATGAGAGGTAGGGTTCTGACCAAGGAACTTAGGAAGTTGGGCCTTTTGAACTTCCGGAATAGTGAAGCAGTGGATTTTCACCAGCTCCCAACATTTGTGGGTAGAGGGTCTGGGACCACAATTGATTACATCTTCGTGTCTCCGTCATTGAAAAATCTGATTACTGGTGGAGAGGTGCTTGGTGAATGTATGAGCGATCATAACCTCCTCACAGTGTGTTTCAAACTTCCAGGGGCTCTAAGTAAATTAGGGCGGGATGGTCCTGTAACAGTAAAGATAAGAGACCAGAGTAGGCGGCTTGGCTGGAAACCGGTAGATGCCCAACAAGTCATTGAGAGGGTGGTGGGGGGAAACTTACCCCTGTTTATGGACATACTTCTGACAGAGACTCCGAGCCCAAAGGAAGTGATGGATGCTATAGCTGAAGTAAATAGTAGCTAGATACTGTCTATTTGTGATAGACAGCGTCCTAACAAGCCCAGAGGTGGCTGGTTCGATAAGGTTTGTTACGATGCCAGAGCAAACATGAAAACGGCCCTCAAAAGAAATCCCATAAATAGGCCCGCAGTGAAAGCAGCAAGAATTGAGTACAAAAGCGCCCTGAGGGAAAGCAAGGATAGATTTAAAGCAAAGGCATGGGAACATTTGGAGCGCCCCTCAGTCCTGAAGGATCCTGGCTTGTTCTGGAAGGTGGTAAACAAAGGCTCCTTTGCCACAGAGACATCCGAGGGCTCGGGTTGCAATATTGCCCCGGAGGTTTGGGTAAATTATTTCTGTAGAATGTTTGAGGGAACCCCTATAAGAAATAATTGGGAAAAAGAGTCTATGGTGTTTCCCAATTTAGCGATTAGATTTTCGCTCCAGGAAGTTACGGATGCACTCCAGGGCAGTGTTAGTAATAAAGCCCCGGGCCCGGATTCCATACCTATGGATTTGTATAAATCCTGCCCTCAGTTATGGGCACCTGTTCTTTTAAATGTTCTTAACGCGGCAGTTACTGTGGGAATCCCTGCCTCTTGGAGAAGGGCCTGTATCATTCCAGTTTTTAAAAAGGGGGATCGGAATGACCCGAAGTCCTATCGCCCTATCTCCCTACTTGACTCCTCTGGGAAGATTTTGGGGCGGATCATCTTAAGGCGTATTGAGGCTTGGATGGTAGAAAAGGATATTCTGAGCCGGGATCAGTATGGCTTTAGGGAAGGTCTTGTCACACGTGAGCAGTGCCTCAATCTTCTGATGATTGGAAAATATTCGCAAGCTAGGAAGGGCACCCTCTATCTTGCCTTTATGGACCTCAGCTGTGCCTTCAATAAGGTAAATCGATCCTTATTGTGGGAAAGGCTAAGTCAGTTAGGGATGGATCCTGATATTGTGGAGCTGCTTCGATACCTCCACTCAGGATCGGTTGCCAACGTAAGGGTGGGGGCAAATGGGGAATGTTCAGAGACATTTGGGCTCACCAAGGGTGTTCGCCAGGGGTGTGTGTTGGCCCCTACTCTGTTTCTCCTATATACTAATGGACTGTCTGATTTCTTGGTGGAGCACTGTAGGGATGTCCCAAAGGTGAATGGTACTAGTGTCCCGGTACTGACATATGCGGATGATGCGGTCCTAATGGCCCACACTATGAAGAGTCTCCGAAAAGCTGTTAAAGCCTATGCATCTTATATGTCAGGCTTGGGCCTAGAGATAAATTATAAGAAATCACATTTTATGGTATGTGGTAAATCTCTGAGCAGGGTTGGGGAGCTAAAGGTTGATGATCAAACTATCAGCAGGGTCATTGAATTCCCATGTTTAGGGGTAATCTTTGACGATAAAGGCTCATGGAAACCTTCTATTGCTGGAAGGAGTATGCTCTTCCATGCCTCAATTGGTGCTACTTTTGATTTTGCTGTAAGAGTAGGAAGCAAACCCATTAAGCCCCTGCTTGAAATCTATAGGCGAAAATGTCTCCCTGTTCTGTTGTATGGTGCAGCACTTTGGAGGTACATGGATACCCGAGTGCCCATTATTGAAGAAAATTGTTTTTGCAGAAGACTATTGGGTGTTGGTCAAAATACCTCTGGTTTCTGCCTACATCTAGAACTAGATCTTGAGTGTGTGCAAGACATTATTCAGTTGGCTCCCCTTTTGTTATGGATTTCGATTTGGAGAAATTATTTTGCTATTTTTATTAGAGAGATTTTAAGGGATTGTTTGGCCTGTGAAAATGTAAAATGCATTCCCTGGCTGATGTACATACGAAAAGTAGCACAGGAATTGGGGCGGCTGGATTTGTTTTACTCTCCCGAGGGTCTGACCAGCCAGGATAAGAATTGGGTGAAGGAGAATTTTTCAAGAATGCGGAGGCCTGAAAGAGAGGGAAAGGAATTAGGGAAACAATCGGTCAGGGATTTTATTATGTTAAAGATGGGGGTGGGTCCGGAGTCCTATCTCCAAGCAATAAATGACCTGAGGGAAAGGACTCTTATTACTCGATTTCGTTTGGGGGTCATTAGGAATAATCTCTGTTTCCCGTTAGGTCAGTATGGTGTAAAATCTATCAGACCGTGTCCCTGTGACGGGGTGTCCCTGTAGACCTTGTACCATTTTACATTATTCTGTGTTTTTTATGCACCTTTTAGAAGACGTTTTTTACTACCCCTGCTGAGGCCAAAGGAATTTGTGCAATTTCGCCCTGCTTTTATGTGGCAGCAAATGGCCTCAGATGCATTGGTATGGAGGGGTTTGGGATTGTTTCTGAGGGGAGCCATTACCTGGCGTAGTAACCTACAGTTTTTTTAAGGGATGTTTTAGATTGTTTTCCTGAAAATGACGTCTGACCTGCTTTTAAATGATGATAATACTGATTTTACTGTTTTATTGATATCATGGTTATTTATTGTTGTCTATGTAATTTAAGGTTTGAATTATTTCATACTGAATAAAGTTCTTCTGATGAAGTCTCTTCAGAATTCAACATGTATATTTCATTAATATGCAAAACTATTTCACCTTAGTACATTGGATTATATCAGCGTATTGAGAAGTATTTTTAAAAAGTGAAACATTAATTTATTCCCCCCATCCTGACAACAATGCTAGTAGTGAAATAAGTGGCAAGTCAGTTGTTATGCGCACTCTTTGGGTGGCCTGCATTCTTGTTATACATGAACAACACTACATTTTATTAAATCAAACACCAGAAAGAATGGTTACAGCACCCATCCTGCAATCATGTACGCCGAGGTCCTCTTATCTGTGATAATGAAGAACAAGGAGGGAAAGTGAAATAAAACAATTGCCATAGGGTCACACAATTTGGTAACGTGAGGAAGCCAGGATTAATCCCAGGTTTTCTGGTTTCTCATGGTGCAATTCAGCAACTAGCTATATATGCTTCACTTTCCCAACATCCACCTTTCTGGTAAACACTCCCAATACCCTTCCCACCCCTCCACCCGCCTGCCACTGCTGGCATGAATGCGGCCCTCAGTCACATCACAGTCAAAATGTTTTAGCACCTGGAAAATGATTGTTTTAGAAGCTTCTCCCCCGCTTTAGAGGCACAACTGGTTATAAATAATGGACCTTAGACATTACCACTTTAGCACACTTCTGGACCTGTGGATACTCTGACAGTAAGAAGGACTGCTGAGCTGCTGAGGGACTGTCACTCGGCCAGACTGCTGCCTTGCTGTGCTGACCTGCTGCATGCTGCCCTCCAGCCTGGGGAGAAGGACTGGACATTCATCTCTTGAACCCTGAACTTCAGAGTGACTCCAAGGGCTAGATGATTGGCCTGCTGACCTGAGCCTTAAGGACAGAAGGCTCCAAAACCTTGGTCCTGTACCTGGACTCTGCCACCCATGAGTCTACTCTTCCAAATGGTGCCACCCCAGTCCTGGACCCTTTGAAGTGGCTCCAATGTGCTCTGCCAGCCTCTGTGGATCAAGCAGAACCAATGCATCTGTGCGGTGAAACCTTGAATAGAACTGACGCATTTTCGCTGCTGCGTAGATCAGAACCATTGCAATGACCCATATCGCATTGCAACTTGTTGCTGCATCGGAATGGCTGCCGCGTGACATCCTTGCCGCAGGTCCCCGCATCTCTTGTTGATGGCAGCAATAATGCCAGACTCTGCATGACATCCTCGCAGCTCCTCGGTCATGACATATCGCTCGACTGCACGACCCATCCTCTACTCCGGACTTCAAAATGCAAGCCCTAACGGGCCTAACTGGGTCCCTGTAGCCAGCCTGCACTCCATCATGGTCAGCCTGAACTTGTGACTTGGTCCTGGTCCAGGGTGACCAGATATCTACAGTTGACATTTTACACCTTTTGGTGCTACTTTTACTAAAAATCTTTACAATTGAATATATTGAGTTCTACTGTTTGGATTTCTTTTGTTTTTTTCTTGTTTTATTTATTAAAAACTACTCTATTTCTAAAACTGCTGTGAGCTCTGTTTGTGTTGTTTGCATTGTATTACTATTTGAATTGTTGCACAAATACTTTACACATTGCCTGTGACTTACAGGGTATTTCCAATACCTACGGATTTACCTATGTAGTGACCCCATACATCGACCTTAAAGGCCTCCCATTCTTCAAATGCACTAGAGGCAGTTCCTGAATTATTGGTAAAGAATTCAATCATTACATTATCAACTCCCTAAATGAAGCATCTGAAAGAGAGGTTGGCTGCAGCCACCTGACCCGTGGAGGGTACAGCAGATGCATTCCCAGAAAGAGAAGGCTGTGGTTTCATGTGGTTGTACCTAAGTATTCAAAGCAAAGCATTAAGTGATACATGTCCCCGGAACATAAAATCATTTCAAGCCGTACATGGACAACATGTAAAGCAGAATATGACTAATACCCCTACTGCTCATGCTCATGCTCATTCCTCCAAACATCAGTCAGCTCCCTCTTATTCAACCATGCAGTGAAATCTTTAGCAACTCTCAGTGTTAGTCAAGGGTGGGTAAATTGATCTAAATGTACATCCCCAATACAATTAAAATCACCACCAATTACTATTGACTTGGCCATCATGCATCCAGGCTGTGTTGAGAGGGAGGACAAAAATGACAATTGATTATGGCTGGAGGTGTATAAACCGTGCAACAGTTCAGGGCCATCTAGTTTGCCCAAGACAAGCACATATCTGGCCTCTTTATCGATCTGAGCATCAGTGGCTACAAATGGGACCCAAGGACGGATCTAAGAAAGGGCACCCTGGCATTCAAACAGTACCCTGTTGCAAATATTTGCCCCCTCCATCGGCATTATGTGTGTGTAACTTCAAGGGACCTGAGATGTGTTTCTTGCATGAGGGCAACGTGTACTCCTCTGCATCATAGGTAAGCATTCAGCATATGGTGTTTGGCATACGATCCCAGTCCCCTTATGTTCCAAGCAAGGAGTAGATGTCCATCCCTCATGAGAGCCATCCTGAACGGTAATGATCATAAGTAAAACGTACCCACCTAGAGCCCTCCACCAATGAGCATCTAACCCTCCTGGGGAGAGCATTGACTGTCACCCGGCCCGTGTCTACGTTGTAGGAATGTATGAAAAAGAGTTGCTTCATTAACTGAAAAATATGACTAAGTCAGTCCCCAACTCACATACCCCAGGGCAAGGTAATAACGGTCCCAAGCACAAACTAAACAATACTGTAATTGATAGTCTTGGAAACTACCGGGACAAGGACTAGGTGGGGTGGCACACATTGAGAGTAAAAGTTACCTGGCCTCAAACTCCAACAGCTTAATCCTCTCTCAAGACTGGAGGAAGAAATTGAGAGGGCGCATGTGTAAAATAAGGCGTCGGCCTCAATCTTCCTTGGGCACCATATAGTAAAGGTAATAACAACCACATTCTACTTCTGGAACTAGCACCCTCTTGACACCCCCTTAGGCCAAACGGGCTTGCACCTTTAGCCGCTAAATGGAGAAATGGTCCTCTGTCAGTCACTGTGAGGATGGCGGAAGGAGCGGTGGGGAAGAGAGGAAGAGTAAGGAGTATCCCTTGTGGATGGTCAGTAACATCTACCTGTCCAATGTTACTGCCTGCCAACCCAGGAATAACCCTTGAATAATCAGTGGACCCTGTCTCCCACCAAGTGGCTGCAATCCTGTTCTGGATCATTGGGCATGTCTACACTATGTGTAGGAAGCCTACGCCTCTCAGAGTACATTTGTAACAGCTTTTGTCAACAGCACCAGCAATAACGTTTAATCAATGCAGTGCGAGGTATGTGGCGTGCAGGTAGTTGAATTGGTTGTATTTAAACATAGTTTTGTTCAAATGTGAATTTACCTAAAAAACAGGTGTGGTGAATCTATTTTAGTACCCCACGGAGTCAACTTAGCCATCGGCTTACAGACCTGTTGCCCTTTTTACCTAGTAATCTTTTACCCACTTAGCATGCTCTGTTTTATCCTAATTATTTCATTATTTCTTTTAGCACTTCTGCAGCTGCTTACATTTTATAAGAAATGTTTTGCTTTTTATCATCAGTGCCATTCTGAGAAGGTGTCATTATCAGTGATGTACGTAGGTACTGTCATCATGTCACTTTCACTTTCACGTTTGACAGGAACATTGCACGCACTTGTTAGAAATTGTTTATATAATTGCCAACACAAGTCTGCTACATTATCAGTTGTTTAGGTACATACCTGTGTCAGGGATCCCACATGAGTTGTATAAATACACCTCACATGGACAAGGTCATTAGAGGGGTTCCTTCCAGATGCCATCTACACTGCGCGTCGCCTTGCTGCAGAATTCAGCCTTTGTGTCTTCACGGAATCTGACCTAGAGACCTCATTCCAAAGTAATGAGGGATAGGGTGGTTCTCATGGACATGGTACTAGCAGATTAGGGTTTATCACACCTAGTTCTCGTTGAGGTAGAGATTAGGTTTTATTTGTTAGGAATTTCATATCTTATGTTTATTGCAATGCGGTGGCGGTTTTCATACTCACAACTCTCATGTTCACGATTTTGCTTCTATTATTGCTCATTATCCTACTCATTGCAAGTCATGCATTTTACCGTAGATTGCAGTCTTTTCTATAAATATATTGAAAACTCTCCTGAATCTCCTTTAATGCCTATGTGTGTATAAGACTTATTTCTAACGAGAGAATAGGGTAACTTCCATTCCACCATGATTACCCTGAAAGGTTGCATCTAGGGTCCATGCATAAGGCTGACAGAAATCACTTTGGGAGAGCAGTTACAGAAACGGGGTCTGAGGACTGTCCCTCACCGTACAATCAAACTGAGCTGTGCTTTATACTTTTCTTTGGGTACAATCAAACAGTTAAAACATTCCTTCCTGTGTAAGGATCGTGACCAGTTGTCTTAGAGTCATAAACAAGGTCCTGATAACATAAGCAGGTAGGACTCAACCTGGCGTGGACACAATGAGGGCCAGTGGGTAACGTGTCTAGATGTCCGGCCTGAGGGGCGCATGATCACTAAATGTTGCTGTGCATGATGTGTTCTGATTGGCTAAGTGTTCCTAACTTCAAGTGACATCTAACTTGATGGTGTTTGGGGAATGCACGCACCCGTCAGGCCACGTGTGTTTTATTGGGGCCAATTTTCTCAGACCATTGTGGGACTGATCTAAGATTGCTGTTTACATGTTTGATTGAATGCTACACGCCACACCACCTGTGACCGGTCAGTCAGTACCCTCGAGTCTAGGTCTCAGAGCCTGCCTGACCACATACTTTGGAGTCAGGGTTGAGTGAGTTCACAACCGGGGAGTTTAATAATGGTGATGCTGCTTCATTCTTATATATGAATATTTTGTTGAGTGCACAGACCAACTATTCCAGTATTAACAGCACCCCTCTAGTTGAATTTTCAACTACACCATCTAACTCATCCTGCATTACAGTCACTACCTCCCTAGTCACTTGAATTCTACCCAATTCGAGGACTGCTTTTTTACACCAGGAAACCCCTACTTGTATGAAACCACACAAAAAAAGTAACAATATGAAAACTGTCAAAAATGACATGCACAAACAAGTGAGCCACCGGGGGATCCAGGAAAACCGGTTCATGATCCACTCCTGCTCAGGGGCACCTCCCTCTTCACATATGCCTTTTTGCAAATGCTGCAATGCTTTGATGGCAAAGGTCAGAGGCCCATTGTCCATGGTCATTGCCTGGTATGAGTGGACAGCAAGATGTACCGATCTTCGTGCACACCCAACCCTCCATTGCGGTCATTAAGTCCAGCACATACCAATGCTGAATCATCATGATGTGGATGGCTCTCAGTTCTTCCTTGATCGCCTTAAGGCAGAGCTCAGTGCTGTTCATTATTTTGAGCACTTCCCACCTGTTTTTTTGCAACCAGCGGGTGTTTGCGTTTGTCTGCACAGTGAAGAAGAGTATGGACCCTCCAGCTGATACTTGTGCATCGATGACGAGTTTGAATTCTTCTGGAATGTCCTGCACTGAGCCAAGCCTAAACAATCAGCAGTTCTTTTCCCTCAAGCCTGACACAACAGAGTTGTCTTCTTCCTTAGTGAATGTTGGTACAGTTCTGAAAGATATTCTCCAGGAATGACCAGGACCAGGGAGTGCAAGGTGAGGAGGGAGCAGAAGCCATGCCATCTGAGGATGAGC
Source organism: Pleurodeles waltl (assembly GCF_031143425.1). NCBI lineage: Eukaryota > Metazoa > Chordata > Amphibia > Caudata > Salamandridae > Pleurodeles > Pleurodeles waltl. The sequence goes on along the minus strand of NC_090438.1, from coordinate 166,219,227 downwards.
TGAGTTTAAGCAAACTTGCTGCATTGCCAGTAAGTGACCATCGGCGTGGAGGTGCCCCATTGCATGTCCAGAATGTGCAGGTTTGAGCCAAAGTTTTCATTTGTTCGCAGTGGAATTGTTCTTTGACCTCTGAAACATAAGGAACACAGCATGAGTTTCCATACAATTAAGGGTTACCCCTTCCTTCTATTCACATATAGCTATCTATCTCAGTATGCCAGATTTCCTGACATAGGGTATCTAAACTGTTATTTAACCCTCCCCTACCAGACTCATTTCCTTCACATCATCGAGGTGGGTGGCCCAACACTGAAACTTCATATCTGGGATCCACCTGTTGATGAAGACAGCCCCAGATACGCTAAGGGCCACCCTGGGACCATAGATGGAAGTGGGAGAAGACATGTTTCTTCATTAATTTGATGGTTTTGCTACCTCCAAGAACCTTTTTTCTGGAATATCTTGGGGTCAAACAGTATCCTCCCCTATAGTACCCTTTCTGCGCATCCTTTCTAGCTCAGTTTGGATATCGGCAGGCTTGGTGAGAAGGTACAGTGCTGTGCAGGTCTCGTAACAGGTCAGATTTACTACTACCCTGCAGGTTTGTTTCTTGGCCCTAATCCTACATAGGTATAGGTGGAGAAGGCATTTTGCTTTTTCAAGGGCTACCTGTTGTGACAAGTAAAATCTGTCTGTGCCTACAGCATGCGCTATCAGCAAAGAGACATAACATGAATTGGCTGATGTCTTGGAGCCCACCACGGTCATGTGCAGATACCATGTATTTTCTAAGAGCGTGCAGTGTAGTGCGTGTGGAATACTGGTGTTAGGTGTAATTGTGAGAGACATGGGAGAGGTTCCTACGCAAATGTAGTAACATTTCCTGAATGGACTCCATTAGACTAGGCAGTTCCTTTGAATGGACTGAATGCAGCAGTACCTATAATAGATAGAAAATATACACATGTGCAGAAATACATAGCTTTTTGAACCTCTTTGGATGAATCTAGGGAGGATATCTGTAGCCCACTGGTGGTTGGAGTTCAAAAAAAGTTTGTAGTGCAGTCCGTAGTTTTTGATTCAGTTGGGATTGTCGATGTCACACAATTCCGAAATATGTTCACGCTGCGGATCGCAGTAAGGTGATCCTGTTGGGTTTATTGGCGATGTCGTTGAAGAGGTGACAGTCCTCTGTAAAGGTGGTGCAGTTGGAGGCTTTATTGCAGTCACCACTACTACGTAGTCCACCACTACGGCAGAGGAACATCGCCCCTCCCAGCAGCAGCAGCAGGTGCAAACCTTTAAACTATGTTTATTATCGTTTTGTAGTGAAAGGGGCGGGCATTAAGGATGACAGCCATGGATGGGAGTGCACAGAGCACTCCCATCAATGCGCATGTATGTTTGGCCGGCCGGCCGTCTTGAGTCGGCAAAGCACGCATGCGCACTGTGCTCTCTTTTGTCAGGCTGGAGAGAGCAGGCACAGACTCCCAGTCTGCCTGGGAGCACCCTGGCTGGGCACTCCCAGCCAATCCTAATGCTGCTCTGAGTAGCGTCAGCATTGGCCGCAAGGCAGGCTAAGAGCCTGAGCCTGCCTGCCCGCTGAGGAGACGGAGAAGCAGCGAAGAAGTTATTATTATTATTATTTTTTTTTTTTATTAATATTCCTCCACCCCACACACGCGCCGCCCCGCCCTCTGTCTCCCTGCCAGCCGCTACTGCTTGTTTGCAGACCTGTTGAATAAGATCTGGTTTGGTTTATTATTTGAGAAAACATTGCATCCTTACATGTCTTGTTGCCAATTATTTTCTAGGAATTTCTGCATTTTCACCATTTTAGTGAGGCACCTGATGGTGGCCCCACTAGAGGTACCTAATTTGTAAAAAATTAGTTACTGTTATTGTTAATGAGTGTATTAATTTATGGGTTGCTAGGCCTCTCCCTCTCTGTGCAGGACTAGGTGTACAGCTGTAAAGCATGTTATTTGTACGGGGTTAACTCATGAGCATGTGGGTATCTCGTGTGCACATGGGTAATTTTAATAATTAACTGTAGCTCTGTCGGCGTTGCCAGCCCTCCAGTATTCTAGTATGTGCATGGGGATGCCATCAGTGTGAGAGGTGTTTTCAGCCTACATGTGCGTGGGGATGTATAAAGAGGGGACGTGTCGCACTGAAAGTTGGTCGGCAAATGCAACATGCCCTGGGGTCACGTGTGTACTCTTCTAGTTTCGGCATGTGATGTGCAACGTGACCATCCCTAGTGGCACCAGGTGTCTTGACTACGCCCTTTTCCTAGAGACTTCTCTCGGACTAGCTTGGTGTAGGAAGTTGGCTCTGTATGCACTATTTCAAAGTAAGGAATAGTATGCACAGAGTCCAAGGGTTCCCCTTAGAGGTAAGATAGTGGCAAAAAGAGATAATACTAATGCTCTATTTTGTGGTAGTGTGGTCGAGCAGTAGGCTTATCAAAGGAGTAGTGTTAAGCATTTGTTGTACATACACACAGGCAATAAATGAGGAACACACACTCAGAGACAAATCCAGCCAATAGGTTTTGTTATAGAAAAATATATTTTCTTAGTTTATTTTAAGAACCACAGGTTCACATTCTACCTGTAATATCTCATTTGAAAGGTATTGCAGGTAAGTACTTTAGGAACTTTGAATAATTACAGTAGCATATATACTTTTCACATAAAACACAAATAGCTGTTTTAAAAGTGGACACAGTGCAATTTTCACAGTTCCTGGGGGAGGTAAGTTATTGTTAGTTTTAGCAGGTAAGTAAATCACTTACAAGTTTCAGGTTTGGGTCCAAGGTAGCCCACCGTTGGGGGTTCAGAGCAACCCCAAAGTTACCACACCAGCAGCTCAGGGCCGGTCAGGTGCAGAGTTCAAAGTGGTGCCCAAAACGCATAGGCTTCAATGGAGAGAAGGGGGTGCCCCGGTTCCAGTCTGCCAGCAGGTAAGTACCCGCGTCTTCGGAGGGCAGACCAGGGGGTTTTTGTAGGGCACTGGGGGGGACACAAGTCAGCACAAAAAGTACACCCTCAGCAGTGCGGGGCGGCCGGGTGCAGTGTGCAAACACGCGTCTGGTTTTCAATGGTTTTCAATGAGAGACCAAGGGATCTCTTCAGCGGTGCAGGCAGGCAAGGGGGGGCTCCTCGGGGTAGCCACCACCTGGGCAAGGGAGAGGGCCTCCTGGGGGTCACTCCTGCACTGGAGTTCCGATCCTTCAGGTGCTGGGGGCTGCGGGTGCAGGGCCTTTTCCAGCCGTCGGGAAATTAGAGTTCAGGCAGTCGCAGTCAGGGGGAGCCTCGGGATTCCCTCTGCAGGCTTCGCTGTGGGGACTCAGGGGGGACAACTTTGGTTACTCACGGTCTTGGAGTCGCCGGAGGGTCCTCCCTGAGGTGTTGGTTCTCCACCAGTCGAGTCGGGGTCACCGGGTGCAGTGTTGCAAGTCTCACGCTTCTTGCGGGGAGTTGCAGGGGTCTTTAAATCTGCTCCTTTGAAACAAAGTTGCAGTCTTTTTGGAGCAGGGCCGCTGTCCTTGGGAGTTTCTTGTCTTTCTTGAAGCAGGGCAGTCCTCTGAGGATTCAGAGGTCGCTGGTCCTTTGGAAAGCGTCGCTGGAGCAGGTTTCTTTGGAAGGCAGGAGACAGGCTGGTAGGACTGGGGCCAAAGCAGTTGGTGTCTTCTGTTCTTCCTCTGCAGGGGTTTTTCAGCTCAGCAGTCTTCTTCTTCTTGTAGTTTCAGGAATCTAAATTCTTAGGTTCAGGGAAGCCCTTAAATACTAAATTTAAGGGCGTGTTTAGGTCTGGGGTGTTAGTAGCCAATGGCTACTAGCCCTGAGGGTGGGTACACCCTCTTTGTGCCTCCTCCCAAGGGGAGGGGGCCACATTCCAATCCCTATTAGGTGAATCCTCCATCTGCAAGATGGAGGATTTCTAAAAGTTAGAGTCACTTCAGCTCAGGACACCTTAGGGGCTGTCCTGACTGGCCAGTGACTCCTCCTTGTTATTCTCATTATCTCCTCCGGCCTTGCCGCCAAAAGTGGGGCCGTGACCGGAGGGGGCGGGCAACTCCACTAGCTGGAGTGCCCTGTGGTGCTGGAACAAAGGGGGTAAGCCTTTGAGGCTCACCGCCAGGTGTTACAGCTCCTGCCTGGGGGAGGTGTTAGTATCTCCACCCAGTGCAGGCTTTGTTACTGGCCTCAGAGTGACAAAGGCACTCTCCCCATGGGGCCAGCAACATGTGTCGGTTGTGGCAGGCTGCTGGATTCAGTCAGCCTACACAGATAGTCGGTTAAGGTTTCAGGGGGCACCTCTAAGGTGCCCTCTGGGGTGTATTTCACAATAAAATGTACACTGGCATCAGTGTGCATTTATTGTGCTGAGAAGTTTGATACCAAACTTCCGAGTTTTCAGTGTAGCCATTATGGTGCTGTGGAGTTCGTGTTTGACAGACTCCCAGACCATATACTCTTATGGCTACCCTGCACTTACAATGTCTAAGGTTTGGCTTAGACACTGTAGGGGCACAGTACTCATGCACTGGTGCCCTCACCTATGGTATAGTGCACCCTGCCTTAGGGCTGTAAGGCCTACTAGAGGGGTGACTTATCTATACTGCATAGGCAGTGTGAGGTTGGCATGGCACCCTGAGGGGAGTGCCATGTCGACTTACTCGTTTTGTTCTCACCAGCACACACAAGCTGGCAAGCAGTGTGTCTGTGCTGAGTGAGGGGTCCCCAGGGTGGCATAAGATATGCTGCAGCCCTTAGAGACCTTCCCTGGCATCAGGGCCCTTGGTACCAGGAGTACCAGTTACAAGGGACTTACCTGGATGCCAGGGTGTGCCAATTGTGGAATCAAAAGTACAGGTTAGGGAAAGAACACTGGTGCTGGGGCCTGGTTAGCAGGCCTCAGCACACTTTCAATTCAAAACATAGCATCAGCAAAGGCAAAAAGTCAAGGGGTAACCATGCCAAGGAGGCATTTCCTTACACTTAGTGCTTCTTTTTATTAGTAATTGGGCGATTCCCTAGATGTCTACATGGTTTGTTGTCTCTGTTGTCATGAACAGGAGGGGGTTGGAGAGTTGTTCCTTGGCCCCATGTGCCTCTGATATTGCGGTGTTCTAAATTGGGCTTATTACTCCCTCCAGACAGTGGGTGTAGAACCTTGTGTGGTGGCTGATTACTAGACCTATATGGGGGTGAGCATGATTCTGCAATGTATTCTGCTCAGAGCTATGATGGATCTTTTTCGGACTCTTTTTCCCCAGCACCCCGTCTAATCAGACCATATCTTTTTGTTGGACCTGGGGTTCATGGCTGTTATATCATTGCATGGAGAGTCTGGTTCAAGGCCAAGAACTCTTCAAAGTTTGCCCTAATTATGGGAACGGACTGGGATGGTTGGATGTTCTGGTGAACCCCCCCCCAACTGACTCGGTGCCATGTGGTGCTTTGAAATCTGTTGGACCTCGTTTGTGTGCTGTAGTGGTTATGGGTCTTCACTATCCCAGACATATGAGAAACCTGGCTCCCGACACTGGAGGACAGCTTTGTTTTGGAACTAAAAGAGTACCTCCATTTGGCTCGAGGCCGTTAGGTTTCTGGGGCTATTGCTGTTGGGATTACACGCCAACAGGAATTTTCGGTCCCGGCTGCTTGCCTGAGAATGGGGACCTTTTGACCTGGTAATAGGAACCCACCTCAATTGGTTTGTCGGTGCAGGGACCTGGCTGGCTGCCTTTAAGCATTAGTCAGGGAGGCATCCTGCCCCCCCCATCAGACTTCCCTCCCTTTGGGGAATAGCCAGCCAACTCTGCCCTGGGGTATCAGAAGCAGAGTGTGGCCTATGCTATCATGGGCACCCCAAATGGCAGACTCAAGTGAGAATACAAAATCAACAAACAGGTGCAGCAGCCCTAAGTTTCAAGTAAAGTCTTGAATCCCTAATGATGTCTTGTTGGTTGTGCATTTGAAATGGATGCTTCGAATTGGGGGTTTTAACTGACTGTGTATTTGGTTCTGTGCTTGTGTGAAGGTATTACTTCCTTGATTAGTTACCCCTCCCTGCTGCCGTTGTGGCCTAGCCCTTATTGGGCTTGGCTCCCTGTCTGTGGTTGCTGTTGCCATGTGTTGGTCCAACTACCTGGCCTCCTATTGCGGTTCCGCAGCAGTGGACTCACTTCCCTGCGGCTGAGTATAAGGTGCATTCAGGGTTTCCTGGGATTGAATTTGTGGATGGAAATTTACTGGGCCTGACCCCGGCTCATCAACCTTTGCTTGTAATATGCCTTTAGCCAGCATCTGTTGGCCGTGTGGGCCATTCCCTGACAATAGTAACATTCTATGAGGTCTGGCTGCTGCCAACCTCCCTGGTTTCTGCTGTTATAGCTAAGTTGAAACCCTTTTGGGTTTTGTGGTGGAGGTCCCTTCAGAACGGGTGACATTTGCATGCTTGGGGCCAACATGGCCACTCAAAGGCAGATTCTTTCAATTGTCCGGGCATGCTCCCATCTTTCCCTATCCTTCTCTTGTTTTTTTGTGATAGTGTAATATGTGAGCTTGTATTTCCCGCCAAGGTTTGGTGTATAGTGTAATATGTGAGCTTGTATTTCCCGCCAAGGTTTGGTGCCTAGCCCCACTACGCTGTCCAATCTGTTTTGTATTTTGGTGGACAGCCCCTTTTTGAGGATATTGTAAAAGAGCATAACTTGGGGGCCTGTATCGGTCCATGGCTTTCCTGTCACTTGTCCCCAGTGTTCTCTAAGTCGATGTAGAAAATTAGTTAAAGTCTCCCCAGGTTTCATAGTTTCTGCCATTAACCCTCCTACGTCTGGACAGTCAAGAACATTTCCCTCAGAGACGTCCATATTTGGTGCCTCTACGAATTTAATGTGGCCCTGACATGCTCAGTGTTTGTCAGCGTGATTGCTGGGATGCAGGCTCGGATGAACACCGTGTTAGTCCGCTCTCCGACAAGGCTAGTTAGCAAACTTTTGACAGTGCCTATCGCTAGGTTTATTCCTGTGGTGTTCTTATCAAAGTATGAGATCCATTTCCCCGCCCCATCCAACAATGGTGGTAATTTGGTCCTCAGTCCTTCTTTATCCATCTGAACCCATGGCACATACATTGTCCCTGATGTGCACTTCTGCAGTAGCGGGAATAGGTTGGCTTTGGGTAGCTCCACTGGTTTCTCCTTAACATTGCATTTCCATCTTCTTAGACAATCCCGCATGAAGGGGAAGTTCCACTTGGTATCTCCCCCTCCATGTCAGACGCAGTCTCCACAACAACTATGTCCTCTGGTTCAAAGGATCCCTCCTCCAGCCAGCGTCTATTGCACTGGTAACTTCCATCGGTCCAGTGGGCTGGCAAGTGACAGAATGGTTGTGCAAAGATCTCTCCTTCCTCTCGAGCACTCGCTCTTTTGGGGCTGGTTTGTCTGTCCTGCGTGTTCGGGAGGAGCAGCAGACTTCTTTGTCGCTGCTCCCCTCATGCACACGCAGAGGTGCCATCTTTGTTCTCCTGTGTCTAAGTTGAGTATGCATCAGGCTACTTTGGTCTCTTATTTCCTGGTCAGCCCCTCTCCTACGTTGAAGTTCTGGAGGCTCGGACCCCAGCCAAAAGCCTCTCCTCTAATTCTGTCTCAGACTCTTCCTCAAACAGGGCTCTGGTCCTATCCCTGCTCTCCTCAGGGGGAGGGTGCACTGCTCTACTCGTTGTGCTTTCAAGTTGCGAGAACTCTCTCTTGCTGTCTCCTTAGTTTGTGCCTTTCCTCTAGATTTCCTCCTATGTTCTGAGCTACGCGCTGTTCTTTTTGGTCGGGCCTGCCCTCAAATGCTCTTTCTGTTGTTTCCTTGGCTACCTAAACATACCCTGTGGCTCCCTCCTCATCATCGGATCCCGGAGGACTGGGAACCCTTCGCTCACCCCAGCTAGTTGCCTCACTTTCCAGAACTGCTATGAATCTCCCTGTCACTCATGTGTGTTCACCAAAACCTGTGGGAGTGCATGTTCTCGTGCTGTGGGGGTTCGATGGGCTGAATGCAACAGATGAGGGGGGGGTCGAATTTTGGGGAGCTCTAGCGCTGGAATTGCCTGGGCCTGCTGGCCTGTTAGTCTGTCATGCCTAAACCTAACAGTTCGTTTTTTGGTAGGGTGCCCTTCAGCTCCCTCAACTGTCAGATTGATGTAAGAGGATAGCTGGCTTCAGGGAGAGCATCTCCATTTCTGCTTGTGTCAGAGGAGATGCAGATGCCTTGTTTGCTGATTGTGGGGTAGTGTAATTGGTCTGGGCTCCTCAAAGATGGCCCATAATTCTAATAATGCTTCTCTCTTATAATTCTTTTGCACTGTGAATTTAGTCCATATGTGTGTTCTCATGTGTTCAATTATGTTAACCTCAAAGGTTCCCTCCTTTGACCAGCAAAACGTGTGTGCGGGCAATTCTTGGCAAAACTTGTTATGCTTTTCAGCCTGTTTGGGAAACCTGGCTTGCATTTGCTTTAGAGGTGATTCTATGACGTTAGGGCATTTTTTTAGGGGACAGTTACACTTCTAGCTTTTATGATTTTAGGGAATCCTAAGTTATACATGTCTAACATTTCCATTTTTAAGGAATCTTAAGTTTTCTCTGCAGTGGGGAAATATGTACATGAGGATTACTAGTTCTATTCTGGTAGTGGGGAAATATATACACAGGGATTGCTAGATTTAATGAGGTCAGCATTATTTACAGTGGCATCAACATAAAACATTTTACAAGCAACAATAGCAATGCATATGAAGGATCACAACCCAGGAGAAAGGGCCATTGTTAATTCAAACATCATGAAATAGCAAGCCTTGCTTTGGTATCAAATAGGAATTTGTGGGAATAAGCAACACCTTCATATGGCACATTGAGTAATTGACAAAAACACAACACTCAAAATAAAACACAGTTGCATTAATTTACCAGTGCCACAATATCAAAACGACACCATGGTTCAACTGGCACAAAGAAAAACTGAAAAAGCACAAAAAAGTTATGACTTTGTAGAAAATACCTTAGCCTACTCCTAGCGCATGCTATCTATGACCAGGGCAAGCTCTGCACAGTATACAGGACTAAGTGAGCCTGATAGTCCTGCTGATATCGGCTCCAGAGCAAAGATAACAATTGATGCAGAGAAAGAAAGGAAAAACTCAACAACTAGAGGCCTTTCTTGGCCAAACACAAGCTATGCCTAATCTCTTGGATCCAAATTGTTTTTCTTCCGAACGTCCAAATCATACCCTATATCACACCCAGGGATCATGCGTGCCTTGTGTCACGCCCAGCGGTCCAAATGAACACACCTCTCATTTCTTTCAGATACCAAAAGTGTTAAGAAACCAGTAGCTCTGAGAAACCCTTTTAAACTAAGAATAAGATTGAGGTGCGGGTCCTATATTACACCCATGCATACCAATTGTGTCACGTCGAGTGGTCCAAGCGACAAAAACCCTTCAATATTGAAATGCCAGCTCTATATCACACCCTGGGCCTATGCGTACCATCTGTCATGCCCAGCAGTGAAGCCTCAACCCTGCATCACACCCAGGGAACAAGCACATAATCTGTGCCACTCCCAGTGGTCCAAAAGATCACCCCTGTGTCACACCCAGGGGGGACAAGACTACTATGTGTGTCACACCCAGCGGTCCAAGCAATCAACCATTTGCACCCCCATGGGACAAGCGTACCATCTGTGTCACACCTAGCAGTCCACGCGATCAACCTTGTGTCACACCCAGGGGACAAGAGTACCACAGGTGTCCCGCCCAACAGTTCGAGCAAAAAAAATAAATATAACATTCAGCTTTCCTAGCACGCTATCGAAATAAGGTGACTTCCAAAGGTTATGCTTTTTCCTAGTTTCCCACATGCCAAATGCTGGGACTAAGGATCTGATGAAGTCTCTCACCCCTTTGACAGCGGCCTCAGGACAGACCTCCGTCCTGCGGATTCACCAGAACTTCTAATCAATTGCAGCGTCTGCTCACCTTTCTTTTTGCGCACATGTGAATCTGTCCAGACAGGGTCCCCTTCCTTCAGTTCCCAGTCTGGCCTGAAGAACCAATAAGCTCCTCGCTGGCTCATCAAAATGTTGCTCGAATGTGAATTTACCTTAAAAAACAGAAGACAAGAGGCGCTTGGCAAAACAGGAACGGTTTGTTTAAGCATAACAGCTGGGAGACAGCAGTTACAGAAACAGGGTCCGAGGGATGTCTCTCAGTGTACAACCGATCAGAGCAGTGTTTTATACATTTCTTTGGGTACAATGAAACAATTACAACATCCCTATCTGGGTAAAGAATTGGAGCAGTTGTCTTGGAGTTATTAATAAAGTCCTGATAGCATTAGCAGGTGAGGCTCGACCTGACGTGGACACAATGAGGGTCAGTGGGAAATGTGTTGTTGTGCGTGCTGTGTTCTGATTAGCGAAGTGTTCCTAACTACATCAGGCATCTATGGGTATGCACGCACCTCTCTGGCTATGTGTATTTTATTTGGGCCAATTTACAGGGACCATTGTGGTGTCGCCGTGCCTATCTGTGGGACAGAGCTAAGACTCCTGTTTGTGTGTTGACTGCCGGCTATACGCCACCCCATTCTGCCTGGGGTTACTGACCTGTCAGTCAGTAACCTTAGGCCTAGGTCTCAGAGCCTGCCTGACCACGTACTTTGGAGTGGGGTTGAGGGAGAGTTCACGATGGGGGAATTTAATAATGGTGATGCGACTTCATTCTTATATATGAATGTATCATTGTGTGCGACTATTCCAATATTAACACTGGTGTCTCTGGACCCTCAGTATGGGTGTTCCATCACAGCTGCCTATTTATCATCCCTCAAAAATCTCCACATCGTGCACTCCCAATAAGTGCTCTGTTTTTCCAGGGAGATAAAGCCATAGTTAGCAAGTTCCTGTATAGCCAGGATACGAGTCAACGGCTTCCTTCAAACCAGACTGTTATTTACAGGGTTTGTGCTACAGTGGCTCAGTGTGGCACTCCTCCAACAGAGATCCAAGGGAGTGCTGCAAGGCAGCAGATACCAGAAATTAGGAGTCCGGTAAACAATCGTCACTGATCGTGGTCTCAAACTCATGGAATTTCCCATCCTAGAAGGATTTGCCCTCCATCTGAATTCCTGCCTCTGTTCACACCCTCAATCTTTCAACTGTAAAGTGTTCCCTTGTGTAGATGGGATGCCCACCATTGGGAGTGCCAGTGTGTTTAGCAGGCAGTGGGCAATCATGAGGGGACCTCTTCTCCAACACCGGTAAGGCAATTTTGAGTAGTCTTGGGTGGTCAATCTTTGGATGTTTAACACCCAGCAGCAGTGCCACAGAGCTCCCTCCTGGGCCCCTCTTGACAATGTCACCCAATTCTGCCAGTCCCCGGCCATCTAGCCACCCATTGGAGCTGTACTGCAAGATAGTACATTTCATAATCAGGGGCAGTGAGGCCACCCCTCCTGAGTGGGGTGCCTCAGGATGTCTAATGATACTCTATGGCATCCGTCATTCAGTATCAGCTCACTCAATACTGTGTCTAGTACCTTAAACCAGGATTGCAGGATCCAGACCGGGAGGGTCCCAAAGTTATATAATATTTGCAGCAGCATTATCATTTTAGACAATGTTTTCTGCACCATTATTGGCAGCTTGAGGGCGGGTCAGTAATCAATATTACCCTTTAGGGTTCATATTATTCCCCCTAAGTTTTCCTCCTGAGATCATTGTCACTATGGTACACTCTCACTCATAGGTATTTAAAGATTCAGGCTCACATTTGATGCCCATCTTTTCCACTGCAAAAAGAACAGATGATGGACGGAACGCTGAACAATGCACAAATTCACCCCCAGTCACAAAGATCTGGGTGTTAATCCATTGTTTTTTTTTTACCCACCACATCATCATAGTTTGGACTCTGCCATATGCAAATCAGTCTTGACCCTGATTCCCATGGGAACAGTCCAGTCCGAAATGCTAAGACAGGTCCTCCCTGGAACAGGAACAAGCATCCTAGGACCAGTTTAGGGGTCTCACCCCTCATCAGCCAGGCTAGCTTGAATCCAGTGGCACAGTGAGCATGGGATCCATATCTGGACATACCCTTCCCACTTGATGGAGGGGTGATACTCAAATCAGAGAACTCCTAGTGAAGGAAGACGTCTCTGCAAACTGGACGCATCTCGGACAACTAAACGTGTTTCCTGGAGAAAAGCTATGTCTATTATTGTCATTTGAGGAAAGCCAGTATTCTGTATTCTTGCTGCCTTCCCATCCCTCTTATGTTTCAGGTTATGAATGAGTAGGTAATACGGTGTGTCATAGTGTGTATGTGTAAGAGAGGGGGACATTGTCTCCCACTTGGGGGTGCTATGAGGTCATTAAGGAAGGCAGCAGTTTTGTCTGGGTCAGACGAGCGCCACTAAATTTTTCCTAACTCCTACTCTCCAGGGCAGTTCAGAAACGGCCAGCAGTCCCGCAAACCAATAAAAAAATATATCCAAAGTCCAGTTGATGCCTCCATATCAATTCTGAGTAAAGAGGTATTAGGGGTGTGCAAGCTCTGGGCACATTCGCTGTTCCTCTCTCCAGCCACCCAGTAGTCCAAGTGGTCTATCTCTGCCCCCATGTAGAATGTGATGTGGCCCCATCCTATGAAATCTATCCACTAGGTCCAACACTCCCAGCCGCCCTTCTCCCACCCATGTTTATACAACATTCAGTTTGCAGTTCAGTTCACCTTCTCATCTCTTGAAAGGCTCATCCATCAGAGGTCATCTACTGCAAGGCTCGGCCATCAGAAGTCATCCACTGCCCTGGGCGTCAGTCGGGGCCCTCTCATGACTCCTTCCAGGAGCGTGTCCGAATCTGTCCCATCACGACTCAGACATTTGCCCACTCTGAGTCCATTGAGTCAGTACACTGAATATGTTTGCTGTTTCCAAAGCCTCCAGTCAACCCTGCACTGCTTGCAGTTGACATAGCCTCTCTGTCCCAGGCCTGTTCCAGTGTTTGAGTCTCCTACGTTTAAGGGGTGGTGGCGGGTGCCACACCAATCCGTCCACCCTCACCTTATGTTCTAGCCAGACCCAAGCACCAGGTGGGGTGTTAAAGAACAGGGTATGATCATCAATTATTACCATAAGTTATTCCTGGAACATAAGCATATGTTTGAGTCCAGCGTTGTTTCTTTTTCACTGCAAAGAAGGATGCTCATTGCCACTGCACTGCAAGAGTGTGATCCAGAAGAGGGTAATCCAGGAAGATTGCAACACAGCTGTTCTCTACTCGGAGATTCCTGTGGGTTTGTGCCTTCTGCAAATACACATCCCTATATTTATAGTGTAGGAGGCATGCCACCATCAGGAGAAGTGGACTCCCAGGGACGGGTGACTAGCAGGTACTCTAGACGCTCAGGACTCGAAGTTGTTTCTCCTGCTATGGCCTTCAAAGTCCTCCACCCATGATTCAGGGTCTCAACTTATTCCTTGAAGGTATTCAACTGTGTCCAGAGGGCATCCACAAGACTGTAAAGCTCTCCAAGCATGTTTATGGGGTCTTTGATCCTACTGACCAAGCACTTGTGATCTTCTGGCAGGATACCACAATCTAGCAAGACTGTCAATTTTTGTCTCCCAGATCCCCCTGGAGGAGTTGATGGCACTCAATATTTGGTCCACTGTGACCTCTGAGCTGCAATCTAAGTCCCCTGCAGTGTCCTCTGGGATCAGCTCATCTGCACTACATGGCCTGTAGCACTCAGTACCCCCTTTTGGAAGCCAGGCACTCAGTTGAGGCTTCTGCCCATTACTGCAGCCCCCTCAACTTGTCCAGGAGCCTTGGGTCTGGTCGTCACACTTAGTGTGACCTGCAGTGCATCAACATCAATTGTCCTACAGTAGTAATGTATTTGGAGGCATCCTGCTCCTTGGCAGGTCTACCTCTGCCCTTCCTGATTTGCACCACTCTATTTTTGAGGCGCGGCCATTTGGGGGAACCAGTCTTTAGTCCTGACATATTACATTTGTTCAGAAGCTCCCACGGGAGAAATCCTCAGAAGGGGGTGCTCAGCGTAGGAAGATAGCTCTGTGTATACTATAACAAATTTGAGATATATTGTGCACAGGGACCAGTGGATCCCCAAAGTTTTAACAGAGGATAAAGTTGGTAATACTAATTCTCTCTTTTGTGGTAGTGTGGTCGAGCAGTTAAGCTTATCAGAGGTTAGTGCAAACCATTTGTTGTACATGAGGCACACACTCAACGACTAACTCCAAGCCAATGTTTTTATATAGCAAAAACATATGACTTTGGGGAGGAAAAGGGTTAGCACAGCTTACTGGTAAGTGCTCAACTTACGAGCCCAGTCTTTGGGGGTTAGGATGTCCACAGGTCAGGGTTCAAGTTGACCCCAAAAGTGCACCACCAACAACACAAGGCCAGCAGAAGTCAAAATTGGTGCAGGGTTTTTAATGGAATTTTATGGTGCCTGGGGGCAATTGGAAAGAAACAGGCTGCAGGTAAGTACCCATGAATTCAGGGCACAGACCTGGGTGGGTTAGATGGGCATCAGGGGGACCACAGGTGAGCACCAAACATAAACCCTCAGCAGCACAGGGGTGGCCGGGTGCAAACATAGTGTTGGGCACCCAATGCTTTTCAATGGAGTAACCCATGGGGCCACAAAGATGGTGCAGGCTGGGTCCAGGGAGTCAGTTGCGGAAAACCAAAGACTGGATAAGTAGGAGGGGTGCCCGCTGGACATTGCTGGGTTGTCAGTCGGAATCCCCAAGGTCTGTGGTGTGCAGGAGTACCTTTGGGCTTCAGGAATCTTTGTCTGATCCGGTATTGGGCAAGGGGGACCTCCGGATTTAGGCTGCACATGTAATTGTGTGGGCCAGGAGAGGTTAACCCACAGTGGATTAAAGATCAGAATCACCTGGGGACCTACCCTGGACCTGTAGGCCACCCGGACATGGACTGTGGGTGTCTGGTGCAGAGTGGGCAGGGCTCACAAATGTGGGGCAATATTTCTTGGAGGTTTCTTGTGGACAGGCAGTCCTCTGGGGGTTTGTAGAGGTTGCTGGTCCTGCAGGATCTGTCGCCTTTTTATAGCAGGAGTCTTGAAAGCTGCAGATAGGCTGGGAGGTCTGGGGCCAGGTCAGATGTCATCTGGAGTTTTCGCTGCTGGGGTCAGTTCTTCAGTCCTTCTTCTTGAGGTCAACAGGAATCTGAAGAGCAAGGTTCAGGGGTGCCCTAAATACTAGATTTAGGGGTGTCACACGTGTCAGAGGGCAGTAGCCAATGGCTATTGTCCCTGAGGGTGGCTACATCTTTCCTGTGCCCACTCCCTTTGGGGTGGGGGGAATATTCCTATCCCTGTTGGCTGCTCTCCTCCAAAGCAAGATGGAGGATTCTGCAAGGAGAGGGTCACTTTAGCCCTGGACACCCTAGGGATGGTCCTAGCTGCAATGGTTACTCCTCCTTGTTTTTCCTAATTTTCCCACCAGACCTGCTACCAAAAGTGTGGCTTGGTCGGGGGCAGGCATATCCGCTAGCTGGAGTACCCTGGGGCACTGTAACAGGAGGCCTGAGACTTTGAGGCTCACCAAGTGTTGCAGTTCCTGCAGGGGTAGGTGTGAAGCACCACCACCCAGAGCAGGCTTTGTTCCTGACCCCAGAGAGCACAATGGCTCTCACCCCATCGGGTCCGAAATTGCCTGTTAGTGGCAGGCTGGCACAGACGGGTAAAGTGGTGGGTGAAATACAGGGGGCACTCCAAGATGCCCTCTGTGTGCATTTTATAATAAATCCAACACTGGCATAAGTGTGAATTTATTGTGCTGAGAAGTTTGATACCAGACTTCCCAGTCTTTGGTGAAGTCATCACAGAGCTTTGGAGGTTGTAATAACAAACTCACAGCCCATGTACCTAATATGGCCACACTGCACTTACAATGTCTAAGAATGAACTTAGACACTGTAGGGACATATTACTCATGCAGCTACGCCCTCACCTGTGGTATAGTACACCCTGTCTTAAGGCTGTAAGACCAGCTAGAGGGGTGACTTACCTTTGCCACAGGCAGTGGTTGATAGGCATGGCACCTGGAGAGGCATGCCATGTCAACTTTACCTTTTTCTCCCCACCAGCACTCACAAGCTGCAAGTGCAGCGTGCATGTGTTTGGTGAGAGGTCCCTTACGGTGGCATAATACATGCTGCAGCACTTAGGGACCCTCTCTCTTGCCACAGAGCACTTGGTACCACTGATACCTTTCACAAAGGGACTCCGCTGTGCTCCAGGGTGGTGGCAATTGTGAAAACAGTGGTACAGTTTAGGGAAAGAACACTGGTGCTGGGGCCTGGATAGCAGGGTCCCAGCACACACACAGTCAAGTTAGTATCAACATCAGGCAAAATGTAAGGGGGATAACCATGCCAAAAAGGGCACTTTCCTACAAACAGCACATGGTGTTCTGTCCGATATCAACCAACCAATTAGCACCTGCTCGAGGGTTCACCTTGAGTGCAAAAGGCTCCACCAATTGTTTCCAACTAATCTTTGGTCTCCTCTCTCACATGGTCCTCCCCACCTCCCTCCCCCAGCAGCGGTCTTCAATCAGGTCTTGGCCCTCCCAATTCCACCAGGGTCTTCAACTTCAGGTGGTCATCTTCAACTACGTGATCCAATGAGCAGCACAGCTGTCACGTTGGCGGGTTTCTTTTTCTGCGGGGCCGCATCTCTATTCTTCACTGATAATTTTCTGTCAGGGTGCCGCTGCAGGCCCAAGGCCCCTTTCTACATGCTTCAAGACCCATGCTCACCATCTTGGCCCAGGGGAGAGGAAGCCCACCGTCAGTGGCAGACAGGATATGCAGGTGGCAGGCAGTCACAGGCTGCCCCTAGAGAATCACTGGGTATTGCGAAGCAGGTGGGGGCAGCCCAGGTGAAGCACAAGCCATCAATACTTCAGCATGTTGAGAGACTGTGGGCGGTAGCTCAGGAGCTTACATGGAAGTACCTATCTTGTGTGCCGCTAGCTAAACACCCCCTAGCAAGGAGGCATTTATTAACATAGTAGTCTATAACTTCAGAAGGCTGGAGGGTCGACTCACCAGAATTTTGTATGAATTGTTGGATAAACAACTGTTTGTACCAGAGCCATGAGGCTCTCTTGATGCCAAAGATACTGTAAACTCAGGCACCATTGGTAGTCTTGTATCTGCTATCTAGGGTGTGTGCACAAGGCCATGAGGCAAAGTATACCCAAGAGCCACAGAACATGGATGAGGGTCTGAATCATCTCCTGAATATCTGAGGCCCTCTGAAGATGTGGGATGTGTCCAGTATGGGATTTTTGAAGGTTAGGCCCTCCATAGGAGAGAGGTGAGTAAAGCCCAAGCTGTAGAGGAGAGAATTATCACCTGCTGAAGGTGTTTCGTGACTGGTGCTGGGGACTCTAGCCAGTCATCTAAGAAAGGAAATACAGGGACTCCAGTTAGTCACAGTTATTCTACCACATTCAATGGTCATTAGTCTGAATGGTAGAACTATATAAACCAATAGTGCCCCACTGTGAACTTTAGCTAAAGCATTTGGGCGGGAAGAATTGGAAAATGGAAGATGGTGTTGTGGAGGCCTAGGGACACCAATCTCCTGCAGTCATTGCCACTAACACTTGACTCAAAGAACAGCATCTTAACCAATTTAGAAGATGGAAATCCAGGATGGGTTTCAAACCATCTTTCTTGGGAAGCAACAAGCTAAAGGAATAGGATCTGATGCCAATTTCTTCCAGGTACACCACCTCTATCAACCCTTTGTTCAAAAAGTGCTGTCTCAAGATCTCCTTCCACCAGGACGTGCTAGAGAGCACATCCTGGTAGAAAGAACGCATTTTGGAAAGAGCATTAGAAAGTGCTTAGCCTTTCCATAGTGGATTGTCTCCTAGGTTAGATCTTTCAAGGCTCAATGTGCCTGCTATATCCCTAGGCTTTATTTAAAGACATGATCAGTATCCTGACACAACTGGCATGGTTGTGGTGATGAGTAGAGTTAAACTAAGCATCCTATAGCTTAGGTATAGCAAAGGCATATTTACAAATGCCAGAGATGTTATGCTACTACTTAGCACCACAGAGGCAGTCAGCAAACTGTCAGTGTTTAAGAGGCTGCAAAATATATGTTTACACGAATATAGGGATACAACTAAAAAACAACCTTTTCAATCCAGCTCCAATCTAACTCAGTCAGACCTCATATATTTGATTAGCATTAATCAATGAGAAGACATTGTAAGAAACATAGTGAAATTGTACCCATATCCACTAACTGTCCCGCCATCAGTGTTTCCAAATTTCCCAAGAAAGACACTATAGCATGGAGGAAGGGACAATACATCCTAATAGGAGATATAACTTTATAGCAAATCCATCTTTGCTTGTGAGTCACAGGAGACATTTCAAGTGGCACTATGGCATAACGCTTAAAGGAGTGAGGCATATGGGAAACATTTCCAGAGACAACTTCCATTTTAAAACCAAAAATAAAATGAGGAAGAGAGCAGCTATGATCTCATGGGTGTTGCCTAAAAAGCGCAGTGTTGAAATGCTTGATGTTGGCGGACATAAAAGAACAATTTACTTACCTTTGGTAACACTCTTTCACATAGATTCTCTAACTGCAGATTACTTACCTTAGAATACTTCCCAAGCTTAAGACTGGATCCAGAAACCTTTCTTAAGCAGAGCACCCATGTGTCGCTAGGTGTTTCAGTGCTGACTCCACACTGGCCCACATGTGACAGAGTAGAGCAGTATAAAGGTAACCACTACACAATGACATACTTTTTCTCTTTCCATGACCTTTGATGCAGAGCGTGAACTAATGTCTTTATCAGTGTTTTTATATGTTAAAAAGAGGCTATTCCACAGAACAGGGAAGTGAGAGAACAGTAAGGAACAGTGTAGTTAAGTATCCACCAGAAATAGCGAGTTACTGAAGACAAGGTACTTGTTTCTCTGATGGGTACTTCTAACTGGAGATTTTTCACATGAGAATAGATACCAAAGCGGTAAATCCCCAAGTGGAGGGTCTATGGTGTGGAATCTTCCTGCTCAGTCCTGCAGGTCATTTTAGTCTAAGTGCTCTTCCCACCAGCCCTGATTGTCAAGGCAGTGACACTTTGTGAACATATGCAATGATGCCTACATCACAGCCTGGCAGATGTTAAGGACGTGCACTCTACAAGCCATTGCAATGGAGGAAGCCTTAGTCCTGGTACAATTGCCTTCCAGGCCTTCCAGGGTCAGCTTCTTGGTCAGTGTGTGTGCCAAATCTGAAAGCAGAGGACTATCCACCTCAACAAGGCCCTGTTCTACATGGCATTCAGTTTTTCGCCATGACACAAAAAGCTGATCGCCCACATGGTTTTCCTCACTACAATCAATGTTAAGGCTTAAATGCTTTTGGGGTCTTAGTCTCCTCTTTACAGGGGTAAGGGGAGTAAAGAAAGTAGGCACAGTGATGGATTGCCCAATGTGAAATTGAGTCCTCAGTACCAACCTGTCAGGGTAAAAGATGGTGATGAGCTGACGTAATTGTGATGAGAAAGACAGTCTTCAGAGTTAGGAGAGGCAGTAAGTAACTGTGCATCTGCTTGAAAGACATGCACCTAAGAAATGTCAGTACCAAGTTAAGGTCCCACTGTGGGCATCAGAAGGAGAGGGAATGTGTCAAACTTTTAATAAGTCTTGTAAGAAAATCACTCTTGTCTGTTTACCTCCAAAGTTTTGGCTGATGCTGCTAGTTTTTGACTCAAGTGCATTGAGGCCTGCTAACCAGACCTCCGTGCCTATGCCCTGACCTTGTAGTGTGTACGTTTCATTAACTTATACCCAATTGGCATAAGCTAACTTATTTTAACTCCCTATTATATGGAACCCAGGGAACTTACTGCCTGTAAGTTAAAGGGTCACCTCAGGCACTGAAGCACTGATTGTGCCACCCTCGGTGTTACAAAACTAAAACATGGCAGCCAGTCTGCCAGTACAGACTAGAAGAGCAGTGTTAAATTGCTATCCCGACTTTGCCTTTTAAAGCAATGGCAAAGGCTAATCTTCCTTTTCTAGTACATGTAACACCTAAGGCAACCCGGGCAAGCCCTAAGGCAAAATGTTGTGTATTAGCCATTGGAACATTGTAAGAAATTGGCATGTTGGTTGACTGAGGTGTGAGCCCTGGTCAAGCAGCAACCACAATCCCTTTCAGGGTAAGGCACAAACCTCTGGTAGCTTGGTGCAGTGAAGTCAGGCTTAACTTAGAGGCAATGTGTAAAGAATTTGTGCAACACATCGATCAGTAACATAGTGAAAACACATCTCAAAAGGATCCCACACAAAATAAAATAGTAATTTTTAATAAATCCAACAAGGCCAAAATGACAAAAATCCAATTAGTGGAACCGGAGGTATGCAATTTTAACTTTTTTAATGAAAATAGCGCAAAAAGGCACAAAGTGCCAACTGTGGACATCTGGTTGCGCCAGACTGGGGGTAAGTCACAAGTTTAGGGCCAGCTGCGATGGAGCACAGGCTGGCTACAGGGACCCAAATTAGGCTCCCTGAAAAAAGTACTCTAAATCCTGTTTTACAGAGCTTTGTGAGGATCCGCATTGAACATGTGTCGCAAAGTCAAAGTGATGATTCGGTTTCAAGGATTGGCAAGGCTGCGATGAGAAGTCCTGTGGCCCCTTGAGGAGCCTGTCGGCAAGGGATTGCGATGCAAAGTGGGCGTCGTGCAGGCAAATCGATGCATCAGTTCTGAAAAGCTGTGATGAGTCCAGCATCATCAGCGAGGCTGCTGTCTACGAGGGATGCAAGGGCCTGCGCTGAGGATGCGTCACACAGCAGTAGTTCAGAGGAAGCTGCGACAGTTTGGATCTATGAATCAGTTCTGCACAAAGATGCGTTGGGCAGCAGAGGAGATGCATCAATTCCTCTAATTCAACAGAGCCTGGCACCTCAAGCCAACTTCTTTGGTCCAGCACTGTGGTGGCACCACTTGGCAGGGTAGATTCACAGATGGCAGAGTAGAGGTGCAAGGTTGTTGGAAGCCTGCTGTGTCCCTAAGGCTTCAGAAAGGGTGGCCAGCCAAATAGCCCTTGGAGTTACTTTGGGGTTCTGAGTTCAAGAGATGATGGTCCAGTCCTTTTCACCCAGACAAGAGGGTATCAGGCCAGCACATAGGGCAGTAGTCCTTCAAAGCAGCAGTCAAGCAGGGTCAGTCCTTTCAGCAGCACAGCAGTCCCCATTGGCAGAGTATCCACAAGTCCAGAAGTGTACTGAAGGGTTGGTGTTTGAGGTCCAATATGTATACCCATGGGGAAAAGCTTCTAGAGGCTTCCATTGAAGTGCACATGCCCTGCATGCCAGACCAGGCATGGTGCATGTAGCCCTTTTTTTTTTGGAGTGAAACAAATAAGATTCCCTTTTGTGTGTAAATACCAAGCCACACCCTTAAACTGTAATCCTGGATTTACAGCCTCAATGTGATGTTCCCTCTATATCAACAATTTTAAATTACAAATGGCAATAACAAAAACCAAATATAACAATTTATACAAGTAAACTACTGTCACAATTTTCTTATAAAAAAATAATCATTTATTCTTGCAACAAAGCAATATATTTAATAACTCATAAAAAAATGTATACACCGTTCAAAAAGTTGTTGTCCCTCACTATGTTTTATAGTACACTATACACAGTGCAATCATGAATCACAAGTTTTTTTAAATCAATTTAAGCAGTTAAAAATGTATTTTAACAAAAGAATGATGGATGGAGTGCTGAAGCCTTTCAAACACTCACCCCCCAGTCACAGAGTTGGTTTAAATCTGCCTAGCATTGTTTTGTGTCGCTATAGTCACCCTTAGTGGCCAGGGTATGCCCAGATGTGGGCCCCTTGCTTGCTGTGCCACTGGATTCAACCTTCTGTGACTGATGAGCAGTGATACCTCAAAGCCAGTCCCAGGATTCTTGTTTCCGGCCCAGGTAGGACCTGCGCTCGCAGTTCAGGCTAGGCTGTTCCCATGGGAGCAGGGTTGACTGATTTGCATATGGCAGGGTCCAAACTGGGGCGGCATGGTGAGCAAAAGAAATGATGGATTTAACCCAGAGAGTGTTTCAGCACTCCATCCATCATCTTTTTGTGTTGCTATGGCTGATCTGTTAGACAGAGGTAGGCTCTAGACTAAATATCCCTTCATAGGGCCAATGAAGCCTCCCCTCTGAGTCAAGGAAAGTACAAACTGCAACACATGGGATAGCATGGCCTGCAATGGATTCTCATGATTGTCCCCACACCATGCAGCAAAGTTGCCCCATCTGCCAGAAAAGTCAGTCTTGGTGGAGGTTCAATGTGCAGATAAGATTGCGTCTACCAACTCTGGTGGCAGCTAAGCCAAGCTCATTTGTACGATTTAATCTCCAAGCATATAGGTGGAGGTTTCGGAGATCAGGGTGCAGAACCATTCTGTAGGAAAGTACCCTCTTTTTGGCATGTTACCCCCAATTTCTGCCTGATGTCAGTGTGTTTGACTGTGTCACTGGGATCCTGCTAACCAGGAACCCAGTGGTTATGCTCTCTTTCCTCTCAACTTTGTCATTGCATACTGGTAACCAAGTATTTCACCCCAAATTGGAATACTGGTCACCCCTTATAAGTCCCTAGTAATGGTATTTAGGTACCCAGGGACTTGGGGTTCCAGGGGATCCCGATGGGCTGCAGCAATACTTTTGCCACCCATAGGGAGCCCATGCAAAGGCTTCTACAAGACTACCATTGCAGCCTGTGTGAAATGGTGCATGCACCCTTTCACTGCCATTTACACTGCACCAGCTCACTTATAAGTCACCTATTTGTCAGGCCTTCCAACCCTTAAGGCTGGGTGCAAAGTACCTGTGGTGTGAGGGCACCCCTGCACTAGCAGAGGTGTCCCCAGGTCGTCCAGGACTATTTTCCCGGACTTTGTGTGTGAGGGGATGCCATTTTACTATGTCCCGTGCACAATGGTAACTCCGAATATGGCCATGTAAGGTGTCTAACATCTTGGAATTATACCCCAATACTGATTGTAGTATTGGTTGTATAATTCCATGCACTCTGGGGGCTCCACAGTGGACCCCCAGTACTGCCACACCAGCCTTCTGAGGTTTTCCAGGCTGCCCCAGCTGCTGCCACCTCACAGACAGGTTCTGCCCTCCTGTTGCTCAAGCAGCTTGAGCCCAGGAAGGCAGAACCAAGAATTTCCTTTGGGAGAGGGGTGTTACACCATCTCCCTTTGGAAATATGTGTAGCCTCCCAGAGTCTCTGGAAATGCTTTGAAGGGCACAGATGGTGCCCTCCTTGCATAATCCAATCTACACTGGTTCAGGGACCCCCGGTCCCCGCTCTGGCACGAAACTGGTCAAAGGAAAGGGGAGTGACCACTCCCATGTCCATCACCACCCCAGGGGTGGTGCACAGACCTCCTCCAGAGTGTCCCTGTGTTTTGCCATCTTGGATTCCAAGGTGGTTACGGCACTCTGGGAGCATCTGAGTGGCCAGTGCCAGCAGGTGACGTCAGAACCCTCCGCTGATAGGTGCTTACCTGTGTAGCTGACCAATCCCCCTTTCAGGGCTATTTCGGGTCTCTCCTCTGGGTGTTTTCTCAGATTCGGATTGTAAGACTCCAGCAGGAATCCTCTGCATCCTTTACTTTACCTTCTACTGACAAAACTGCATCTGGACCCTCCAGGAACTCTAAACACTGCATCAAAGAAGCAAAGACGACTTCTGCAACATTGTATCTTCAGCTCCTGCCAGCAACTGTTTCTGGGTCGTGCATCCTCAGAGGACTGCCTGTCTTAAAGCCTACACCAAAAGAGTGAAGGACTCTCCATTGAAGTGAAGGAGTCACTTCCCTGATTCAGCAGGCACCCCTCTGCAGCGACGACCAGTGGCGTGGGTCCCTGCTCCTAACGAAGTGCATAGATCCAGTAACACGGGTGGTGGACTGAAGTGGTCCTGACATTCCTAAGGTCCAGCTGTCCAGCTTTGGTGGAGGTAAGTGTTTGCATCCCTACGCAAGACAGTACCCACGTGCACTGCTTGTTTTGCAGTTGCCAAGGCTTGTGTGCGACCTTCCACAAAGTTCTTCGTGCACAGCACGGCTCAGGCCCCCAGGACCACGTAGCGCCATTTTCTGCTGTGTGCTTTGTGTGTGCCAAGGCTTGTTGGCGGAATTCAGTGACGCAAATTAGACTGCAATCATCCATCCGGCGTGGGTCATCATCTGCACCAACCGACGTTCTTCTTCACAGGTGGTTTTTCTTTTGTATCTTCATCCGGGTTAGCAAGGGCTCCTGGACTCTTCAGTGCTTCTTGGACTTGCTCCCCTTCTTTCACAGGTCTTCAGGTCCAAGAATACATTGTTGGTGTCTTGCAGTCTCTTCTGGTTCTTACATAATCTTCTATCACGTCTTCTTGTGTGTTCTGAGAAACTTACTGTGATTTACTCCTGCTTTCCTGGGCTCTGGGGTGGGTTCTATTACTTACCTTTGGTGTTTTCTTACATTCCCAGCGCCCCGCTATACACTACATTTACGTAGGTAAGAAACCGACTTTCGCATTTCCACTATTTTAGGATATGGTTTGTGTTCCTCCCAGGCCCATTGCTATCTATTGTGATTTTCACTATTTACACTGTTTTCTAACTTTTTTTACAGCTATTACTGCATTCTAGTGTATATACTGTGTATATGACTTACCTCCTGAGGGAGTATAGTCTCTAAGGTATTTTTGGCATTTGTGTCACCAAAATAAAGTACCTTTATTTTTGTTACACTGAGTATTTCATGTGTGTAAGTAGTGTGTGACTACAGTGGTACTGAATGAACTTTGCATGTCTACTAGATAAGCCTTGACTGCTCAGCTACAGCTACCCCTAGACAGCCTGGCTTCTAGACACTGACTACATTTCACTAATAAGGCATACCTGGACCTGGTATAAGGTGTAAGTACCTTTGGTTCCCACTACAAACCAGGCCAGCCTCCCACACATTCCCCAGACTAGGACAGAAGATCCAGCCGAATGGCAGGCAGAGCTGAGGACAAGTGGAGAAGTGCAGGAGGCCTGCATACCACACCCTTCTTGGCCAATCCAGGGTGATGTGAATGACGTGGGCCCGACCTTGGCAAATCTTGCTTGGAGTTGAGAAATCAAGGATATGGGGGGAAATGCGTAGTACAGCTGAAAGTTCAACTTCAACTGAAAGTGTCCCCCAAGACCCCTCTCAACAGATACTGGAGGGTGCAGAACTATGAGCATTGAGCATTTTCCAAGGAAGCAAACAAGTCCACCTGAAGAGTGCCTAAATGGGCGAAAATGTTCTGGACTATCTCAGGCAGAAGACAAGATTTGTGATCAGGAAGATGGCGCCAAATTAGAATGTTGGTTTTGTCATTCGGAGACCCCACTAGGTGACTGCAGTATGCCCCAGACCATAGCCTCAACACTTCCAGGCAGACAGTGAACAACAACCAGCTCACCCTCTCGCTATCCAAAGACCCTTCCAGTGAAGGCCAACTTCCACCTCTGCATGACCAGTGTCACCAACTGGATGCAAGACAACTGCCTCTGACTTAACACAGACTAAACAAAAGTTCTGATCTTCGGAAGCACAACCTCGCCATAGGACAACTCATGGTGGCCCACCGACATGTGACCCCCCCACCCACTGCAAGAGATCAAGCTCGAAACCTCTGTATCATCCTGGACAACAAACTCACCATGAAAAGCCAGATCAATGCAGTCTCCTCTACCTACTTCCTCACTCTTCGCAAGCTTCGTAAGATATTCACATAGCTCCCTGTCTCCACCAGACAAACCGTCACAAACCGTCACACAAGCCCTTGTTACCAGTTGCCTGGGCTATGGCAACACGCTGTACGCCGGAATCTCATCACATCTCACGAAAAGACTTAAAATCATCCAGGACTCAGTGCCCAGACTCATCCTGGGCCCCCTCAGGTAGAACCATACCACCCCCCACCTGAGGGAACTTCACTGGTTCCCCATACATAAAAGATGCCAATTCGAGATTCTGACACATGCCTGGGAAGCCATTCACAACCAAGGACCAGATGACCTCAACCACTGTCTGAGCTTTCATCCAACCCTCCAGACCTCTGTGCTCTACCTCTCTGTCCCTCACCCATACCCCACTGCAGCAACAGTGGTTATTCCTTCTCCCACTTCACTGTGAAATCCTGGAACAGCCTCTCTATCCACCGCAGGGCATTTCCCTCAGGCACCTGAGATCCAGGATAGGGCAGAGAATATCGTCGTTCTTGGGCACCAGGAATTAACACACAACAACCTTGGGCCTTTTCCTACTCAGGCACTAGTCACACTGCTCCTTTGCAAAGGACAGCTGCATCTTCCTGTTGCAGGATGGTCAGATGGGGGCAAGACCGGGCAGGCTGGATGGTAGATGGAACTTGTAGGAAGTAAAGGGAGTAACTGATTTTGTATACGACATCATCTGCCTTAAAAGTGACTAGTTGTTAAATTCATGTCTCCCTACCACATGAAATTGAACAGATCAGAAAGGAGGTGGTATTGTTTTAGCACAGTTGATTGTTGGACTTTTATTTATTGTGTATAATGATGATTGTTTTTATATTTTACCTGTTTTATGCAGTTTTATGTTTTTATGGTTTTGAGCCGCAAGAAAGCTTTTTTCACTGACTGAAGGGAGTAACCCTTTCCTACAATTTGTCGGATCCACTGGTCCAAAATAATGGCCTTCCGAGCCTTTAGAAAATGGGACACCTTTTCTCCCACAGGCCTCTTTGTGGGGTCGTGGAAGAGAACTAGGGCTGCTTTGCTTGGTGTGGTGGGGAGGAGGAAGGTAGCCGAATAGAACCTCAAACTATTGCCTTGCCACTGCCTTTGTGCTGTCTGACAAGCAGGTTCTGCTGCTGATTTTGCTTCAGGGGGGTTGTTGGGTACAGGCATGGACAAAAGTAAAATCCTCTCCCATAGCTTTATAACCTTTTATAGTCCTTGCCAGGAAGAGGCTGCAAGCCTAAGGATCTTCCCATGGCTTTGCAGGTCTTAAACCTCTCAGTGCACATCAGTTCTATCTCCAATGAGTTGAATGCCATCAAAAGGAAGGTCCATGAAATTCGCTTGGACATTAAGGAAAAATTCGACATCTGAAGCCAAGCATGCTGTCTTACAGAGATGGCATTGCTCATCTCTCTGGTGACCAAATCTGTGTTATCCAAGTCGGATTTTAAGATATGTTTCAAAGAATTCTGGCCATCCGCCATGACTTCTTGGAAGTGTTCTTTCATGTTAGGTGTTACATGAGGGAGTATCATTCGCGCCATGTCCCACAAAGCATTAGTATATTTGGCAAGCAAGCAATTTGCATTAAGGGATTTGAGGGCCATGCTCCCTGCTCAGAAGAATTTCTTCTCCCAAGCCTCCATCCTTTTAGATTCCCTTCCAGAAGGGACCATTGGAAAGGTGCCACTCGATTGTTTCCCTGAATGAGAAGCTTGTATAACTAAGCTTTCTGGAGATGGATGAGAATTCAGGAAGTCTGGGCTGCCAACAGCTGAATGATGCCAGTGGGCAAAGAGGTGTTTCACTGCTGGTGATGAAGAGGGTTTCGCCCATACCATTAGCACTGGGTTTAACAAAGCATCGTTGCATGGGAAAAGTGGCTAATCTGAAATCCCAGAAGGAAGTAGAATCTCAGTGTGGAAATTAGTTTCTGTCTCTGTTGTGAACAATTTAAGGTCCAGAACCTCAGTAGCCTTGAGCATTACTTTGTGGAGTGAAACAACCTCTGGGGTAAGTGATCCTGTTGAATAATCCATAGTGCATTCTGCAAGGTGTCCCACCCTCTTGCACAGAACAGTCCTTGAAAATCCAGGGGTTCTTGAACAGGATTGTTGTCAGAAAAGTGCTCCAGTGGGTCAGTCAGTTGCGAACATTCCAGAGTCAGGCTCTCTGCTCCTCCTCTTGAATTCTCTGGATCTCTTGATGGGAGTGAACTTATGGTATGACATTAGGCTGCAGGGCTGGTGGTTACTTATTCCATGGCGCATGTGGAGAAAGCGGCAGCAGTGGCAGTATTGCTGCTGTCTACATCGCAATGACGCAAAGCGACTGAAGCAGTTTGGCAGCAGCTCCACAGGAATGGACCCAAAGGGCATGAAAAAAGAAATGTTTTGCAGATCTGTCAAGCTAGAAGGGGTGTCGGATGGCATGGACACCTTTGCAAAGATGGCATATATGGCGTTAAGAAATGCTGCAGGATCCGCACCAGGCGCAGGTGTCAAGGGAGCCACAGGAGGTTGGTCAGGAGATGGTTTCTAAGGGGAAGCAGGGCTGTGCAATGGATCCTTTATGGGAATAAGGACCAACTCCCACTGTGAGGACAAGGGTCCTGTTGGAGAGGAAGAACGTCAAGGATACCTACCTCTAGGCTGCTTTTTGTACCTTATCTCAAGTTTATGCCACCTTTTCCCTGATGACGCTGATGGAGACTAGGATTGGTGATGTTGATCGTACTTTGCCCGAGACATAAACAATTTGGTCTAGTGTTCCTTAATAGCTTTAGTTTTTTTACAGAGGCATGAAGAACACAACTTCAAGTTGTGGTCAGAGGCTAGCCACCATCTGACAAAGGGCATGGGTATCTGTGTTGGACATTTCTCCTTCAGAGACACTGCATGGCTTAAACCCTGACTTTTTCGGGGGAGACATTCTTTTAAAGAAGGTCCATAGAATTTGTGAGGAAATATTTTCATCAGAAAAGAAGCTCTGGACCTGCATAGAACGTGAAGAAAAAAAGGGAACTGATGCTGGTATGCCAGGGCAGGCACTATATGGACTAGGTGGTGTCATCCGATGTCACTTGAAACACCAACTGGATCCATCGCCCTCTACCGGCGACCTCAGAGCCTTGAAGCTTTCAGGATTTAGTCTGACACCCGGGGCTTTTCTACAGGTGAGGAATTTGCAGGTAGAAATATTCATTAGAACAACACACTTCATTAAGCTGTCGATTCCCAAGTCAAAATTAATGTAACTTGTTGCAGCGTGCAACTTTTACAAAGTTGCCACTTTGTTGCTCTGAATCCCCTGTGCCTGTTCAAAGTTGTGCACTAGGTCTGTCCCTGAGACAGATTTCTGCCCTCCTGGGACGATGTGCAAACGACTCCCACAAAAGGACACAATAGAAGCCTGAAGGGTTGGGGGTTACCTCTCCCTGGCAGGAAGCAACATGCTTTGGTCCAAAAGGTGAACTTCAAAGGAGAAGCCACCTTTGAAGGGCAAACTGTGAACACTTGGGAATGGGGATGGTCTCTTGTTTATGTAGACAGGCTGGTACTCAGGAAGGAGAAGGTAAACCTGTTGCCAAATTGTTTTTTCAGGAGTGTTTAGCTCTCTTTGTAACCACAGCTCTGGGTTGGGCTAGGGAGCTCTACACTCCGAGAGAGGGGTTCTGCCAAATTGAAGGTGGGCACAATGGAGAATTCTGGGATAACCAGATGCCACACTTTACCAAAGTTGTCACCCCATTGGCTATGCGTCCAACCTGAGGACATTGTCTGGGCATAAAAGGGGCATAACTGGCACCCAAATTTCAGATCTTGATGGACTAGAGAAGAGGACTGAATAAGGATTGCTCTGCAGCACCAAGAACCTGACAAAAAAGGCTGCATCAATGTGGACCGCACCTGCTGAACCTTGTGGTTAGCAAATGAGAACGTGCCTGCTGTATCTTGCTTGTGGATGTCAGCTCCTGAGCCCACCTGAAGAAAGACTCCAATGGTCAGTTGGCAGTTCGATCTATTTGCAGCACAGGGCCACAACAGCTGAAGAAGCCTGCTGGGGCAAGTTGGTAGTCTAAATTTTCTAATTACTTTTCTTACTGCCGTGCAGCATCAGAAACCAGGACCCAATGTTCAAAGTTGCCCCGAGTCTGCTGAGCCCAGGAGAGTTGCATCAGAGCAGCTTGGTTGCCCAGAAGGCAAGTTATCGCTCAAGAGAGGGTTCCACTATTAATGCGAAACCAAGCAACTGGTAGACCAGTGGTGATTAAACATCTGCCAGGACCAAGAAGACTTTGAGGGACGCAGACACCAGTGGCCAGGATTGCCTCACCAAACCAGTGCATCTTTGAGCATCTTCTGCATCCTGTATCCCTAGCATCGGGATCAATTCCACTTGAGTCTATGGCAAGGAAATAGGAGTGTCTGGAAGTGGCTGGAGACTGCACCTTTCAAGAAGGCAATTGTTTCTGAAGGCTTTGCTGGTCCCTCTGACTGGCTCCCTGCCAGAGTTGTTGACTAAAGTGACTCAAGGTAAACTCACTGATACCCATGTTTAAAAAAAAAAGTTTCTAAGTGACAAATTTGTTGAACTTGCCAGTTCTAGGTCAAGGTTAACTAAAAAGTGCCCTTGTAAATGTTATATCTCTAAAAACCCTCCTGTGAATCTTTATTTTAGTACCAACAAAGACATACACAATACAGCCTATTTTTATAAATTGGTGTTGGGTTCCTTTGGTGTCTTGTATTTCTTTCTCAATTTCTTTGGTGATGTTTAAATGTTTTACACTTATCCCTTTGTGTAAGCTTAACAACTTAAAGCTACAGCTACGAAGGGGGTGAGCTAAAGGTTCAACAAACAGAACTTAATGGTCCTAAATGGGTTGGTAAGTCTATTACATAGTGAGGTCACACAACCACTCTATATAATACAACCTCTTTCCTCAGAAGTCTCAAGACAACAGATGACCTAAACAAGGATGTTTGGTGAGGTATAAGAAGAAAGGTCTAACAAGCAAACTTGGCAGATCAGTCAGTCATTTACCAGAGCTCAATCTCCACATATAGGTGTAGATTGCACAGATTTGGGTGAACGGTCCATCCCTGTTGTTGCGACTGAAGATCCGTATCAACCGGTAGCCTGATTGCATGACAGATGCTAATGCTCAAACTCTAGGTACTACACTCACCAATTCTGGAGCCACTAGGATGACTTGGGCCTGGTTGTTCTGGATCTGTTTCAGAGCTCAGGACAGGAGAGGCATGTGCGGGAAGGAATACATGAGTCCAGTGTTCCATTCCAGCAGGAATGGATCACGTAAAAAGTGCCTAGCAGAAAACAATATGCACAAAACGTTTGACATTGTGCATTCTCAACATTGACAAAAATATCTAGCCAGGGCTCTCCTCACTGTTCAAAGATGCTCTGTGCCATCTTGACATATAGACACCACACATGACCTACCAGACAATACCTCCTCAGTTCATCCACTCTGGCATTCAAGGGGTCTCAATCAGGGAAATGCCCTTTATACCCCAATCAATCCTGGAGGCACAGCGGCTCGTGGCAAAGAAGTCAGGATGCTACTCCGCCTTACTTGTTGCAAAACCACATGCCAGTGGTGTTGTCCACTAGAACCTCAACCAGACTCCCCTTGATGGAGAGCAAGAATGCCTTCCGAGTCAAATTAATGGCCTGCAACTCCAACAAACTGATGTGGAGCCAGGCTTCTCTCAGAAAGCAGTGTTCTCTAATATTCACCTCCCCTGCCCACCACGGACCTGTCTGTCAACATTTATATCTGGGTGGGGAAGGGAGATGGGCCTTATTGATGGACCAATTGGGTTTAGGCAGTTACCACTGCAGACTGTGCCATTTCTCCTCTCAGAAGTGGATGACATCTATCAGATTCCTTTGAAACTGTGCCCACTGGAACTTCAGATTTAATTGCAGAGCCTGTATGTGCCACCTGGCATAGTTAACAAGGAGGATGCAAGAGATGAAGTGGCCTGAAAGCCTCCGAGCTGCTCTCACATTGATGATGATGCATCTGGATCACAGCCAGAATATCCTTGACTTGTTGATATAGAGGGAAGGCCCTGAAGTGTTTCCAGGATAGCACCACTGAACTGAAGCCTCCATGAAAGAGTCTGGTGCAATTATGGCTCGTTGATAGAGAACCCTGTCATCTAGAGGTGTTGACTGACTGTGATGAGCCTACCTTCAACAGCCAGTTGCTGAGGTAGGTGAAAACTGATATGCCCAAACTCAGGACATGAAAGGTCAAGGATACCAAATGGGTGCTTGTGAGGCAAAGGGCGAGCAAAGCAAACTTAAAATGCTCCTGGCTTACCCTGAATTGCAGACACTGTCTGTGGGGCTTAGGGAAGGTTATATGAAAATGTGTCGTGTAGGTGGAGAAACACCATCCATTTGCCTAGGTCTAGGACAGACAGGGTCTGGGCCAGCATGAGCATTCTGAATGTGTCCCTCCACAGGAAGGCATTTAAAGGCCTAATGACCAAAATAGGGTTGAGATCCCTGTTCACCTTTGGACCAAGGAAATAGCGAGACTAACACCCCTCTGCTCTTTCAGAGTCTGGTGCCTATCAATAGCGCCCTTATAGAGTAATACTTGCACCTCTTGCAGTAGGATGAATAGGTACTTGTCTGAAATTCACTCTGATTTGGTGGGAAAATTTGGAGGGGAAAAATGAAAAGGCAGGGCATAGCCATGTTGAACGATTTGTAAGACCCATCTGTCTGACCAGATGGATTGCCACTTTGGGAAGGAAATGATGGATCATGCCTCGACTGAATAGCTATGTGCCAATAAGGAAAAACAAAAGCGGTTTATGGTCTGTTGCAGCATGGAAAGAGAAATGGCAGGACTCATGCCCCTGCTGGCATGTGCACTCCCTTCCAGACCCATGTCCACAAATGGACTGGGGTGACTGCTGTATTGGTTCAGCAGACTGTCTACGCACAAACCCCATTCCTCTGGAATTGCCTTTCAACTATAATTGGTGTGGAAACTGCTCTGCAGAAGTCACCAAACCCAAGGAACATGCTGTAGCTCTACTTTCCTTAAAGTGCTCCCAAAGAAAGTCTGCCTTCTCCACAAAAAAGCATGACCCATCAAAGGGCATATACATAATGGAGACCATGCCGATGAATGAATTATAACACTAGTACTAGACTGCCGTCCCATGGTAATCTGTAGCGTTCAGACTTGCACAGATAACATATTTGGCTGGATCATGTCCATCATGAATTGCCTGGGACAAAGAGGTCTTCTGGCAAGGTTTAGCTGGCCATGTCTCAAAGGGAATGTGTAGAGTAACCTGGTAAACAAACAGTATTTTTTAACCACAGTGCTATACTGATTTAGTAAAACACACACTTGCCAAAAGTCTAATTTCTCCTGGATTCTGTATCAGGAGAAGTAGTTAGGAATACGGTGGGATTCACTTTACTGGTTGAGGCCTGTGCAACAAAACTCACTGGGTAAGACCTCTGGCAAGAAAATCAGGGCACCAGAAGCCAGTTTGTGTTGCCTTGCTTCCTCGTGTTTCGCAGATAGGTGGGAACAGGGCTTCAACCAAGTGGCCATCAAGTTATCAGTGAAGGACTTCTTGAAAGAAAGCAAAGATTAGTAAGTAGGCTGTAGAATCTGTCATAGCGTTTGTTTTGGTCTTTACTGAGGGCAGCTGTACATGCATTCCATTAGCTGCCCTCTGGACCACCACTACAAATGAGGCACTTTCTTCCACTGACCGCCCAAGTGCAGAAACAAGCCTTACCTCAGGTGCAGGGTTAAGCTCATTGGCATCTTGCAAATCCACATAGAATGCAATATCTGTGCACTGAGGAGCAAGAAAGCCAGCCCCGTCACAACCATCATAACATACATGGGTGACCCTTGTTCAGGCATAGCAAGGGAGTAGCCAGAAAATTAAAATAGCCCCTACTCTGAACTAATTTACTGTTGCCATAAAAAAAAAAGAAATCAAAGCAAGTAAGCCGAACCCTCACTAAAACAGCTTCCTTGTCTCTTCCGTCCATGCATCTATTCATCCATTCTTTCACTGTTCCATCCACCTGCTGATATCTATTTCACCCATACATTCTTTCACCCATCATTCAATCTTTTCCCATTCCATTCATCCATCCATCCAATCTGTAATCCATCATCCATCCACTTCTTTTCCCATTCCACTCATCCAGTAATCCACTCTGCCATCCATCTTTGCATCCACTCAGCCATCCATTCATCTAGATGCTATACCATCCTACCATCCACTCTTCCATCCATCCAGACACCACCATCCATCCCTACACTCTGCCATCCATCCATTTTGCCATCCATCTATTATTATTGTATTCATCTGTCGATCCATCCATATAGCCGCTCTGCCATCCATCCACACACTCACCGACTGCCATCCATCAACCCAGTCATCCATTTAGCAACCATTCATTTACTCTGCCAATCACCCATTCACTCTGCCATCCATCCTTCATCCACCCACTCAGCAATATATCCGTCCACCCTGCCATCCAGCCACTCTGTCATCCTTCCACCCTGCCAACCATCCATTCTTCCACCTGTCCACCCACCTATCGTTCACTCATCCACTCACATTTTCGTTCATCCATGCATCCTTCTTTTCACCCTTCCTTTCAATATTCCTTCTTTCTTTCCCTGTTCTATATACTCAGTGTCGTTTTTCCTTGCTCATTTTTGCTCTTCTATTGACGCTGTATTCCTGCGTTAATGATGAGTTTTTGTCTCCCGAGTTGAAGACAGAAGAGGTGCAAGAAAGAAAAACACCCTTCCCCCCTGCTGTAGCTGCTAACGTGGGGCGTTCACGACACCCCTGCGGCATAGGATGAGAGCAGGAGCCAAAAAGACGATAGGTTTGCTGACGGGTAGAGAATGGGAGATGCACTGGGTCTAAATCGGATGCATTATGACTGGTTTTAGCTTCAAGGTTTTATGGCGCGACATCGGTTCAGATCGAGCCAAAGTCTGTTTGGCGTCCAACATCAGCATCAATACCGTATCCTCTTCCGGCAGTGGTGCTTTCTGTACTGAGGTGGATGCGGAAGGGACCAGCATGGGACTCAGAGCCAGAATGGAAGTGTGTACAGGTGTTGTTCTGGGGCCCAGAACAAGTCCCAAGGGGTTAGAGGGTACAGAGAATGGACCTGCTGGCCGTAACCCAATTGAGGCACACCAGAGGGAGATGGAAGTGCACCAAAAGAACAAGCTACCTTCAGAAACACTATTTTATGTTATGTATTTGCAAAGGGCAGTATCACCCAAGAGAGTATTCTGGCATTGAGCAGGCATGTGGCTAGACTATCAGGGGGCTTGGGGAGGGGGGGGGGGGCTTGAGGTGGGAGGGGGGCTGGAGGGGGGGGGGGGGGTTAGGGGGGGAACAGTGATTTGAAAAGCCAGATCTTCCGCATCTTTTCACTCTGAAGAATAGACTAGTAGGCTCTGATATCTTTTGGGAGGTTGTTCCACACTTTAGGCTTGATGTATGAAAAAGCCTGACCTCTGGATCAGCTTGTGTACTCATGGAATGTGTACGAGTAAGAGGCAGGTAGAGCAGAGGGTGTCTATGGGGGCTCGTGGAAGGTGATGCCATTGTTAAGGTAGGAAGGGCTTGTGTTGTGGAGAGCCTTAAATGTGTGAGCGAGTTTTAACTGTGCGCCTTTGTGTATCAGCTAGTGAAGTTCCCCGAGTATTGTGGTTATGTGTGTTTTATGTGGGATGTTGACGATGAGTCTGGCTGCTGAGTTGCTTGGTGATTCCTGCATAAAGCACTGTTAGACCCAACACCCTTGGGTGGTGCTCCCACAAATGTTCTGCCTTCACCCTCTCCTGTTTTGCTGATTTTGTTAATCTGGCTTTTGGACACTGTGCTCTTTACCACTACTAACCAGTACTTAAGTGCTTGTGCTCTCCCTAAAACATACAATTGACTTACACCTGATAGGCATATGTAATTTATTTGTGAGTCCGTGGCACTACGTGTACCCAGCGCCTGTAAATTAAATGCTACTACTGGGCCTGCAGCATTCATTGTGCCACCCACTACAGTAGCCTTTTAAAACATGTCTCAGTCCTATCATCGCAGTCTGTGTGTGTAGTTTTAAGCTTTCATTCAACCTGATAAACATTTTGTCAGACAAAAACCTTCCTTTTAATATATATGTCACCCTCAGGGTAGGCCCAAAACAGTCCACACACCAGGGTGTATTTTATTCAAACATTTGGACCTGTGCTTAGTTTTACATACCCTGCTAGTGAAGACCTCTTAAGATCATTTTTGACTGCTACAAGGCATATCGTTTCCATAGCATAACACTGCATTACCTTATTACATTTAATAAGTGATTACATTTGCTTAGGAGTGTTGTGTAGCAATTTTAAGTATAGCTCCATGCACGTTAGCTAAACATACTAGGCCGCTGTGCACTTTGCCCTAGATCTATTTTATTCAGCTTCGCACTGTTATTTTACAATAACCAGTTTTTACAGTCTTGTTTTAATTTCTTCTATCAAACTGTTTAGCTTAGTTCAGCACTGTGTTCTCAAACAATGCATTCTTGATCGCCCTGTGCTTCAGTCAAGGCTACAGTCTGGTACATTGCCGGTAAACGTGGTAGAAGTTTAGTCTCCAACATTCGTAGAAAATACACATCCTTACGTAGAGACATTTATAACTAACTGCTGTGTTAGTTATAAAAACACTTTATAGTCCTAGTACACGTCAAGAGGAAGATTACATCTGGGGAACCACAACTGAATGCTGAATGCTTCGTTGCAGATGCTGACGCAGATTACAGGCCTTTGTTCAGGTCTGAGGGTTGATGTCCTCCCGGGGGAACCTGAAAGGCAGACATCGAGCTTAACATGCTGTGCTTGAAATATAACTTAGAGCGAGAATAATCTAGCAGCACTATGATAGCCTTATTCTTGTGTTTCACTCTCATAGTTACTATTTTAATCTTACTGTGTAGTTCTGGTTATTGCAGCTCACACTTAGCTATCCAAAATGCAGTTGTTTTATTAAACCAATCTTTAAAACGTACACTGCCTTTATTGTCATTTATATATGAGACCGCACTGTGTATGAGAGAACCGGTTGTGACCTGAGTGACCACGACTTCCCTTTGAAGTACTGAAATGTCATGCGCTTGGCTGCCCAATCATCTCTTCCATTTGGGAGAGATGAGGCACTGCTAGTTAGCCGGAGCAAAACCCGGATTTGGAGTGACAAGAGTCATCTACTGTGGGTCAGACTCAGTCCCCCCACATTGTGGATGATCTTGCTACTCAAAATCCAGTAGTCTCATTAGGATAATGAGAGTCTACGCGACATGGCGCCGCCAACGTTTGGCCAGGCTCTAATTTTCGGGTCCGCCGGAGTATCTCAGTCTCATTTTATATAATGACACCTCCGTTCCGTATACGGAGACGTCCGTGGTACTGAGGATTTCCACCACAGCCGTATAGGTAATCCTATTTTAGCTGGCGGTTGTTCAAGCTTGAACTTTAAAAGGGAAAAAAAAAACATCTTGGTGTGCCTTCTCTGAACTCTTAGTGCTTTTATGATGGCGAATCCCCAGGTCGTACAAATAGCTGTTAACATGAGACAACCTCTCACAGGACACTTACTAGCAAATGGCCTCACGGCCCAGGGAGGTCCAGTCACGTTTGTGGTGGACCCCCACGCAGCTTATAGAACAGAGCTTTTTTACTATTGGGTCACATTTCCAGCACTTGATGGGAACACATATACATTTCATACATATACAGTTGCGAACGCACCTGGACAATACAGGGCGTACGCATATTTAGAGATACCTCTATCTTATCAAGAACATAATTGGCTTGATGGCACCCTACCCCATACAATATTACCAGTAAGGTTAGGTCCACTAAGTAATGACGGTCCTACCAGGCCTTTATTGGCCACATATACACCACATCCTGCGGTTGCGAATTTAGTAGTAGCTGAGGTTCGACGCTTATATATTGAGTTAATAGCAATATACAGACGATTAGTGCAATTTGTGATGCAAACTTTAAATACAAACCCAGCGCGTGCTGCTCCAGCACAACCACATGCAGTAACACCAGGTATAAATCCGGTGACTGTACATTCAACTATGGGCCAAGTACCGGACAAAGGAGAGGAGACTCCGTTTTGGCTAGCACAAAAAATGAATACGATGGAAGCAGTATTTCCCCACACGGGACCTCAGGATAAACAGAATATTAACCATGTGCTTACCCTTTGGGATGGTCCCTACAGTTGAAAACTGTAATACATGGGGCACGGTATTTGCCACGCTCTATACAACAGCACGTGGTACACCGACACTTGCCAACTTACCGGAAGTGCTTGAACAAATTCAAGATGAATACGGGGCTACCCCGGCCCTAGATTTTTTAATGCAACTGATGGGCAATTTTGCCACAGTTTCGTCAATCATCCTAAGTAATCTTAAAGGGGAAGCAGTTGCACTTGCAGTGCGCATGCGGCTCCGTGATGTCACGCAACAAGATCAGGAACGAGAGCTGCCTAAAATAATAGCGGAAGCATATTCAAGTATCCGTCGAGATAGCCTTGGTGCTAGATCACAAAAACCTCAGTTGTAGGGTAAAATCAATAAAGATAATACTAAACAACAACCTGAGGGTAATAAACGCTGGGATAAAAAGCAACAAACACCTAAAAAAAGAAAGGAGAGCATCTCCGCGTACGGAGACCCCACAGAATAGGTATAATCTCAGGACTCTTCGGAAAAAAGAAATGAGAGAGGTGGGCGATCAGAGCGGAGAACAGAGTACGTATAACCGAGACAGGAATCACAACGCTCTTCAGAGGTTTCTGTTTTAAAGGAAGAGAAGCCTGTACAACAAAAACAACAATTTAAAAAGAAAAAAGTGGCAGCAGTCTCAGTTCGACATGCCACTCAGGAAGATGGTCCTCTTGAAGAACAAGAATTGGGCTCTAGCATTGCTAGACAGCGCGGCAGAGGTCACAATAGTTCGCCGGAATCTTCTAGAGCATCTGGAGGTGAAAGCAACTGATGACTTTATACAAGTAGAAACTGCAGACTTGTGTGTCTCCGAGCCTGATAGGGTGTACAAAGTAACACTACAATTAGAAGGAGATATTGAACGCACGATACACGCAATCTTTTGGGACCGTGTAGTCAAAGTATAGGATATCTTGTTGGCTGAACAAGATTGGCCGCCTGATTTTGTCCCCACTGCCCATAGGGTGAAGATGTCATTAAACCTTCTTTCTCACCCCTTGTTCCGGAGGAACTCGCTGAGTCCTATTCTATAGAATGGGCTCTAGCACAAGCACCTGCATTATACAGAAATCACG
Source organism: Pleurodeles waltl (assembly GCF_031143425.1). NCBI lineage: Eukaryota > Metazoa > Chordata > Amphibia > Caudata > Salamandridae > Pleurodeles > Pleurodeles waltl. The sequence goes on along the minus strand of NC_090438.1, from coordinate 166,179,844 downwards.
TGGGGTGGGATAGGGATTCCCCCTACCATGTCATTCAGGTGACATATTTGCTGCAATTTACACTACTGCACATAGTACACCAACACATGCAAACCTTCGGGAAGTGTTAACACAAATTCAAGATGAATACAGGGCAGCCCGTGCCGTGGATTTGGGGGACCCAATTAATGGGCATTTTCACCACAATATCCTCAATTGTATTAAGTAATCTTAAAGGGGAAGCAGTAGCATTGACAGTACGCCAGGGGCTCCGGGACGTTCCTCAACGAGATAAGATTATCGCCAAGACAAATATTAGTATAGATCGGGATAGTCTGGGAGCCAGATCAGATAAACCACAATTACAAGGTAAATCTAGTAAGGATAATACAAAACGAGCACAAGAGGGTTCTAAAAAATGCTGGGATAAACTGAGAAATAATAAGGATAAACAAGATCAAAGAGGAGAATCTCCACGTTCGGAAACCTCAGAAACACATTAAAATCTTAGAAATAGAGAACGTATAAAAATTCCTGACAGACATCAGTATACTGACTCACTCATCTCGTTCCTTTCACGACTCACTGGACAAACGCAGTGAGAGAGGATGGCGGTCAGATCATAGAAACAAGTACAGGAAACTCACCCATCTCGTTCCTTCCAGGACTCACCCAACACAAACAGTGAGAGAGGGGGGCAGTCAGATCACTGAATTGAGTACGTGAATCTGAGAAAGGAGTCACAACATTCTTCAGAGATTTCAAACAAAAACCCCAGTTCAAAAAGAAAAAGATTGCAGCAATTTCAGCTAAACATGCCACACATATTGAGAACATTACTGAAGAACAGGACGTGGTCAATGATTCTGCTAGACAGAGCAGCAGAGGTCACAATAGTTCACCACAATCTTCTAGAACTTCTGGGTGTGACACCAACTAACAACATCCTTGAAGTTGAAACTGTGGACAGGTGCGTCTCCCCAGCCAATAGGGTTTACAAACTAAGAATTCAAGAATTGGACATTGAGCACACCATTAAAGTGATCTTCTGGGGAAGATTAACAGTTACGAAATACTGTTGGCAGAAAAAGATTGGCCACCTGAATTTGTTCATACTCTCCCATGAGGAGGAAATTTCATTTTGCCTTCTTTCTCAATCCTTGTTACAGACAGTGTAAAAGATGCTTACGCTGCAGATTGGGCATCGGCGCAAGCCCCAGCGCTGCACTACAATCATGTGGGATGGGATAGGGATTATCCCCCTATCACATTATTCTAATAAGACCCACTTCCACACATCCATCCTCAATATCCCATTAAACATGAGGCAAAGGCACCAGTGAGGGAAATTCTCTCATACCTTGAGTATCAGGGAGTAATTGAACCCTGTCTCTCTCTGCTATGAATAACCCTTTGTTTCCATAGCTAAGCCAAACCATTCATACAGAATAGTCTTAGATTACAGACACTTAAACAGTCATACACGCACATTTGCAATACACAATTCACATAGTACAGCACTTAACAACAGTGCTCAAAAAGAACAAACAATCTTGAATATTTCCAATGTTTTTTTCTGCCAAAAGCTAGTGCCTGAAAGCCAGGAGTGCCTTCTCAGCAGCGGGGTCTCAAAGAATATTTTTTAAACTCCCTCAAAGGCATACAAACAGTCCTGGATTGTTTGCAGCCTTTATGGCATCAATATTACATGATGTTGATCCTGAGGCGTCTTATGTCAATTACATTTATCTGACAGACAACAATCTCAACACACATTTAGCCAGGGTGGATCACATTGTTTTGGGATTCACCTCATGGGGCTACAATTCAATTCCAAGAAGACAAAATGTATTTTCTAAGTACCCTATTATTAGGATATGAACCATCAAGTGAGGGAAAAACCCTGGCACCACAATTTCTAGAGAAATGTGCACAGTTACAACCACCAAATACCATCAAGAAACTACAGTCATTGTGGGGCTTCTTTAATTTTGGCAGAACTTTCATTCCAGAATATGAACAACACATAAAACAACTATGATTTAATCCACCCACACTTCTCAAGCAAACTTTCGACACCACAACACACACACAGAGTTACAGAATGACACGCTTGAAGCAAAACACTTGCAAACATGTGACAATGAAACACCTAAACTTCTATCTCCGTGCCGGGGAAATAGACAGGGAGACTAAATAGTTACATGGTTGAACGGGGCACTGAAACCTGTGCGTTATGTGGTGACGCAGGTATTTATTCTTGGGTGCTCAATGCGCTCAGTGACAAGCGTACTCGCATCGGACATGACTCATTAGAGAGACACGGTAGCGGCCACATGAAGGCAAGTGGCAATGGCTTGATTGGAGCACTAAACTTTGACGAAAATGGGCTCATGACTACACTGAGCAATTTGATGACCTCTTGACTGTTAGTAGATACGCAAAGCGGCTTTAATCTCTGTGTCAGTGAGAATATTGGTTTAGTTAAGAAGTAACAAATCAGTAGTGATGAGTACATTATGATTATGTACCCCGACCTTGGTTTTTGGAGCAAAATGTAATTTTTTTTGTAGTGATTTTTTATAGCGATTTTACAGCTATAGCGGCATACACAGCTGTTATTTTGATTTATCTGATTACTGAGAAGCGCATAGCTTTTTGGTAATACCTACTTTGGCTAATTTTGAGTTAGTGAGATCGGTGAGTTAATGGCAGTCATTTTTCATGCTAAAACAAATCAAATTCTTTGACACTTCAGACAGATGGACTACAAATAAAGACGTACACTATGGGCGAACTATGTATGAACTAGAAACTTATGACAATCAGAGGAGCTTTACTTGGGAATAAATAACTATTGGAGATATGCAGGTTATTGTATTTGAATCACTGGAACTGGTCACATGAGGTTCTTTTGTGTTTATAAAGGGTGTGCACTATTGGGCTAAGAGAAGACACATTAGCATGACTATCAGCACTATTCATAATCGATGTATTGAGTTGTTGGGCACATAAGCACTTTAGTGCATTTAGATGTATAAAACATTACTTTGAAACCCACATGAATGGAATATTTTGTTTATCTAATAATGTTGTATTAATACCCACTCAACACCACATGGTCAGTGATACCATCTACATATTTTGTGGTTTACTCTATACTAAATAATTATTTGTTATACATTATCACAGCCCTGATGAAGTCTAGTGGGAGATATCCCTGACATTTTGCTCAAGGCTGCACACAATAGTCTACCACAATTGCTGATTCAAGAGTTACGGAGTCAACCTTCTAATCATAGCCGTTTTTGTTAACTCCACATTGGGTTTTAGAACGAGCACACTGGACCCTTGTTATGTTATCACACAACACTGAGATTATGAGATCGTACAGTGGTTAAAATCTTCTAGATCAACAGCAGTAAAAGAACACCTTAGTCTCCTTTCAGAAGATGCAGACTTACAAACTTTCGTGTGAGGTCCCATGAAAATAATGCTCAAAACATTTCCATGCAATATAAAATGAAAAATGGAAACTTCCACAAATGGAAGATGCAGCACATTTAAGGCAGATAGGAAAACTTAGAGAATGCTCTAGCTGTTCTTCAAAACGGTATGAACACATTATTCATCTAGATTTACAATTTAAACCAAACTGTGTCTTCTGCACTTGACAGAGCCAACCTACACCCATTATAGAGTTGAGTTGGACTTTAGAAGTTCCTAAAAGTGGCAGGATGTCAAGGAAGCAGCTTAACTTTAAGAACTTAATTACCGCATTTCATTTGACACAAAACAGTTAATGGCTAGGGAAGACACTAGTTACATCATACTTAAGTTTGAAAAGTTGCCAATTACTGTGGCAGAAATACATGTACTTTCTTTGGACGCACATCTGATAGCATTCCTGATGAGGACTCATTGCTGAACTTGTCTATAGAGATTGTGGTTCTTGCAGGATGCCTTCTACGAGCCGCCCGTTGTGGATTTATCTGCTCCTGGTGCTTCAACATGTGGTACAGCTTGAAACACGGCCCCCTCGGCCAGAGGGGAGGCTAAAACGACAGATCACATATGCGCCTTACACCTTTTGTCTGAGAGATTTATCGCCTGCAAACATGGGGTCCATCCCGGATTCCCTTTCCATCAAGGTGCTTGGAGACCTCCTGCTGGATCATGATTGCTTATTTTGCATTTGGATGATTTTTCTAAAATTCTTTAATTTTCCAGTTTTAATTTGGCCACATAATTTGCCCTGGTCTGCTTGTCAACCTAGACATTTTTATCTTGTTTATGTATACTTTTAACCTGATTTTAAGTAGTTAGCCTAAGTGTAGTTTATGTTAGGTCTTGGGCCCTGCACTCTTGTACTGACAATAGGGAGAATTCATTTTAGCGCCTAGATTAGGCACCCATATTTTAGCCTTTAGGTCCATAGCCTGTGCCTTTAAAGCATGCACACATTTTATTCGGTTTTATTCACTTTATTATATTTTAACACAGATCACTTTTTAGCTTGTTTTATATTTCATCAGCTGCTTTTCTTAGAATACATATTTCACATTCCATATTTATCTGCCCTTGCATGTATTTCACTCTGTGCCATGCTCAAGACCGCACACAATAATTCACCAGGTATTTTGGATCCAAGAGCTATGGACTCAACCTTTAACCATAGACATATCATGTCAGGCTAACATTTTTTGTTATATAAACACTACATAGGCAGAAGAAGGGTAGCATGAACATTCCAGACAGCCATCTTATGCCACTTTGTCAACAGCTTTGCTGATCTTGGCCTTGTCTTAGCCAACAGGGAGGACTGCCAGCAGAACAACAGCCAGACCCTTGCCTTCGTTTCAGGCATGGAGTTGATATTCCTGCCATACGACCCGTACGGGCAAAAGGGCTAACACTGCTATGCTCTCATATTAGATGCTAGGGTAAAAGTAGGAATTCCTAGATTACTGATTATGTCAAGATGTTGGGACTGTTTGTACAAAGCTGTCCTGGTGTGTGGTGGACACGTATGGTGTTGGCACCTTATAACAGGTCTAGGCAACCCCTATTAGTTAATGAAGACAGTGTCTAGGAAGTCAGGGCTCTCTAGAAGTAGCTGTGGATGAGCAGGCATGAGTTATCTAGGAGGAGTGTAAACGCTTGCAATACCACAGCAGCTTATCACACCTGAAAGAACCACACAGATTTGCAAAAAATAAAGGTACTTATAGGAAGTTGGCACTGTATATACTATCTCAAAGTGAAAGATAGTGTGCACAGAATCCAAGGGTTCCCCTTAAAGGTCGATAGTGGCAAAATTAGATAATTCTAACGCTATATTTTGTGGTAGTGCGGTCGAGCAGTAGGCTTATCAGAGGGTAGTATTAAGCATTTGTTGAACACACACAGGCAATAAATGAGGAACATACACTCAAAGACTTAACTCAAGGCCAATAGGTTTTATATAGAACAATATATGTTCTTAATTTATTTTAGAACCACAAGATTTGAAGTAAATACATAAAATGCAAGGTACTCTACAAAGGTAAGTAAGGAACTTTAAATTAAAACAGTAGTACACACAGTATAGGTTAAAATGGCAATAAATGCAAAAATCAACAATTCCTAGGGGAAGTAAGTAAGGTTAAGTTTCTGAGTTAAGTAAACCACTTACAAGTTCAGTTTCCTGGGCATAGGCAGCCCAACCGTTGGGGTTCCAGGCAACCCCAAAGTCACCGGCACCAGCAACACAGGGCCAGTCAGGTGCAGAGGTCAAATGAGGGCCCAAAACACCTAGGCATCTATGGAGAACAGGGGTGCTCCGGTTCCAGTCTGCCAAGAGGTAAGTACCTGCGTCTTTGGAGGGCAGACCAGGGGGGTTTTGTAGAGCACTGGGGGTGGAGGGGCACAAACAGGCACACAAAACACGCCCTCAGCCGCACAAGGGCAGCTGGGTGCAGTGTGCTTAGCAGGCGTCTGGTTTTCTGTAGAAATCAATGGAGGGACCCAGGGGTCACTCTAGCGATGCAGGCAGGGCACAGGGGGGCTTCTCAGGCCAGCCACCGACTGGGGTAAGCAGAGGGCCGCCTGATGGTCACTCCTGCACTGAAGGTTGGTTGCTTTCGGTCCTGGGGGCTGCAGGTGCAGTCCTTGGTCCAGACGTCGGGTTCTTTGTTCCAGGCAGTCGTGGTCAGAGGGAGCCTCTGGATCCTCTCTGCAGGCGTCGCTGTGGGGGTGCAGGGGGGGTCGTCTCAGGTTACTCACAATGTGGCAGTCGCCTGGGAGTCCTCTCTGCAGTGTTGGTTCTCTGGAGCTCGAGCCGGGGGCGTCGGGTGCAGAGAGTGAAGTCTCACGCTTCTGGCGAGAAAAGTGAGTTCTTTAAAAGTTGCTTCCAAGTTGCAATAATATTGCTGTTCGTGAACAGTGCCGCTGTTCTCTGGAGTTTCTTGGTCCTTCGGTTCAGGGTAGTCCTCTGAGGCTTCAGAGGTTGCTGGTCCCTGTCGGATGCGTCGCTGTGCAGGTTCTTTGAGTCTGGAGACAGACTAGTAGGGCTGGATCCAAGTCAGTTGTCATCTCCGTCAACTCTGCAGGGCTTTCAGGACAGCAGCCCTTCTTGTTGTTGCAGGAACCTGATTTCCTGGGTTCTGGGTTGCCCCCAAATACTAAATTTAGAGGTGTGTTTAGGTCAGGAGGGCAGTAGCCAATGCATACTTTACTGGAGGGTGGCTACACCCTCTTTGTGCCTTCTCCCTAAGGGGAGGGGGGGGCACATCCATAATCCTATTGGGGGAATCCTCCAATCTCAAGATGGAGGATTTCTAAAGGCAGGGATCACCTCAGGACACCTTAGGGGCTGCCCTGACTGGTGGGTGGTGACTCCTTGTTTTACTCATTATCACCTAAAGCCTTGCCGCCAAAAGTGGGGTCAGTGGCCGGAGGGGTGGGCATCTCCAATAGCTGGGATGCCCTGGGGTGCTGTAACAAAAGGCATGAGCCTTTGAGGCTCACCACCAGGTGTTACAGTTCCTGCAGGGAGAGGTGAGAAGCACCTCCACCCAGTACAGGCTTTGTTCCTGGCCACAGAGTGACAAAGGCACTCTCCCCATGTGGCCAGAAGCTCATCTGGTTGTGGCAGGCTGGCAGAAACTGGTCAGCCTAGCACTAGGAGTCGGACTGGTATTCAGGGAGCATCCCTAAGATGCCATCTGGGTGCATTTTACATTAAATTCCACACTGGTATCAGTGGGCATTTATTGTGCTGAGGAGTTGGATACCAGATTTCAGTGTAGCCATTATGGAACTGTGGAGTTTGTGTTTGACACACTCTCAGACCATATAGTCTTTATGGCTACCCTGCACTTACAATGTCTAAGGTTTTGCTTAGACACAGTAGGGGCATAGTGCTCATGCACATATGCCCTCACCTGTGGTAAAGTGCACCCTGCCTTAGGGCTATAAGGCCTGCTAGAGGGGTGACTTACCTATGTCACAGGCAGTGTGAGGTGGGCAAGGCACTCTGAGGGGAGTGCCATGTCGACTTAGTTATTTTCTTCCCACCAGCACACACAAGCTGTGAGGCAGTGTGCTTGTGCTGAGTGAGGGGTCCCCATGGTGGCATAAGACATGTTGCAGTCCTTAGCGAACTTCCCTGGCATCAGGGCCCTTAGTACCAGGGGTACCATTTACAAGGGACTTATATGGGTGCCAGGGTTGTGCCAATTGTGGGAACAAAGGTACCGTTTAGGGAAAGAACACTGGTACTGGGGCCTGGTTAGCAGGGTCCCAGCAGACTTTCAGTCATAACTGGCATCAACAAAAGGCAAAAAAGTCAGGGGTAACCATGCCAAGGAGGCATTTCCTTACAGTACTTTACTATAGTAACACTGAACTAGATTACTTATAGGGTATATATATATATATATATATATATATATATGGAAAATGTCACTTACCCAGTGTACATCTGTTCGTGGTATGTTCCGATGCAGATTCACATGCTGTGCATATGTCTTCCATCTAGTGTTGGGCTTGGAGTGTTACAAGTTGTTTTTCTTCGAAGAAGTGGGTTCGAGTCACAGGATCGAGTGACGCCTCCTCTTCGGCTCCATTACGCATGGGCATTGAGTCCATGTTAGATTGTTTTCCCGCAGAGGGTAAGGTAGGAGTGATAGAGTGTAAAGAAAAGAGATGTTCATGCTAATGGAACACACACATATATATATATATACATATATACACATACACATATGTACAAGCGTTTGTTTAACAAACTGCTACACGCTTCCGGGGAGGTGGGAAGGTGCATGTGAACCTGCAGTGGAACATGCCACGAACAGATGTACACTGGGTAACTGACATTTTCCGTTCAATGGCATGTATAGCTGCAGATACACATGCTGTGCATAGACTACAAAGCAGTTAGTCCTCCCATAAAAGCGGTGGTTAGCCTGTAAGAGTTGAAGTTGTTTGAAATAATGTTCTTAGTACAGCTTGACCTACTGTGGCTTGCTGTGCTGCTAAAACATCTACACAATAATTTTTAATAAATGTAGGTTGTGTTGACCAAGTAGCTGCTTTACATATTTCAGCCATTGGTATATTTCCTAAGGCGGCCATTGTAGCACCTTTCTTCCTTGTGGAATGTGCTTTAGGAGCAACTTAGAGTTGTCTTTTAGCTTTAAGGTAACATGTTTGGATGCATTTCACTACCCGTCTCGCTAAACCTTGTTTTGTAATGGGGTTACCAGTATGAGGTTTTTGAAAAGCTACAAATAGCTGTTTAGTTTTCCTGAATGGCTTTGTTCTATCTATGTAGTTCATTAGAGGTCTTTTAATGGCTAATGTATGTAGAGCTCGTTCTGCCACAGAATCTGGCTGTGGGAAGAAGACTGGTAGTTTCACTGTTTGATTGATATGAAAAGGTGATACTACTTTAGGGAGAAATGTAGGGTTAGTTCGTAGTACGACTTTATGTTTGTGTACTTGTATGAACAGTTCTTCAATAGTGAAAGCTTGAATTTTACTTACTTTTCGCAATGACGTAATTGCGACTAGGAAGGCAACCTTCCATGTTAAGAATTGCATTTGACATGAGTGCATATTTCCAGATACTAATCCATCACTAATTCTTGTTGGGTTTCAGAGTAGCGTGCTACTCGCCAAAAAGTGCTTCGACGCCTCGTCAGGGGTAGTAAGCAAGCGCTATATAAATACTATTACAATACAATAGGTTCAAATGGTGGGCCCATAAGTCGCGTAAGGACTATGTTTAAATTCCACGAAGGAACTGGAGGTGTTTTGGGTGGGATGATGCATTTTAAACCTTCCATAAAGGCTTTGATAACAGGAACTCTAAATAAAGAGCTGTGCTGTGCTGTATATTTGGTAAATATGCGGAAATTGCAGGGAGATGTATTTTTATGGAAGAGAATGGTAAATTTGATTTTTGTAAATAAAGTAAATAGCATGCAATATCTTGTATTGATGTTGAAAAAGGGGCACTCTGTTTAGATTGACAGTAATATGCAAATCTTTTCCATTTGTTGGCATAGCACTGTCTGGTAGTGGGTTTTCTTGCTTGCTTAATTACTTCCATACATTCATTTGGTAGTTGTAAATACCCAAATTCTATGACCTCAGGAGCCAAATCGCTAGATTGAGTGTGTTGGGATTTGGGTGCCTGATCTGCCCTTTGTTTTGTGTCAACAGATCTGGTCTGTTTGGGAGTTTGTAGTGTGGTACTACTGATAGGCCTAGTAGTGTTGTGTACCACGGCTGACGTGCCAACGTGGGCGCTATGAGTATCAGATTGAGTGTGTTTTGACGCAATTTGTTGACTAGAAATGGAATGAGTGGGAGAGGGGGAAATGCGTAGGTAAATATCCCTGACCAATTGATCCATGAAGCATTGCCCTCAGATAGGGGATGTGGGTATCTGGATGCAAAGTTTTGGCATTTTGCGTTTTCGCTGGTGGCGAACAGATCTATGTCTGGGGTTCCCCATTGTTGAAAGTATTTTTGAAGTACTTGAGGGTGAACCTCCCACTCGTGTGTCTGTTGATGATTTCTGCTGAGAACATCTGCCAATTGGTTGTGTATCCCTGGAATGTATTGGGCTACCAGGTGAATTTGGTTGTGTATTGCCTATTTCCAAATTTTTTGAGCTAGGACGAGAGTTGGGACAAACGTGTCCCTCCTTGTTTGTTTAGGTAATACATGGTGGTCATGTTGTCTGTTTTGATCAGGACATTTTTGTGAAGGAGGAGAAGCTGGAAAGCTGAGTGCTAGGAAGACAGCTAACAGCTCTAAGTGATGTGTAGCTGTTTGTGTTGGGCATCCCATTGTCCTTGAATGTTGCGATTGTTGAGGCGTGCTCCCCAGCCAATCATTAATGCATCTGTTGTAAGTATGGTCTGAGGCACAGGGTCTTGAAATGGCCACCCTTTGTTTAGATTTGTGGAATTCCACCACTCAAGGGACATGTATGTTTGGCGGTCTATCAACACTAGATCTTGAAGTTGACCCTGTGCTTGTGACCATTGTTGTGCAAGGCACTGTTGCAAGGGCAGCATGTTTAGTCTTGCATGTGGAACAATTGTAATACATGATGTCTTCATACCTAATACTTTTAGGACCAGTTTGACAGTGTACTGTTGATCTGTCTGTATTTGTGCCAATATATTGTGAAATGCTTGTTTTCTTTGCGTATTTGGACTTGCAAGCGCTTTTTGAGTATTTAGTATTTCCCCAAAATACTGTTGTATTTGCAGAGGCTGTAGTTGTGACTTTTGGTAGTTTATTGAGAACCCTAGGGTGTGCAGGGTTTGTATTACATAATGCACATGGTTTTGACACTGCGTATGACTGTTTGATTTTATTAGCCAATCGTCTAGATATGGAAAGACATGAATGTGTTGTCTTCTTAGGTAGGCTTCGACTACCGCCAGGCACTTTGTGAATACCCTTGGAGCTGTTGTTATTCTGAAGGGTAACACATTGAACTGATAATGCTTTCCTTGAATGACAAACCTGAGATATTTTCTGTGCACAGGATGGATGGGTATGTGAAAATACACATCTTTGAGGTCTAATGTTGCCATGAAATCGTGTTGCTGAAGTACTGGGATAACATCTTGTAGTGTTACCATATGAAAGTGTTCTGACAGGATGTAAAGATTGAGGGTTCTGAGATCAAATATTGGCCTTAAGGTTCCATCCTTTATGGGAATGAGGAAATAGAGAGTAAACTACTGTCCCTACTTGATTTTGTGGCACAGCTTCTATTGCTTGTTTGAGATTTGACTTCTTCCTGTAACAGAGTGATATGGTCTGTGGATAGCCTGTGTGGTTTTGGTGGAATGTTTGGTGGAGTTTGTATCAATTTTAGACAATAGCCATTGCGGATAATTGATAATACCCAGTTGTTTGTGGTAATGTTTAGCCAATTGTTGTGGAACTTTTGCAGTCTTCCCCCCACAGAAAAGGAATGGCTGAAATCACTGTTTACTTTGTTGTGAGGCTTGTTTAGGTGTTTGATATTTTCCCCTGCCTCTGGGGTACTGGCCTCTGTAAGTGCTTTTGAAACCACCTCGTTTGGGCTCTAAATCCACCTCTTAACTGGGGTTTACAAAAAGATCCCCTGTATTGTGTGGTGTATAGTGCACTCATGGCTTTTGCAGTGTCTGAATCCTTCTGCATTTTTTCTACTGCAGTGTCGACCTCTGGGCCAAAAAGCGGTTTCTGGTTGAATGGCATATTCAACACTGCCTGATGGATTTCAGGTTTGAATCCTGAAGACCTAAGCCATGCATGTCTCCTCATGGTTACAGCAGTGTTGATGGTTCCGGCTGCTGTATCTGCAGAGTCTAGGGCCGACCTAATCTGATTATTAGTGATGGCTTGCCCTTCCTCCACTATCTGTTGTGCCCTTTTTTGCTGTTCTTTGGGGAGATGCTGGGTTATATCTTTCATTTCGTCCCAGTGGGCCCTGGCATATCTAGACAACAACGCCTGTGAGTTGGCTTTTCTCCATTGGTTGGCTGCTTGAGATGCCACCCTCTTCCCTGCACCATCAAACTTCCTATTATCAGTCTGGTGGGGGTGCATCACCTGATGACTGAGTTGGTTCACTTCCTGGCAGCGCCTACCACTACTGAGTCTGGAGGTAGTTGATGGGTAATATAGATAGGATCAGAAGGAGGTAGCTTATATTTCTTCTCCACTCTAGGAGTAATTCTTCTTGCCTTTACTGGATCTCTAAATATCTGGTCAGCATGTTTTAGCATGCTGGGGAGCAGAGGAAGCGACTGATATGTTGCATGCGTGGAGGAGAGTGTATTAAATAAGAAATCATCCTCTAATGGCTCAGTATGCATGGTGACATTATATGTTGCCGCCCTAGCTTTCACTTGAGTGTAGCCTGTACTATCCTCTGGTGGTGAAGGCTTACAGGGATAGCAGTCTGGGTTGCTGTCTGGAATTGGGTCTGGATCAGAAAGATCCCATGGATCTACATTGGCTTGCTGCGAATCAAATGAGTGCAATGGTGACTGCATAGGTGTAGGACTGGTAGGAGGAGAGATATGTAGATGTGGAGAGTGAGGAAGAGTAAATTGAGGAGGTGGAGATCTCTTTGTTTTTGGCACTTTAGCTGGGGGCTGTGTAGTGTCCAATTCCTCCTGAAAGACTAATTTCCTCTTTTGTTTTGGAGGCGGTGCAGTTAAAATTGTCAGTTTCTTTCGGGGTATGAATCCTGGCTTGGCTTTCATCCATTGCTTCCATGATTGGTTGCATTTGAGAGTCCTCCTCAGTAGTGTTTTGGCTTTCTCTAAGTGCTTTTCAAAGTCCATGCCCCTCAGTATAACTAGGTTTTATCGGCTCCAAAGCTGGCTTTTTCGGTATCGAAAAAGATGGGGTTGAATATGGTCTCAGCTCCGAAAATGAATTTTGAGATTTTGACTCAGAAGAGCTGTATTTGCTCGGTTCGGAGACGGAGCTTCGGCTCAAGTCCGATGGCTTTGAAGGGGTGGCCTTCTTTGGTGCCGAGCTGGTGGGTTGGTCACCGAGCATTTTCTTTCGGGTCGAGCCCTGGCCTTCCGGCAGTGGCGTCCCCAAGGCCTTATGTATGGGCTTAGATGACACAGAGACAGGCCTATTCACGTGCTGTCCTGCCGTGACCGGTCTGTCCTCCTCAGAATCCTGGTCGGAGTCGGATCCTCGAACGGAGACTGCGGTCTGCATGATTTCTCCTTCTTCGATGTCGAGATGCTCTGTGCTTTTTGATGCCATCTCAAGTCTCCGTGCACCCTGTCACGGAGTGTCTTTTTTGACCGGAACGATCTGCAGGCCTTGCAATTTTCTTCCCAATGGTCAGGGGAAAGGCAGAGATTACAGACGAGGTGTTAGTCCATATAAGGGAATTTGGCGTGGCACCTAGGACAGCAGAATCGGAATGGAGTCCGATCCATGAGGCTTCCACGCAGTCAGCCCAACCAGGCCCGAGCTGGACGCGGGCGCCCCAAAGGGCAAGTAAAGATGTTTGTTTCGACGGTACAGAAGTGTTGATCGAAGGTGTTACGCAATTGAAACAATACTGATGAGAAATGAAGAGTTTAAGATTTTCCGAATCGAACTATCGGAGCGAAAGGAAACATGTCCGAACCCGATGGCAGAAAGAAAACAATCTAACATGGAGTTGATGCCCACGCACAATGGAGCCAAAGAGGAGGAGTCCCTCGATCCTGTGACTCGAAAACACTTCTTTGAAGAAAAACAACTTGTGACACTCCGAGCCCAACACTAGATGGCAGACGTAGGCACAGCGTGTTTATTTGCAGCTACACATGCCATCGAACACACATATATATATATATATATATATATATATATATATATATATATATATATATATGGAAAATGTCACTTACCCAGTGTACATCTGTTCGTGGCATGAGACGCTGCAGATTCACATGCTGTGCATTATCCTGCCATCTAGTGTTGGGCTCGGAGTGTTACAAGTTGTTTTTCTTCGAAGAAGTATTTTCGAGTCACGAGACCGAGACACTCCTCCCTTTCGGCTCCATTGCGCATGGCCATCGACTCCATCTTAGATTGTTTTACCCGCAGAGGGTGAGGTAGGAGTTGTGTATATAGGAAAGGTGCCCATGCAATGGAGTAGAAATGTATGTACATAATGTGTATAAAAAATAGTATATATTTACAAATTTACAAGTTTCATCTAACTTATAACGGCTACAGGCTCCCGGGAGGGCGCATGTGAATCTGCAGCGTCTCATGCCACTAACAGATGTACACTGGGTAAGTGACATTTTCCGTTCGATGGCATGTGTAGCTGCAGTAATCTCCCCAAAAGCAGTGGCTTAGCCTGTAGGAATTGAAGTTGTTTGAAATAATGTTTGTAATACAGCCTGTCCTACTGTGGCTTGTTGTGTTGTTAACACATCTACACAGTAATGTTTTGTGAATGTATGAGGCGTAGACCATGTGGCTGCCTTACAGATTTCTGTCATAGGTATATTTCCTAGAAAAGCCATTGTGGCGCCTTTTTTCCTAGTATAGTGCGCCTTTGGTGTAATGGGTAGATCTCTTTTTGCTTTGATATAGCAGGTCTGAATACATTTCACTATCCATCTGGCAATGCCTTGTTTGGATATTGGATTCCCTGCATGAGGTTTTTGGAAGGCTACAAACAATTGTTTTGTTTTGCGAAACTGTTTTGTTCTATCAATGTAATACTTTAGTGCTCTTTTAATGTCTAATGTATGTAATGCTCTTTCGGCTACTGAGTCTGGTTGTGGAAAAAAAAAACTGGGAGTTCCACTGTTTGGTTTAGGTGAAACGGTGATATAACTTTTGGTAAGAATTTGGGATTTGTACAGAGAACCACTTTATGTTTATGTATTTATATAAAGGGTTCTTGTATAGTAAATGCTTGTATTTCACTAACTCTTCTAAGAGATGTGATAGCTAGCAGGAAGGCTACTTTCCAAGTTAAGTATTGCATCTCACAAGAGTGCATGGGTTCAAATGGTGGTCCCATGAGTCGTGTTAACACAATATTGAGGTTCCACGAGGGGACTGGTGGTGTTCTCGGGGTATGATTCTTTTTAATCCCTCCATAAATGCTTTGATGACTGAGATTCTAAAAAGTGATGTTGAATGTGTAATTTGCAGATAGGCAGATATTGCAGTGAGATGTATTTTAATAGAAGAAAAAGCTAGTTTAGATTTTTGTAAGTGTAATAAGTAGCTTACAATGTTTTTTGCGGAAGCATGTAGTGGTTGAATTTGATTATTATGGCAGTAATAAACAAATCTTTTCCATTTTTTTGTGTAACAATGTCTTGTAGTAGGTTTTCTAGCTTGTTTAATAACTTCCATACATTCTT
Organism: Pleurodeles waltl; assembly: GCF_031143425.1. Taxonomy (NCBI): domain Eukaryota; kingdom Metazoa; phylum Chordata; class Amphibia; order Caudata; family Salamandridae; genus Pleurodeles; species Pleurodeles waltl. Next base: position 166,164,458 of record NC_090438.1, on the reverse strand, counting down.
GTGTAAGGTCTAAATGTCCAAATTCTAAGACTTCAGGAGCCAGATTGCTAGATTGAGCGATGCTGGATTCGGGTGTCTGATCTGTTGTTTGTGTTGAGTTAACAGATCTGGTCTGTTTGGTAATTTGATATGAGGTACTACTGACAGGTCTAGTAGTGTTGTGTACCACGGTTGGCGAGCCCAGGTTGGTGCTATTAGTATTAGTTTGAGTTTGTTTTGACTCAATTTGTTTACCAGATAAGGAAGGAGATGGAGAGGGGGAAAAGCGTAAGCAAATATCCCTGACCAACTCATCCATAACGCATTGCCCTTGGACTGAGGGTATGGATACCTGGACGCGAAGTCTTGTCATTTTGCGTTTTCTTTTGTTGCAAATAGGTCTATTTCTGGTGTTCCCCAGCGTAGAAAGTAATTTTGTAGTATCTGGGGATGAATTTCCTGTTCGTGTGTTTGTTGGTGATCTCGACTGAGATTGTCGGCCAACTGGTTTTGAATCCCTTGGATGTACTGTGCTATTAGGCGAATGTGATTGTGAATCGCCCAATGCCAAACTGTTGTAATATTGTCGTATTGATGATATAAACCTATGTACTATAGTATGTTACCCTATTATATAAGCACTATTTTACTTAGTTACATAACTCAAATGTCACATGAGTAAATCCTTACAATTATGTATATATTTTACTCTTACTAGTAAAGTGGTGCGCTCCTATTCTCTCCTTTAGAATGTTGGCTAATGGTACGACCTGGAGTGCACCTTAGAATGTTGATGAGGAGAGTGGAGCGGGAGAAAAGAAGCTGTAAGTAGAGGAGGTGTTGTGAAAGGAGTCTGTTCAATAAACTTGTCAACTACTTCTGGTTGCGAGTTATTACACAAACCTTTTGTGCTAAGAGACACAGTTGTGATGAGTGTGTCCCTCCTTGTTTGTTTAGGTAATACATTGTTGTCATGTTGTCTGTTTTGACAAGAATGTGTTTGTGGGTTATTAGTGGTTGAAATGCTTTCAATGCTAGAAACACTGCTAACAGGTCTAAATGATTTATATGCAGTTGTTTTAGGTGAACGTCCCATTGTTCCTGTATACTGTGCTGGTTGAGGTGTGCTCTCCACCCCATCATGGAAGCATCTGTTGTGATCACGTATTGAGGCACTGGGTCTTGGAATGGCCACCCTTGGTTTAAATTTATAGGGTTCCACCATTGAAGCGAAAAGTGGGTCTGGTGGTCTATCAACACTAGATCTTGAAGATGACCCTGTGCTTGTGTCCATTGCTTTGCTAGGCACTGTTGTAGGGGCTGCATGTGTAGTCTTGCATTTGGGACAATGGCTATGCATCAAGACATCATGCCTAGAAGTTTCATCACAAACCTCACTTGATAGTGCTGGTTTGGGTACATGTTTAACATTATATTTTGGAAGGCTTGTACTCTTTGTGGACTTGGAGTGGCAATCGCCTTTTGTGTGTCGATTGTTGCTCCTAAATATTGTTGTATTTGGCACGGTTGTAGATGTGATTTTTGGTAGTTTAGAGAGAACCCTAGTTTGTGTGGGGTTTCTATGACGTATTGTGTGTGTAGAAGACACTGTTGCTGAGTGCTGGTTTTTATTAACCAATCGTCTAAGTAAGGGAATACGTGCATGTGCTGTCTCCTGATGTGAGCGGCTACTACTGCAAGGCATTTTGGGGCTGTTGTTATCCCGAATGGTAACTCTTTGAATTGGTAATGCACGCCTTGGATTACAAACCTTAAGTATTTCCTGTGGGAAGGATGTATGGGTATGTGGAAATAAGCATCCTTGAGATCTAATGATGACATGTAGTCTTGTTTTCTGAGCAAGGGAATCACGTCTTGAAGTGTCACCATGTGAAAGTGATCTGATTTGATGTAAAGATTCAGTGTTCTGAGGTCTAATATGGGTCTCAGAGTTTTGTCTTTCTTTGGAATTAGGAAATACAGGGAGTAGACACCTGTTCCTTTTTGATGGTTGGACACTAGTTCTGTTGCTTGTTTTTGTAACAATGCTTGGACTTCTAGTTGTAACAGGTCTAAGTGTTGTTTGGACATATTGTGTGCTCTTGGAGGCACATCTGGTGGCAATTGTAGGAATTCTATGCAATAACCATGTTGGATAATGGCTAGGACCAATGCGTCCGTAGTTGTGTTCCCAGTTGTGGTAATATGCAGTAAGTCTCCCCCTACTGGTGTTGAGTGGTGGGGGTTTGTGACATTGAAGTCACTGTTTGGTTCGTGGGGTTTTTGGGCTCTGGAATTTCCCTCTTGCTTTAGGGAATTGTCCACCCCTATATTGTCCTCGAAAACCTCCTCTCTGATACTGGCCCTGATATGTGGGTCTGACTTGTGAGGTGGAAGGCTCTGTGGTTTGGGAACGACCCCACCTCCCCCAAAGTGCGGCTTTCTAAAAGTGCCTCTGCTCTGTGGGGAGTAGAGCGCGCCCATGGGTTTGGCCGTGTCCTTGGCCGTGTCCTTTTTGAGTTTTTCTATTGCCGTATCCACCTCCAGCCCAAACAATTGTTCTTGGTTGAACGGCATATTCAGCACAGCCTGCTGGATTTCTGGCTTAAATCCGGAGCTCCGTAACCATGCGTGCCTACGAATGGTTCCTGCAGTGTTCACTGTCCTTGCCGCCGTGTCTGCTGAGTCCATAGCCGACCTTATTTGGTTGTTAGAAATAGTTTGACCTTCCTCAACATCATGTTGGGCACGTTTTTGGTACTCTTTGGGAAGGTGCTGAATGAGATGTTGCATTTCATCCCAATGTGCCCTGTCGTATCGAGCCAGTAGAGCCTGAGAATTGGCAATCCGCCATTGATTGGCTGCCTGTGCTGCCACACTCTTGCCTGCTGCATCGAATTTCAGACTTTCCTTGTCGGGCGGTGGTGCGTCTCCTGAGGTTCGGGAGTTTGCCCTCTTTCGGGCTGCTCCCACTACCATTGAATCAGAGTTAATTGTTGTGTGATAAACACAGGGTCCGTTGGGGGAGGTTTATATTTCTTCTCCAACCTAGGCGTGATGGCTCTGCCTTTTACTGGGTCCTTGAACACTTGTTTAGTGTGTTTTAACATGCCTGGCAGCATTGGCAA